>NC_133548.1:49047500-49410000 GCF_048773025.1 Camelus bactrianus
ACTGTTCCTGTCCATCTCCCCAATTAGACTGAAGACATCTTGAGGGCAGGACCCAGGTCTTATCCATCTGTGATCCCAGGATTCAGAGACAGCATCAGAAGTGAGGTGACCTTAAGCAGACAGGCAGAGGCAACAGCAAATCCTTCTAAGAAACTGGTCAGAACCAATGCCCCAGCCAGACCCCAGACGTTGTCTGTGCCACAGAACCATGACTTGTCCCCATGGGTGTCCCTAACAGTAGCCTTGAATCAGTAGATCTCCCACAAGAGGCTATGGGCCTTGCCAAAGGTACTGCCCTCTGGTTTCCAGACCTGCCTGGTGCTCACTTCCAGCTGCCTGCAGCAATCTAGCCATCTAAGGGTGGTAGAGGAACCCAGGGAAACTGGGAACAAGTGGGCAGAGGCAGGTGGGTCCAGGCACCTGGGTCAAGAAGATGGACTCGGTGCTCTTGGTGTCCTCGTCGTCTGGGCTGTGGCGGCCAGCAGGGTCGCCGAGGTGAGATGTCTCTTCACTATACACAGCAGAGTCAGAGCGGATGGGAGGCAGTGGCACAAAGGTCCGGTGGGACAGGGAAAGGCCCTCCAAGCCCTCCATGGGCATCTCTCGCGCCACAGAAATGGTTTTGGTGGTGGGCAGCTCCTCAGTCAGTGCGGCCTCTGACTGCAGCATCTCCTTTGAGGAAGACTTGATTGTGATCACGGGTGGGTGATGGACAATCAGAGGCTTCTTTGGCACCTTTGGGACTTGGGCTTTCACCTGTCATGAGAGAAGGGTTGATTAGATTGGTTTGCTTCTAATCAGAACCTTTCCTCCTGGACATCACCAGCCTAAGGCTACCTGCTGTATCAGTCAGAGCGCTAGGTAAGGACTCATAGTGGGAGAGAGGGGACAAAAATCACACTTATTGGGCGTCTATGATGTGCCCCATACTTGATATATGTTATTTTATTTACACCTCAAACTACCCAGTGAATAATTATGCTCACTTTAGAAATGAGGAAATGGGTTCAGAGAGGTAAAATGACTTGTCCAAGGTCAGTTATTCGGCGGCACAGCCTGGACTATCTGATTCCTGTCCTGAGTTCCAGGCCTCATTCTGCATCCCTGACTGTATCACTCTGGCCTTCAGTAGCCTTATTCCTCTGATCAAGTTTCACATAGTGCCCTTGACTTTCCTCAGGGACTCTAACGAGGGCCTGGGGGAGATGGTCCCACATTCTCTGGAAGGCAGCAGCGCCAAGTCCCTTTCAGGGTGCTGGTCCCTGCACCTTATCTGGAGACCCATAAAGCAAATCTCTCTCAGGTTCAGGACCAAGGAATTAACTGCTTTCTTGTTGAACTGCTCAGCTTCCTTAATTAACGAAAGCCTGTCACCCTCCCTTCTCTTTGGCTCATCTATCAGGAGAGAGCCCTGTACCCAGTTTCTCTCTGTTGGGCTTAATTCTGCATCCCCTCCCTAGGTAGCTGGTAGACCTATTATTCTCTTGTCAAAGGTATTTGGTCCACTTATATCTGTACTTGGACAGACCGTGCAGTGCAGTAGAAAAATCTCAAGCACAACTCCATCTTTTGAGCTCGTGTAACAGGAGAATAGTTCCTGCCCACTGATCTTGCAGAGTTCTCCCAAGTGAGCTGGGGTGTGCAAATGTACCAAACAAACTAGGGAGAGTGAAGGATGACTGTTTTATAAAATAAGGTTCTTTTTAAGAAAATATTTCCTTTTTGAAATATATAAAACCTCAGTGTTTAGACTTGAAGCCTGAAGGACCCAGAGTCTTTTTTCAGAACCCATGCCTCAACATCCAAAACACCAATTGCCATCATTTACTGGCTGGTGGGGAAGGGACCACATTTATTCTTCGCTCTCATGGGTCTGTGCTGGAGGAGTGCTGGGGGATGCTCTTTCTCTAGCCCATCCCCACTTTCCCAAGGGAAGACTCGATAATCTGACTGGTTAGAGGCCGAGAGTCACTGGGCCCTGCATCCCAGATGGGCTGGACTGCTGAGCATCAAGGGCAGGCTGTTTTATCTTCCGTTTGTGTTCTCACACACAGAGGCTCACACGGCTTCTTGGTTACACGCTGGGTGGGTCTAGACCTGCTCTGGCAGGCTCTCCAATTTCCCCCTGTTCTGTCCATGCCTGGTATGAGCGAGGGCCAGCAGCCTTGGTTGATATAACTGATTGAGTAAAAGGCTGTAAATCCAGCCCACCTCTGGGAGCACACAGGGGACATGCAGGCATCTCCAACCTGCCTACAGGCCACACCACATTCTCCAGTCTAGCCTGCATTGGAGGTTAGATGCTGGTTGCCTAGATTTACAAAGCATTGATTTGCTTCTCATTTGGCCACTGGTGTTTGTGTTTATCACAAAGGTGGTTTGTGATAGCCACCTTTGTGGTTCCCCTGAACCCCAACACTACCCTTTAACAAGTTATTTCACTTCGCTTGGTGTGTTTCCTGTTCTGTGGTGAGGATTACAGGATGGCGTGTGTGCAAGTTCTTGGCATGGGTGCTCTGTACATGGAGTGAGCATCTGGCTCACTCTGGTTCTGCCCCTCCCCAGCTGGCTGATGGGAAGGGATGCAGCAGGATCCTTAGAGGAGGCAACAAAAGGAAAGATGATAGAAACCCTTTGAATTTGTCTATTTCTGGTTTTAAATGCTGCTCTGGTCATCTGAAGGCTCCAGACTGGAGGGTGGCTGTACAGAGGGGGCAGTCAGGGGATAACTGTATTTAACTTTTGGGGTCAGCAATGACCAGTCCAGCTTTTGGCTATAGGAAGACTAAAGTTCAGGAGGGAGGAGCATTTCAGAAATTTCTGAAATCTTTCAGAGGAAAGGGGATCTGATTTACTTTATGGCACCCCAGAAGGCAAGACTAAGACCACTAGCTGGGGGAGGTACAGAGGGAGCAAACTGCTCTCAACATTAGGAAATGCTTCCTAAGATTCAGGCAGAAGATGTGTATTCTAGGCCTGGCACAGCCATTCATGATTACCATAGGTGACCATAACTTGCACTGGTAGGGGCTTGGGGTGTCTATGATGTATTCTTGTATCTGTTGCTTCCACCAGTCCTCTCAGCAGCTCTGAGTTGAGAAGCTGAAGTCCAGAGAGTGGAAATCTTGCCCAAGTTCAGGCAACTATGGAAAGTGATAGAGTCAGACTCACACCTGGGTCTTCTCTCTGATTTCTCCCCACTTCTCCACAGCATCTTCTCTGGGCCTCAGCTTCTCTATAAAATCAGACTCAATGACCTCCCAGCTCCTCCATACTCTGACTTTTGGGCCTCTGACTGATTGTCTTGTCCCTCCTGGGTGTATCTGTATGTAGGAGAGCAAGGGCAGGAGAAGACAAAGCTGCTACTACAAAACTAAGGGAGGGATCCCAGCAGTTCTGTGCCAGGTGCGTCTGCAGGCACTGACATAGGCTCTACCCATCCTGGGCTTGGGGTCCTGTCTTGGAAGCCTTACCTTCCGCGAGTCCTTCTGAGGCATCAAAATACGATGCTTAGCCTTTACTATCTTCCTTCGAACTAAGCGGATTCCCAGCCGCTCCTGGAGGAAGCTTTTTAGCAGTGGAGGGACCCCTGGAGCCATGGTGGAAAAAGATCACTATTAGCTAACATTTACTGGGGGCTTCTCTGTGCCAGGCTCTGCTAAAATTGCTGCATACACACAAACTTACTTAATTCTCACACCAGCCCTAGGAGGTCAGTAGCTTTATTATGCTTATTTGACAGGTGAGGAAACTGAGGCACAGAGAGGTTAAGGAATTTGCCCAAGGCAATCAAGAGAGTGTGGAGCAAGGACTAGAGCTCCACTGGTGTCACTCTAGGGCCCAGGCTTCTAAAATGCCTCCGGCCGCTTCATCTTGGACAGTGGGTTCCACTACTGACGCATCTATTCCATTCAGTGTGCTCTGGGAAGGGAGGGCTGTGCAGTTGGGCCCCGCACTCTTCCCCAGCTGGGAAGTGGGGAGTGAGGTCACAACAGACCAGTTCCACAAAGCAGGGTGTTGTTAAACAGCTCATGCAGGATCTAGATAATTCTGTACTCCATTCTCAGCTCTACCTCTTTGTTGCTGTGTGACCTTGGGTAGAATGGGACCCTCTCTGATCCTCAGTTTCCTCCAATGTACATAGGGACAATAAGGTCTGCCTCACAGGGTTGCTGTCAGGATGAGCCAGTAGAGCAGAGGTGCTCAGCAGTGTCTGTTGTTTTCTCCATCTCCCAGTGCACCGTAAACCTTGTCCACCCATGACACAGAGCAGAGCAGGGCCTGGCACTGATGAGGGAGGGATGAGGATGCCTACATTGCTTCCTGGGGGCTGGGTTCAGGGCCAGGTTTGTGGGCACCATACCTCGTGTATGGGCCACCAGAGGGTTGTTATGGAAGATGAGCTCGCAGAGAGATGGGAAGAGAGCTACTGGCAGGATGGCATCTTCCTTCGCGATCTGTAAGGAATGCAGGAGAACATCAGCTTGGCACCGCCCCCCACCTCTGCCCAAGTGCTTCCAGGCCCCACAATGCAGCACTACATGCTCCCTAGGACTAGGGTAGGGCTGGGGGACTGAGGCTGCTGGGGACAGGACTCCCTGCTGGGCAGCATCTTATCTCTGCAATTTCATCTGCTCGTACCCAGAATACCTTGCCCCTCCTATCCGAAATTCCACCATCGCTATTATCGTATTTGAAAGGTATGATTTTTTTTTCCCTTCTCCACAATGGATATGTAATCCATACCAAGTATTGAGATGTTGGTGACAAAATAATAAGAACATATATATAGCACTTGTTGCACAAGGAGTCTGGCAAGACATTGACTTTGACTTCAGGATACAACTTGTCTGACACTTCATCTTCCTCAGTGCAACCTCTACACACCCAGTCAGTCTGTCAACAACACTGATGGTCTCTTTTACAGAAGCCTGTCCTGTTCATTGATCAAGGGAGGGATAGGGGACAGGAGGTCAGGGGGATACATGCATCTGAGCGATAAGCAGAGCCAGTGGAAAGGGAGACCTCATGGCTGGCTGGGGCCCAGAGGCCACTCTACCCCTTATGAGGCCAGCCTCTGAAGGGTAAAAAATACACAATCCTTGTTGAGCAAAGTGGCTGGAATATCTGGGGACAACCGTGGGCAGGGTGTCTATTAGCAGTGAAATAGTATCAGAGGGTCCACGGGCAGGGCAGTGGCCTTTCAGATGCCTGGACACATTGAAAGGTGTTGTGTCAGATTTGGGACCCACAGAAGGCATCAAGGTCAGAGGGCTGGGAATAGGACGGTACTTGAGTTGACTTCCTCTGGAGCCTCCCTGGGGAGCACTAGATGCCCAATGGGCAATTACCTATTCATTCTCTTTCCTTTTTGTTCCTTTGATCAACAAATATTTATTGAATGCCTACATGTACCAAGCACTGGGTTGGGACTGAGCAGAACAGAGCAATTCCTATCCTCAAAAAATGGTACCTAGTGGGAAACAAGCATTGAAGAAACAGTAACACAAAGGAGTAAATTTACAGCCATGATTAGTGCCACAAAAGAGAGACACATGAAGCATTATGGTGATTGGACCTAGTCATGGCGGTAAGAGAAGACGTCCCTGAGACCTGAAGGATGGGTAGGAGGTAATTAGTGGATGCAGTGGGGGATGTGGGATGTGTATGTGTCAAAGAAAACTCTGTATTAACCAAAACCATCCCCTCTTCTTTCTGGGCACACAGCCAGACTGTATTCTCTTGCCTCCCAGGCACCTATATGTGGGCATATGACTCACTTCTAGCCAATGCAAACTGGGTGGAAATGATAAATGCCACTTCCAGGCACAGTCCTTTCAAAACCTCCTGAATGATCCTCTACGTCTCTCACCACCCTCCCTTCACTCAGCCATGTATCCACCAGTTGCACAGGATCAAATAATGTACTCTTAAGGTCCTATGGAACGACACAGCCATAGCCAGAAGGGACTTGGGTCTCTGAGGATCATGAGGACCTGCCAACCAAGAATATCCACAATGTATTTTGTAAAAGCAAGAAATAAACTTTTGTGTTTAGTCACTGAGATTTTTAAGTTTGCTGGAGCAGCTAATATTACTTACTCTAATGCCAGAGAGGAAACGTTCCATACAGAGAAGAATGTGTGAAAGGCCTCATAGCAAGGAGGAGGAATGCCTGCTGGAAGGATTTAAAGACAGCGAGTGTGACTAAAAGCAGAGAGAAAGGGTGCTTGGAACAAAATGAGGCAGGAGATGCAATTATGAACCAGACCAAAGTTAAAGATTTTGGTCCTGAGCGGACCTATTAGATAAATTTTTAGAAATATGAGGACTTAGGCTATTGCTTCAGGAGGCATATCAAGATGGAAGACAAAGAGGATGTGGAGTTAACCTCCCCCTACAAACACATAAAAAATATACCTATAGTGGAATAATTCTCATGGAAAACTAACAGAAGAACTTTTATACAACCAAGACAGCAAGAAAGATTCCCATGAAATTATGAGTATGGAAAGAAAAGCACTGGGTTGGGACGTATGGAAACTAAGAGGAAAGGGCAACTGCATGTGCAGACGCTACCCTGGGGAGTGAACAGGTCCGGTCACAGACAAGGCGTCCCAGTCCTGGGGTCCCACGCAGGGGAGACAAGCCCCCTTGGCTGCCTGGTGAAATACTGGGACAGATATCAAAGCTGCAGAAGCCTAGACCCCTAGACTGGTAAGGAGTGCACGGGCCACCTCTGCATCTCTAGGGCAGAGGTGGCCCGGGGCCTGGGGTGTGGTCCATGTGGGGCAGCAGCAGCCACTGTGAGTGCTCGATCACTCAAACAGCGCCACGAGGTGGCTCAGACTACTGACAGCAGCACAGCCACTTTAATTTCCTCAACCATGACACCACGATCCCCAGTCCCAGCCTAGTGAACGCTCCAGCCCTGCTCACTCTACACCACAACCTTGCACTAGATGTGGGGCTACCGCAACAGGGGAAAAGATGCAATCTTGGGCTGCAGCTGAACAGAGCTTCAGACCTCTACAAAGGCAGAGGATTGCACCTATGTAAGCGCAAAGCCCCATTTACTTCAGCACCCCCTCCTTTGGGCAAAGGCCCCATTGCGGGAAGAAGGAAAAACACACACCCTTAAAGGGAACAGAGCCAGCTCAAGCCAGACCCTCAGGGCTTCCGTTCCAGCAACTAGGGAGCAGACCCCACCTGTGACAGAGCTGCAGCGGCCACTGAGCAGACAGGAAGTTCTGCCTCACACCCTGCTGGAGGCACTGGCTCCTCCAATACCAGCCACACCCTCTTCAAGGTGACAGTGGCCAGCACACCCTGAGGAAAGATATGGCTGGCATCCACATCAAATCTAGCCCTCAAACCAAAGATGTTGGGCACATCTACTCTACATAGGGATACGCTCACAGGCACACCAAAATCACAACTATCTGCAGAACAACCATCAATGAAAAGGACCAGAACATACCAGAAAAGATCTTCTACCACAAAAGATATAAAGAAGGAACTATGATGAGATTGGTAAGAGGGGCGGAGCTGTGATATAGTTAAGTCCCACACCTCCAGGTCGGTGACCCACTAACAGAAGGATAATTACAATTGCAGAGGTTCCCCCAAAGAAGAGGTCTGATTTCTCACATTGGGCTCCCCAGACTGGGGATCCAGCACCAGGAAGATGAGCCCCCAGAGCATTTGGCTTTGAAGACCAGCAAGGCTTACTTTAGGGAGTTCCAGAGGGCTGGGGAAAACAGAGACTTCACTCTAAAAGGGCACACACAAAATCTCACACACTCCAGGACCCAGGGCAGAAGCAGTAATTTGATAATCGCCTGGTTCAAACCTACCTGCTGACCTTGGGAGAGTCTCCTGGAGAGGTAGGCGGATGGTTGCAGCTCACCCTGGGGTCACAGACTCTGGAGGCAGCAATTTTGGGGGCTCGTTCTACTGCATGGACACTGGTGCTGGCAAGCTCCACTGCAGAATCTTCCCTCTAGCTTATTAGCCCCAGGATGAAGCCCTGCCCTAGCCCAACAGTCTGCAGACACCAGTACTGGAATGCCTCAGGCCAGGCAACTAACTGAACATGGACAAAGCCCCACCTACTAGCAGACAGTTTGTTTTAAGAACCCATGAGCCCAGAGCCACCTTTGGATATGGCCCTGCCCACCAGAATGCCCAGGACCAGGCGCCCAAAATTAGGGCTCAGAAACTAGACCTGAGACCATAGGATGCAGCCCCACCCACAAGTGGGCAGACGCCAGCCGCAAGAAAACCAGAGTCCTGCAGCCTGTGGATCAGGCCCACCCAACAGCAGGCCAGCACAAGCTTCAGGACACCTTGGACCCTGTAGCCATATCCCAGGACCCAGTTCTGCCCACCAATAGGCAAGAACTAGCCCCAGGACCTGGCTTCACCCACCAGTGGGCATGCAACAGCCCAGGGTCTCCTGGACCCTGACTACCCACTAGTAAGCTGGACCTGGGCCCTCTGGGGTTCTGCAGTCAGCAACCTCATGACCCAGTTCTACCAACCAGCAGCCGGCAGCTTATAACCATGGCAGGGCTTGTCAACCAAATGGACTAGGGGTGAATCAAGTCTACCAGACCGCCCACATAGCCTGCCACAACAGAGCCCTCATGGGGGAACCCCTAGAGCATACAGCTCTGGAGAGGAGAGGATAGTGTGCTGCTGGGATGCACAGGACGTCTCCTACAAAAGGACAATTCTCCAAGGTTGAGAAACATAAACAACCTACCAGATACATAAAAATAAAAACAGCAACTTAAGCAAAATAAGGCAACAGAGGAACATTTTCAAAATTAAGGAATAAGATAAAACCCCTGAAGAACTAAGTGAAGTGGAGATAGGCAATCTACCTGAGAAAGAATTCAAGGTAGTGATCATAAAGATGATCAAAGAACTAGGGAGGAAAATGGATGCTCAGAGCAAGAAGTCAGAAGTTTTTAACAAAAAGTTAGAAAATATAAAGAACAACCAGAGATGAAGAATACATTAACTGAAATGAAATATACACTAGAAGGAATCAACAGTAGACTAAATGATATAGAGGAACAGATCACTGAACTGGAAGTCAGAGTAGTGGAAATCACTGACCCTGAACAGGATAAGAAATGAAGACAGCTTAGGAGACCCCTGGGACAACATCAAGCACACTAATATTCAGATTATAGAAGTCCCAGAAGGAGAAGAGAGAGAGAAAGGGGCTAAGAACATAATTGAAGACATAATATCTAAAAACTTGCCTAAGGTGGGAAAGGAAACAGACATCCAAGTCCAGGATGTGCAGAGAGTCCCATACAGACTTAACCCAAAGATGAACACACCAAGACACACTGTAATCAAAATGACAAAAATGAAAGATAAAGAGAGAATATTAAAAGCAGCAAGGGAAAAGCAACAAGTTACATACAAGGGAACTCCCATGAGTCTAGGAGCTGATTTTTCAGCAGAAGCTCTGCAGGCCAGAAGACAGTGGCATGATGCATTTAAAGTAATGAAAGGAAAAAATCTACAACCAAGAATACTCTACCCACCAAGGCTGTGGTTCAGATTTGATGGAGAAATCGTAAGTTTTACAAACAAGTAAAAGCTAAAAGAGTTCAGCGTGACCAAACTAGCTTTACAAGAAATGTTAAAAGAATTTCTCTAAGCGAACAATAAAAGGCCACAACTAAAAACATGAAAATTATGAAAATAAAAAGCTCATCAGTAAAAGCAAACAAACATAAAGGTAGGAAATTATCCACACACCAAGCTAGTAGGAAGGTTAAAAAACAAAAGTAGTAAAATCTCCTGTATCCATAATAGGTAGTTAAGGGGTACACAAAACAATTAGATGTAAAACATGAGATCAATAATAGTAACTCTGAGGGGAGGAGAGTACAAAGAGTTGTTAAAATGCATTTGAAATTAAGAGATCAGTCACTTACAACAATTGTGTATATATATAGAAGGTGATATATAAACCTCATGGTAGCCACAAACCAAAAATCAGTAAGAGACACAAACAAAAGAAAAAGCAATTGAAACGTAACACTAAAGATAGCCTTCAAATCACAAGAGAAGAGAACAAAAGAAGAAAGGAACAAAGAATACCTATAAAAACTCAAAACCAATGAACAAAATAGCAATATGAACATACGTATCAATAATTACCTTATTGTTTATATACAGTTTATTCAGCAACAGTGTTATCTGTAAGAGTTCAAATTCTTTAACAATGTCCATTTACCTTACAATGACTATGTTTGACTATTTCTGTTCTACTTAACTTTGTATTTGACTTTTTTTTTTATTGTAGTCAGTTTACAATGTTGTGTCAATTTCTAGTGTACAGCATAATGTTTCAGATATACATACACATAATACTCCTTTTCATATTCTTTTTCATTTAGGTTACTGAATATAGTTCCCTGTGCTATACAGTAGAAACTTGTTTATCTATTTTATATATAGTAGTATCTTCAAATCTCGAACTCTCAATTTATCCCCTCCCACCTCCTTTCCCCACTAGTAATCATAAGTTTGTTTTCTATGTCTGTGAGTTTGTTTTTGTTTTGTAAATAAGTTTGTGTCTTTTTTTTTTTTTTTTTTCAGATTTCACATATAAGTGATATCACGGTATTTTTCTTTTTCTGGCTTACTTCACTTAACATGATGATCTTCAGGTCCATCCATGTTGCTGCAAATGGCGTTATTTTATTCTTTTTTATGGCTGAATAGTTGTATATATGCCACAACTTCTTCATCTAGTCATCTGTTAATGAAGATTTAGGTTGTTTCCATGTCTTGGCTATTGAAAACAGTGCTGCTATGAACACTGGGGTGCATGTATTTTTTCGAGAGTTCCCTCTGGATGTATGCCCAAGACTGGGATTGCTGGATCATATGGTAAGTTTATTTTTAGTTTTTAAAAGAATTTCCATACTGTTTTCCATAGTGGCTATACCGAACTACATTCCTACCAAGAGTGTAGGGTTCCCTTTTTTCCACAGCCTCTCCAGCATTTATTCCTTTTTGTTTTTTCAGCATTTATTCTTTGTTGACTTTTTAACGATGGCCATTCTGACTGGTGTGAGGTGATACCTCACATATCAATAATTACTTTAAATGGGAATGGACTAAACGCTCCAAACAAAAAACACAAAGTGGCTGAATGGATACAAAAACAAGACCTGTATAAATGCTGCCTACAAGAGACTCACTTCAGATCTAAAGACTCATACAAACTGAAAGTGAGGGGATGGAAAAAAGATATTTCATGTAAATGGAAACGACAATAAAATGAGAGCAGTGATACACATATCAGACATAACAGACTTTGAAACAAAGGCTATAATGAAAGACAAGTAAGAGCATTATATAAAATAAAAGGATCAATATAAAAAGAGGATATTATACCCATTAACATATACACACCCAGTACAGGAACACCTAAATATATAAAATACTAATAGACATAAAAGGAGAAGTTGATAATAACAGAATAATAGTAGGTGACATTAACACCCCACTGATATCAATAGACAGATCTTCCAGACATAAAATCAATAAGGCAACAGAGGTCTTAAATGACACAATGGACCAGTTGTACGTAATTGATATCTATAGGACATTACATACAAAAAAAATAGAATACCCATTCTTTTCAAGTGCACATGGAACACTCTCTAGGATAGACCACATACCAGAATTAGTAAAAGAAGAACAAACAAAACCCAAAGTCAGCAGAAGGAAGGAAATAATAAAGATTGGAGAGGAAATAAAGAGAGATTAGAAAAAAATAGTAGAAGGGATCAATGAAACTAAGAGCTGCTTTTTTAAAAAGATGAAGAGGATTGAGAAACCTTAAAAAAAAAAAAAAGAGAAAATACCTAAATAAAATAAGAAATGAAAAAGAAGTAATAACAACTGATACAAATACAAAAAACATGAGAGCATACTATGAACTGTTATATGCCAATAAATGGGACAACCTAGAAGAAATGGACAAATGTCTAGAAACAGAAATCCTGCCAAGACTGAGTCAAGAAGAAACAGACAATTTGAATGGACTGATCACTAGAAATAAAATGGAATCTTCAATCAAAAAAAAAAACAAAAAAACAAAAAAACCCAAAAAACCCCAAACCTCCCAGCAAACAAAAGTCCAGGACCGGATGGCTTCGTAGGGGATTTCTACCAAACATATAAAGAAGAACTGATACCTATCCTCTCAAACTTTCCCCAAAAAACTGAAGACCTGAAGCCATATAACTCTGAGAAGAAAACATAAATTGTAGCAATATTTTCATTGACATAAATTGTAGCAATACTTTCTTGGATCAGTTTCCTAAGGCAAAAGAAATTAGAGCAAAAATAAGCAGATGGGACCTAATTAAACTTAAAAAGCTTCTGCACAGCAAAGGAAACCACTGACAAAACAAAAAGGCAACCTATGCAATGGAAGAAAATATTTGCAAATGATGTGACCAACAAGGAGTTAATATCCAAAATATACAAACAGCTCATATAACTCAATTATCAAAAAACAAATAAGCCAATTAAAAAATGAGCAGATTTGAATAGATATTTTTCCAAAGAAGACATACAGATGGCCAACAGGCAAATGAAATATGCTCAACATGACTAATTATTAGAGAAATACAAATCAAAACCACAACGAAGTATCACCTCACATCTGTCAGAATGGCTAACATCAAAAAGTATACAAATAATGAATGTTGGCAAAAATGTGGAGAAAAGACAACCTTCATATGCTGTTGGTGGGAATGTAAATTGGTGCAGCAACTGTGGAAAACAGTGTGGATATTTCTCAAAAAACTAAAAAGAGAACTACCATATGACCCAGCAATATCACTCCAGGGTATAAATACAGAAAAAACAAAAACACTAATTCAAAAAGACACATGTACCCTAATGTCATAGCAGCACAATTTATAACAGCCAAAACATGGAAGGAACCCAAGTGCCCATCAACAGATGACTGAACTAAGAAGATGTAGTGTATATATACACAATTCAATATTACTTGGCCTTAGAAAAATGAAATAATGCCATTTGCAGGGATGTGGATAGACCTAGAAAATACTATGCTTAGTGAAATAAATCAAAGACAAATATTATATGATAACACTTATATGTGGAATCTAAAAATAATACAAATGACTATATATGCAAAGCAGAAACAGACTCACACAGAAAACAAACTTGGGGTTACCAAAGGGAAGAGAGAAGGGAGAGGGACAAATTAGGGGTATAGGATTAACAAAAGACTATATATAAAATAGATAAGCAACAAGAATACACTGTACAGAACAGGGAATTACACTCATTATCTTGTAACAACATATAATAGAATATAACATGCAAAAATACTGAATCACTATGCTGTACATTTAAAACTAACACTTGTAAACCAACTATACTTCAGTAAGAAAAAAGAAATATGAAGACCTAACTTTGTCAAGATTTGGATTAGATATGGGCGGGGAGAAGAGATGTACAGGAGAATGAAGTTTCAAAGATGACAACCAGGTTTTGGCACAAGTACCTGAATGGAGTCAATAGTTCAAGTAACTCAGCTATTGACTAAGATAAGGAAACAATGGAAGAACATCAAATTTGAAGGGATAAAACCACTAATTCACTTTGGATATGTGTACTGTGGAGGTGCCTTTTAGACCTCCAAGTGAAATTGAAGTAGGCAGTGGATACACTGGTCTGTGGTACAAAGGAGTTTTAAGTTTGTGAGGCACTGGTCATGGGCAAAAGGTATGTGAGGTCAGCCCTAGGGAGAAAACCCAGAGTAGAGTAAAGGGACTTGGAGTGGACCTTAAAGGACTCTGACATTTGATCATTTAGACCAGAGGTCAGCAAATCTTTTCTGTCAATGGCCAGATAATAAACGTTTTTAGGCTTTTCAGGCCATAGCGTTTCGGTTGAAACTACTCAGCTTTGCTGTTGTAGCACAAAATAAGCTGTAGACCATTCATAAGCAAGTAAGTGTGGTGACTCTTTTCCAACAAAACTATTTATGGACTATGAAATTTGAATTTTATATAATTTTAATGTGTCATGGAGTATTATTCTTCTTTTGATTTTTTTCAAAACATTTAAAACTGTATGAATCACTCTTTGCTCAAAGAATACACAAAAACCAGGGTCGGCAGATATACCCTATGGGTTAAATCTGGGCCCCTATCTGTTTAATAAGGTTTCATTAGAACACTGCCATGCTCATTCATTTACGTACTGCCTTTTGTGCTACAAGTGCAGAGTTGAGTAGTTGTGATAGAGCAATATATTTACTATCTGGCTCTTCACAGAAAAAACTTGGGGACTTCTTATCTAGACTTTAGAAAAAGAGGGGAGGAGGATAACTTACAAAGAAGACCAATATGTATTAATAAATGACTATATAATGGTGGTTAGAGAGGGTGAAGGGTTGCTTTTGTGCAAATCAAGGAGTCAAGAAGCAGTCATAACAGAATGGAAGATGAAGAATTTAATTTTGTCAGGATGCAAAATTCCATCCATCCAAATCAGGCAGCTAAAAGTTGAAGTTACAATTAAAGTTGGCTGAAAGTTGGGGAACCCTCCTACTCTGTTGGTAGGAATGTAAATTGGTGCAGCCACTATGGAGAAGAATACGGAGATTCCTTAAAAACTAAAAATAGAGTTACTATATGATCCAGTAATCCCACTCCTGGGCATATATCTGGAAAAGATGAAACTAACTCAAAAAGATAAGTGTATCCCAATGTTCACAGTAGCACTACTTACAGTAGTCAACACATGGAAGCAACATAAATGCCTCTTGATAGAGGAATGTATGAAGAAGATGTGGTGTGTATATACATATATGATATATATGACATATATATATGATAGAATATTATTCAGCCATAAAAAATGAAATAATGCCACCTGGAGATCTGATATATACAGTGTATAACAGATACATACTACTACATATAAAATAGAAAAACAACAGGACCTACTATATGGCACAGAGAACTATATTCAATACCTTGCAATAATCTATAATAGAGAGGAATCTGAAAAAGAATATATATACGTATAAAACTGAATTACCTTGCCGTACTTATGAAACATTGTAAATCAACTATGCTTCAGGAAGGAAGGAAGGGAAAAGGAAAGGAGAGGAGAGGGGAGGGGAGGGAGAAGAAAGAAACTGGTAGAAAGTTGAAAGATACCTAGGGTGTGTATATCATATTTCTGTGAAATTAAGTACCAGCTGAAAGATACAGGCTTAGGATTCTGTCTGATACTGTAAGCAGAATTTGGCCATCAGGCCAGCTTGTTCCTTACAAGGTTGGTTTAATGCCCCTGGAAATAAATTCAGTTTCCAATGACACCTTGAAATTTCTGCCTAATTTTTCACTGGGTTAAGATGAATATAGCTTAATTTGTCAAATTTATGAACTAAGTAAATATTAAAGGTACAGTGAAAGTGATTATTTTTTGGCACAAAATTACTAGATTTTTTAAAAATCTTTTTTTAACATTTTTTATTGATTTATAATCATTTTACAATGTTGTGTCAAACAAAATTACCAGATTTCTGAGTGAATATTCTAGATGAATAGTTCTGTTTGAAGGCATAATTGGTTTTAAAGTTTGAAACTTTGATAAATTGAATATTAATTTCAACACAGGCAGCATGAGTACTCCTTGACACAATCCAAACATCACTCATTCATCTAACAAACTTACTAAGCACCTATTGTGTTATCAGTTTGAGATGATGAAGATATAGCTGTAAGCAAAACAAAGCCCTAGTTCTTAAAAGAACCTACATTCTGGAGGTAGACAACTGATAATAGACAGAAAGATATATGTTAGGTGGTAACTCTCGTAAAGATAAATATTTAAAACCTCAAGTGAGAATGTAGAAAAATGGAAAGATTGCAGCTCTCCTCCTAACAAGATAAAAACTAAATAACCTACAGCATCGCAGGTTTTCTTGAGTCCAGTGGAGAGCTAAGGTCTCAGGGCAATCAAGTGGCCTGAAATCTAAGAAGAGGAGGCATATCCAAGGGGGAACAGGACACGGACACTGGCTCACCTACAGCAGAGTGTGGGAGGAAGAGATGGTGAATGCCATACAAGCATTTCAAAAGAAATCAGCTAAAATTTTTAGTGAATTGCTAAAGGCCAAGTGTGGGCTAGAGTAAGAGAACAGAAGTGAGAGCTGCAGACACAAGGGGAATTCACACCCACTTGTGGATGAAGGGCTGAACGCAGGAAGAGAGACTGGAGAAAGTCTTCCTTGGGGTGCAGGCCTGGAGGAGAAGAGCAGCTGCCACTGTAGGAAAGACAGGAAGCCTTGCCAACCCTTCTGCCTAGTGAACAAAAGCCTAAGTTGCTGAGGAAGATCAGTAAAACCTGTGAGGGCCCAAGGCTCTGCATTCTGGGGGAATTAAAACCTGATACTCTTGGGGTAGGGGGGTGGAATACAGCCTGGCCCATTACATAGAGGTTACCTACTGCTGGGAGAGGGACAGAACCACTAAGAAAGGCCCATCCTGCAGACAAAGGAACACAGGGCCTACCTAAGACTGAGGCTGGGCCCTCCCATTGGCCCCCTACCATCAGGCTGGCAAGCACTAAGTAACAAGCAAAAGCAGTCTACTGCTGGGGGAGGAATAAGAGTGTGGAGATAAATTCCTCTGAGGTGTAGGAACACAGAAAAGGCTGCAAGATGAGGACAGAGCAGAAACATAGAAAAATGCTCTGGCATCCCAGTGAGAATCCACTACATGCTGTCTCAGTGAGATGGACTTTAAATACAAAGCTATAAACATGTTGGAAATAAAAGGAAAGAAAGATATAGCATGCAAACAGCAAGCATAAGAAAGCTATATATCTATACTAAAATCAGAAAAAACAGACATTAAGACAAGGAGTATTATTAGAGGCAAAGGAAAATAAGTCATAACAATAAAGCATCAACACATCAAGTAGACATAAAAATTCTAAATGAATATGTACCTAAGCTTCAAAATACATGCAGCAAAAACTGACAGAACTAAAGGGGGAAATAAACAAATCCACAATCATGACTGAAGATTTTGGCACACGACTTTTAAAAACTGACAGAACAAATAAACAGGACAATAGTACAGGAAAGATCTGAGTGATACCATCAACTACCTTAACAACTGATATTTATAGAACACTGTCCTCAAACTGCAGAATACACTTTTTTTCCTAAGTGTACACAGAACGTACACCAGGATAGAATATAGGGTGGACCATAAAATAAGTTTAAATAAATTTCAGA
Organism: Camelus bactrianus; assembly: GCF_048773025.1. Lineage (NCBI taxonomy): Eukaryota > Metazoa > Chordata > Mammalia > Artiodactyla > Camelidae > Camelus > Camelus bactrianus. Next base: position 49,064,842 of record NC_133548.1, read on the forward strand.
AGAATGAAATCTTACAGATTATGCTTTCTGACCACAAGAGAATTAAATTAGAAATCAACAAATGTAAGTTATTGAGAAGATCCCCATATATATGGAAATTAAACAACCCACTTCTAAACAACCCATGGGTCAAGAAAGAAATTACAAAAAATTTTAAAATATTTTTAAAATTTTTTTTTGGGGGGGAGGTTATTAGGTAAAAATATTTTAGCTGAATGGAAAACAAAACACAAATCACAATTTGTAGGACGCAGCTCCACTAGTGCTTAAAGAAAAAAAGTTTTACATGCTTATATTAAGAAGAAAGGTCTAAATCAATGACTAAAAAGTAGACTACTTAAGAAACCAGAAAAAGAAGAGCAATTAAACTCATTGTGAGTAGGACAGAAATAAAAGTTACAAACAGAAATCAATGAAATGGAAAACAGACAGTAGAAAAATCCAGAGAAACCAGCAGCTGGTTTATTTTTTTTTAAATCAATAAAGGGGATAACTTCTATTTTGAATCAATAAAATTAAAGACACAAATTACCAGGTTCAAGAATGAAAGGAGGATCCATAATACATCCATGGGCCACTGATTTTCAACAAGGGTGAGAAGACCATTCAATGGGGAAAGAACACTCTTTTCAATAAATGGTGTTGAGAAAACTGCATATTCACATACAAAAGAATGAAAATGGACCCCTATTTCACAACACATATAAAGGTTAACTGAAAATGGATCAAAGAACTAAATGTTACAGCTAAAATTACAACTTAGAAGAAAGCACCTGGGGAGTTTCGCTATGCCAACCTTTTGCCTGAGAAGGAATGTAAGCAGAGTTCCTTCAAAGCTGCCTGCATTTCACACCTGAGTAGGGCTCAATCAGTGGGGTTTATAGGAAGTTTTATAGGACGTGGCTTTTAGAAAAATATGTTAACATGAAACATGTTAAGGAAACACATGTTAAATCTGCCCCATGGACTTTACATCTGCTGCTCCCTGAGGCTAGAACTTTTCTCACTTCACTCTACCCTCACTCCTCACCTCACTGAACTCAATGATTCCGATCTCAGCTTAACCACCACCCTTGAGAGATCTTCCCTGATCCCGAGCATTAGGTTAAGATCCCATGACATACTTCATAGCACTACGAATGTCTTCATACCACTAAGCACACTTATATTGTGATCATTTGTCCAGTATCAGTGTCCCTGTAGGTGACAAGCTTTACAAGGGCAGAGGGCCAATCTTTCTTTGTACACTGTATCCCCAGCGCCTAGCACAGAGCTGGCATATGGGAAATGTTAAATCAATATCTGTGACTGAATGGACTCCTGCCTGGCCTGCACTCCCTGCACTTCCCCCACGCTGAGAATTCCCGAGCCTACATTACTGCTGATGCAGGGAATCAGAGCGCTGGCTTTCAGGCAGAGAGGCTCACATCCAACCCTCCCAACTGTGCTGGAGGAAAGAGGTAGAGAAGCAGAGAGTCACCTTGTTGTAGGCCAGGTTAAGGTACCTCAGCTCTGGGAAGGGCGGGGCCAGCGTCTGGTTCCTTGCCTTCAGTGACTTCACAGGAAGAATCTCGAATATGGGAGGAAGTGCACATACCTTGCTTGTCTTAGAAAGAAAAGAAAGTCAGAGTCAAAGTGCCCTTATGATAAAGAAGGGGACCAACAGACCCATCCTAAGGAGTGTGGTGGAAAGAATGACTGACCATTCCAGAGAGGCTTGGCCAAAAGAGACATCTAGGGTCATAAGAGGAGACACCACCAAGGGCCCAGAGTTCTGGCTCCAAGTTCTCTGATGTCACATGATGAGCTAGTTTTCTGGCACCCAAAATTCCAGTTTCAAGTTCTCTGGAGCCAAAGGATAATACAGCAGCGAGGCAAACATCAGAGATTCTTTGCTCTCAGTTCCCACTTTCTGCCCTACAGTGGCTTATCCTAAACTGGGCCTTCTACACAGTTGGGCTAAAATTTCTCCAGAAGGCAAAAGGGTAGGTGCTTGCATTGTTAAGGAGACTTTTCCTTATGAGGAGACAGAGAGCAAGAGTGACCTGAGCCTTGAGCACCTGATTTGTTGGGCTAGTCCACATCCTACAGTGCAGGCTTTTCATTTCAGGAAGAAACAACAGCTAAATCCTGGATGACTTCATCCAGGCCTTGGGGCCTGGATGTGGCCAGTTTATCTGGGTCACTTGCAGGGTCATGGTCTCTCATCACAACCCAGCCTGCCTCTGGGTCAACATGTTTGATCAAGGAGAAAGTGGTAATTGCTGGATTAACCATGCCTAACTCAGTTCACTCACTGATTCCTTTGAATCAGCTGAGTTAGATGCAACCAAAGGAAATTACCGGGAAGATGCTTGGCTAATGGGTTATCTGGACTGGGTTCAGGTAAACTAGTTTCTGTTCTAAGTTCCATTAATTGCTGTGTAATCTTGAGCAAATCACTTAAATTTCACTTGTTCATTCAATGACCATTTGTGGAACATCTACTTTTGGCCAAATATTTTGTGTCCTCTTGGAGTCCAACTTGTACAGCCACAAGTGAGACAGGTGAGTCATGGGTGAGAGTAAAACAAAAACCAGTGATGGTGCCTGGGAACTTATATGAACTTGGAAACTCTCCTCTAAAGGAGATCCAAATGCAATCTCCAAGAGGCCAGAGTGGAATTTGTGGCAATCTGGTAAGGCATTCTCCTCAACTGTGCAATTCCCTACCTGGAGTAACGCTGTGTGAATCAAAGGAGGCAAGTCCGACTGGAGCACAGAAATGTAAAAAAGCCAGACAGGCTTGGGTGGTATCTAGCCCTGTCAAGGGGCAGGGATGTCCTGACCTGAGGGCATGACGCTGGCTCTGCTGTGGACAGAGAGGGCCCTGTCTCAAAGGGGGGAATGCATCTGACCTAGACAGAGAGAGGCCACTTAAAGTTTCAACCATTCAACTCAGTCTCTATATTCTTGGATGCCAGACAGTTGGAGTCTGAGCACTGACCAATCTACCAATTATCTCTGGCTTCTGTGTCCACAAGCCCCTCTATCCCTTATGTATGCCCTTTTGCAGTGTGACCCTACTGCTCCTCCTATTCAGACGTAGAGTCTGTATCTCTACCTCCTTAAGACCAGACTGGCTGCTGTATAATAAAAATTTTGTCTGGTCTTTGTCCTGAATTCTTGACAATGAGCTTCTAAAACCCTTGGAATCTTATGAGTGATAGGAATGTCTGTTATTCATGACCCCTTGGATCATTCCTGAGTTCATGTCAGTGAGATGACTTAGGACGGATGGGAGCTGGCCATACCAGAAAGACAACCATGTGATTAGAGGATTGGGACTTTGAGCCAGTCTCACCTCTGGGGAGTGGGGCAGGGGTTAGAGATTGAGTTCAATCATTTCCTGTAGCTAATGGTTCAGCTGATCATGCCTATGTAATGAAACTCCAATAAAAGCTCTGACACAGAGGTGAGCTTCCTGGTTGGTGAAGACAACAGATGTGCCGGGAGGGTAACACACACTGGAGCCCTCCTGGACCTCGTTATGTGTCTTTTCATTCGTCTGGTCCTGATTTGTACCCTTTATAGTAAAACTGTAACCAAAACTATAGTGCTTTCCTGAGTTGTATGAGTCATTCCAACAAATTTTTGAACCTAAGGGGGTCATGGGAGCTCTAAAATATATTGCTAGTAGGTCACAAATATGAATAGCCTGGGGACACCCAAACTGCAGCTAGTGTCTAAATTGGGGGCAGTCTTGTTGGGGACTGTGCCCTTAACCTGCGGGATCCCTGCTAATTCTAGGTGGCTAGCATCATATATGTACTGCAGTGTTATACTGGCCTTATGACTTGCTTTGACCAATACTTTGACCAACAGAAAGTACCACTGTTTGAATTTCAGAGCACTGCTCTCTTGGAATTCTAATGCCATCATGCTGCAAAGAAGTTCATGATGAAAAGACAGCATAAAGATGCCAAGCCATGCCAGCTATCCACGAGCCCAGCCCCCAGATAACCAGCCAGTTGCATAAATGTGCCCTGGCTAAACACCAGCAGAATTATCTAACCAACCTAAATAACTGTGAGAAGTAATAAACTGCTATTGTTTAAAGTCAGCATTGTTGGGTTGGCTTTAAGTGGCAATAATGTAACAATTGATATAAGTTCTCACCCAGTTACATATGCGGGAGAAGATGAACTGAGCTGCTTCTCAAGGATGCAGGTTGACTAACTGTACAATGGTACTTCTTACTAACAAATGAATAAATCAACATTTAGTTAGTACACCAGTCTTTGTTGAGCTTGTTTAGTGAGCATCTACCCTGAGAGAAGAGCCAATTTTCTGTGCTGACAAAAATCAAGTATCTAAGTCTGTGGCACCAAGGATTAGACCCTGGATGGTGGTGTATTTGGCCAGGATCACTCTAGTTATGTGGGGAAGGTTCTTGTTAAGGAGCTGCTGAGCTTCATCTTGGTGGCAGCCTCATTTCAATGCCAGCTTGATCACTTGAGGCAACAATCATTTCCATTGAACAGCATCTGAGAACAATGGAAGCTAGCTCGTGGGCAGTGTGAGGTCAGGACCTGTCTGCTGAGTCCATTCCTGTAGCCCCATAGACCAGCGCAATACCTGGCACATGGTAGGTGCCCTGTAAAAACGTGTTCGGTGAATGCACTTCCTCAGTGTGATATATATAAGTGCCTCTCATGGCTCCATTAACTTATTTTTGTATATTAAAATTAATGCTTTAACTCAAGGACACAAATATAAAATAGGCAGTTCCTACCTCTGAGGTTGAAAATCCAGGATAAGATGAGAACACGACCTCTGAAATAGAAGAGAAACAGAACGAAGGTTGGTGACAGCGCTGACTGACTCCCAGAGAGGCCAGGGTCTGGTTCAGCCATCCACTATATATATGCAGCACAGTGTCTTCTATTAGGGTCCTCAATGGTCCTCAGCTCCAGTGCTAATTGGGAAGAGGTACCAGCTATGACATACGTCAGGTAGTAAGCCCTTTGCACTAAGAATCAAATTCAAGCTCCTTGGCCAGGCCTCTAAGGCCCTTCCTGATCTGGCCCCTGCCTACTTCTCCAATCTTATCTCATGCTACCCTGCCCCTCACTTACTATATTTCAGCCACAATGACGTCTTTCTGACTTTACAACATGCAAGCTCTTTCTAAACTCAGAACTATTGGGTAGTTAGCACTGGTTAGAAAGCAAACCTACTGTCTTAGAAGAAAGAAATGTATACAAAAGATATTCTGTCAGAGGATTTGAAAATATTATTTGCTGTATCACAGAAACAGAGGGTGTTAAGACAGTGAATTCAGGAGAGAGAAGTAGTAATGGGGAAGCTGCAGAGTGACTTCATTCTTGGGACCATCAGACTAAGATGAGTCAATTAACAGCTAAGTTCAACCTAGTAAAACAAAACACCTGCTGGGACTGGATCCTGTGCAGGGACCACTCACCTTTGCCCTGACTAACAGGATCCCTTCCACATATTAATAATATTATACTGAGAAAGGCTACATGACAATGAAATCATCAATAGTAGGGGTGGAACATCACGTGGCATAAATAACTTTTCCTAAGAAGAGGGTCTGGAAGGAATTGGGGGAAGGTTTGTGCAAGGAAGAAAGCAGGAGTTAGCTGGAGGATGGGCCATGGTCACAACTGTGGGTGCTAAGCAGTGGCCCTCTGGGGAGACAGAGAGGCCCCACATCTAGAAAGATAAGCTGAGGTACACTCTGAACTCATGTCCTGGGCCCCACCCACATTTACAGGAAGCAACTCCAAAAACTAGAACCTGCACTCCAAGGTTCAAATTGGGGCCTGTTCAAGAGAAAGAAGGACAATCAAGCATCTCCTAATATTTGAGGAAAATTAACATTAGGAAAGAAAGTTTTGAAACATTACAGAACTATCATCTGAAAAAAACAACAGAGTTTAAACAAAAGAATAAAAACTTTAACATAGAATAATTAGTGTCCTCCAAGGAATTCAAAAGGCTATTTCATTCTTAAAACAAAAATAGGTTATTACAAAAGAAAACTTAATAATTTTGTAATTTTAAAGTATGATAACCAAATAAAAGACTTAATGTGCTGAATAGAAGAACAGAACCATCTGAAGAGCTAATTCATAAAATGGAGAATGTAAAGGAGAAAATAAATAAAAAATTTCCAAGATGAAGAAAGCCACATGGCCTTGACTAAAATAACCATTAAAGTGCCCCAAAAGATAAACAAAAAAGAATTGCACACCTAGATGCATCTTAGTAACTATTTCCAAAGGATAAAAGGGAAATATTAAGAGATTCCAGGAAGCAAAAATTAGTTTCCTACAAAGGGATGAGAATCAGACTGGGATGAGACTTCTCACTGGCAACAATGGATCTGGAGGGCAATGGAGTAATATCTTCCAAGTTTTAAGGGAAAATTATTTTAAGGCTAGAGTTCTCTATTCAACAAACTAACATTCAAATATGGTAACAAAATAAAGGTAACTTTGGATATTTTATGGACTGAGAAAATCTACTACATGTAAACCCTCTTTGAAAGTATTATTCAAACAGCAAAATGAAAAGCAATACCGAATAGGAAGCTATCTTTGTCACTACGAGAAGGGAGATGTTTCTTAAATAAGAATCCAAAGGCATAATTCGCAACAACATGGTTGGACCTACAGATGATCACACTAAGTGAATAAGTCAGACAAATATCATATGATATCACTTATATGTGGAATCTAAACTATGATACAAATGAACTTACCTACAAAACAGACTCACAGACATAGAAAACAAATTTACAGTTACCAAAGGGGAAAGAAGGGGGAGGGATAAATTAGGGGTTTGAGATTAGCAGATACAAACTACTATATATAAAACAGGTAGACAAGGTCCTATTGTATAGCACAACTATATATTCAGCATCTTGTAATAATTGCTGTACACCAAAAACTAACACAACATTGTAAATTAACTATATTTCAATAAAAAAAAAGAAATCAAAGGCCTAACCATAAGGTAAAATTGGATAGATCTGGTGTTAGGGACTGAATTGTGTCGCTCTCACCAATTTGTATGTTGAAGTCCTAACCCACCCAGTACCTGAGAATGTGACTGTATTTGGAAGCAGGACCTTTAAATAGGTAATTAAGGTAAATATGGCCATTAGGATAGACCCTAACTCAATATGAATGGTCTCCTTGTAAGAATAGGATATTAGGACACAGACAACACAGAGGGATGACCAAGAGAGGATACACAAGAAGGCAGCCATCTGTAAGCCAAAGAGAGAGGCTTCAAAAGAAACTAAACCTGTCAACATCTTGATCTTGAACTCGTAAACTCCAGAACTGTGAGAAAATAAATATCCGCTGTTTAAGCCAGTCTGTGGTATTGTTATGGAAGTTGTAACAAACATTTCGCTAAATCAAAATTAAGAATTTCTCTTCAAAATGTCATCTCTACCATTACAGATGAAATTAACAGATGGGTGATGACAGGATAAAAGAATTTAAAACTGTCAAGGGATATAAAATAGCAATTCATAAAAGTTGAAAACCAAATAGCTAAGTAAATGAAGAAATAGTTAACATCACCAATAATTAGAAAAATGCAAATTGAAACAATGAAATATCAGTTTACACCTACCAGAATAACAAAACTCAGAACAATTAAAAAGCTGGGGAATATCAAGTGCAGGCAAGGTTGTAGGGAAACAGGAACCCTGGTCCACTCTGGTGTGAGTATACATTAGAGCCACCATTTTGAAGAACAATCAAATCAGGTGGCATTTATATAAACCATGTATGTGTATACTCTGTCATCCAACAATCCTGCTCCTAGAATAAATATTCCAGAAAAACTCTGGCACAGGGGTGTATGCAAGAGACATACACAAGGTAGGCAACCTAGGTGTCTATCAGGAAGGGAATAGATGAATAAGATGTGGTTACAGCACAGTGTGGAATATTACGCATTTGTTAAAAGGAAAGAACTGGACGAGCATACAGTAACAAGGAAAAATCTTAAAAACAGTCGTGAGGGAAAAAAATTAAGTAGCAGAATGAGCTCAACAGCATATTACCATTATATAAATCAGAACACATTATACACAAAATAATACATTTTACAAAGATACATCCATATATCCAGGAAAGTATACCCAGCACAAACATAGATATTTATATGAAAATGGGAAACAAGAGTGGAGATCAAGAATGAAGAAAAAAAGAATATGAAAATGAATATATGTATGTATATGTGTAACTGGGACATTGTGCTGTACACCAGAAATTGACATATTGTAGCTGACTGTACTTCAATTAAAAAAATAGAATGAAGGAGAAAAAATAAGAGGGCAGGAGGAGCTTTGTACAGACTAAAGATTACACTGTGCTAATAACCAGAGTTTTATTAACTCAACTCTCTGCTCGTTAAGTTACACACACACACACACACAATGAGGAATCTAAGAAAGAGTAAGATTTGAGATATGAGCAGCTGTGGTCCCAGAAGCCAGTAAAACTAATAAGAGTTCAGTTTCTCAGTGTAAAGAGTTGTTGAGTAATTTCAAATATTAAAACCACTCAAATCATTATTAGGGTTTATTACATTATGGGACATGATGGAGGTAGGGTGGAATATAGGTAAGCACATATGAAGATTTTTTTTCTTATTGAAGAATTATACTTACATTTGGTTGACTCCAGGTATTGATAGACAAAGGTGAGTTTAAATAACTAGAGCAAAGTTTTAGGGTAACCATTGAAGTAGAAATGAGATGGACAACTTTAAATCTCTAGATGAAAAAGCAGAATTAAAAGAAAACTTGGTGGGGAGGGTATAGCTCATGTGGAGAACACTTGCTTAGCATGCACTAGGTCCTGGGTTCAATCCCCAATGCCTCCATTTAAATAAATAGATAATAAACCTAATTACCTCCCCCGCATAAAACAAAAACAAAAAACCCAAAACAAACAAAGAAAAAAAAAAAAAAGAAAACTCAATCGGTGCTCACAAAAAAGGCACAAAAGAGGGAAAAAAGCATGGTAAATAGAAAACAAACAATATTGATGACAGAAATAGATCAAAATTATCAATAATCACAATATAAGCGAGTTAAATTCTATTAAAAGAAAAAGACCCATATCAGGGAAAATATGAGGGTTATATTGTTTTTGAGACATCCTAAAATAAATATTCATATCAAACAAAATGGAGGCCCAGGCTAAGGGCAAAAGTATTAAGATAAGGTGGAGTATTTTACAGTGATTAAAAGACACAGTGTACCAAGATAACAGTCACAAACCTCATAATGAAATCAAACCAACTTAATAGTTAAAAACAGCCAGAAATGTAAGGAGATACTGACAAACCGAAAATAGTGGTTAGGAGACTTTAACACAGCTGTTCCAAAGCTAACAAACCAAATAGACAAAAAATTATCTTGGGAAAAACCTGAACAACGTAATTGTGCCAATTATTAAGGTACTGTTTTTTATTTCCAAACCCACACTTCTCTATTCTGCTTTGGGATGCTGGAGCTGGGCCTCTGAAAACCATGTTTCTGCTTTGCCACCTGGTTTCCTTCCTGTTAGATTCTGATCATAGTGGGTGGGGCTAGAGGGAGACTGCAGAGCTGCAAGAGGAATAAGGAGCTTGATTCCTCCTGCCTGCTTCCCCTGCATTTCTTGTGATTCTTGTGAACGCCACTGGAGCAATGTCATCTAACCCCAATTTCAGCAAGGCCCTCCCCAACAGCAGTGGAATCCAGTTTGCAGTTTTCCAACCTGTATAAACCAGCTTCAAAGATACCAGCACCAGCCGGCCAGTTTCCTTCTCTCAGAGATCTGGGTCTCAGCTCCGTGAGGCCCATCTGAGCTCAGAGATACCAGCAGCTGAGCTGCACCTCCTCCTCAGAGGTCTACATTTCTACATTTCAGCTCAAAGAGAATTCTCCTCCAAGTCTCTGGATTTTAATAATTTCAACATCTTTCCACAAAGGGAAGTCCAGGCTCAGATGGCTTAATGGTGAATTCTTCCAAAATTTAAGGAAGAAATAACCAAGCTTATACAAACTTTTCCAGGAAACAGAAAAAGAATATTCATTTATCCAAACTCATTTTGAGGCAAATATAACCTTGACTGTAAATCCTGGGAAGAATATTATAACAAACAAACAAAAAATAACACCGACATATCTACTGAATATAGATGCAAAAATCCTTGACAAAATATCAATTGGCAAGTTAAATCATGACCAAGTGGGGTTTATCTTGAGAGTGTAACTAAGGCTGGTTCAACATTCAAAAATCAATGTAGCTTTGTTCCCGGGTCACTCAGGCAGCCACCCCAGTGGGCACATGCCCTGGCACTGCTCCTGCCCCATGCTCTCTCCCTCAGCCTTTCACATCCTAGATGCCAAGATCTTGGAAGCTTTGAAGCTCAGCAAAGAAGGGAAGTCCACTGAGGACAGTCTGTAAAGGGCTTCAGCTTCATCAAGAGTCCTTGGTGGGTAGGAGCAGCCAAGAGGGCAGAGTAGAGAGACCCTGAGCTCACCTCCTCTCACAAGCACACCAAAATCACAACTATCTGCAACTATCTGCATCAGTGAAAAAATCTGGAACCCACCAAGAAAGATCTTCTATAACTAAAGACATAAAGAAGGAATCACAAGATGGACAGAATGGGTGCACTCACGATATAATCAAATCCCATAGCCCCCCAGTGGGTGACCCACAAACTGGAGAATAATTATGTGGCAGAGGTTCTCCTAAAGGAGTGAGAGTTCTGAGCCCCACGTCAAGCTCCTCAGCCTGGGGGCCAGGCACTGGGAAGATGAGCCCCCAGAGCATTTGGTTTTGAGGGCTAGTGGGGCTTAATTGCAGAAGCCCCACAGACTGGAGGAAACGGGATTTCACTCTTAAAGGGCACACACAAAATCTCACATGCACTGGGACCCAAGGCAAAAGCACCAATTTGACAGGAGCCTGGACCAGACCTAACTGCTGGTCTTGGAGAGTCTCCTGGAGAGGCAGGGGCTTATCCTGGAGACACACACTGGTGGCACACATATTGGGGAACATTCAGCCATGTGAACACTGCTGTTGTGGCTCACTTGCTCCAAGACCTGGCCCTACCCAACAACCTGCAGGTGACAGTGCTGAGATGCCTCAGGCCAAACAACTGAGTGGGAACATAGCCCCACCCATCAGTAGATAGGCTGCCTAAGACTTCCTGAGCCCAGAGCTGCCTATAGACATTCCCCTAGACACAGTCCTGCCTACCAGAGGGCCAAGCCCCAGCTCCACCTACCAGTGGCTTGGCAACAGCCCCACTTGCCAAGAAGCCTGCACAAGCTTCTAGACCACTGTCACCCACCAGGGGGCAGAATCCAGAAGTAAGAAAACTACATTCCCACTACACAAGCCAGACCCTATCCTGGGACAAGCTGGGCCCTGGCCCTGCCCAATAGCAGGCCAAAGCAACCTTTGAGACACCCTCGACTCCACACCCAATGTTGTTAGGAATTGGCCCCACCACCACCAGTGATCCAAAAGAGCTTGGGACACCTGGGCCCTAAAGCCAGACTCCAGGACAAGCTCTGCCTGCCAATAGTCCAGTACTAACCCCAGGACCTGGCTTTACCTGACAGTGAGAGGGCAACAGCCCCAGAGTCTTCGGGACTCTGATTTTACCCACCAGTGAGTCAGTACTAACCGCAGGGCCCCCTAGGATTCTGCAACCAGGCACCTCGTGACCAGGTCCCATTAAACAGTAGCCAGAAGCATCTACACGAGGCAGGGCCTGGCAACCAACCAGACTAGGGACCAAACAAGCCTACCAGACTGCCCACATAGTCATCCCACCAGAGCAGAAGGACCCACACAGCCTTCTTTGGGGGAACCCCTAGAGCATGTAGCTTGAGTGATGATAAGGGAGTTCATGCTGGGACACACAGAATGCCTCTTACAGGGGGCCACTTCTCCAAGGTCAAGAAACATAACTAATCTACCACATACACTAAAATACAAATAGCAACTTGGACAAAAACAAGGTAACAGAGGAATATATTTCAGATCAAGGAACAAGATAAAACCCCAGAAGAAGAACTAAGTGAAGTAGAGATAGGCAATCTTCCTGAGAAACAGTTCAGGGTAGTGATCCTAAAAATCATCAAAGAACCTGGAAGAAGAATGAATGCATAGAGTAAGAAGTTAGAAGTTTTAAACAAAGAGTTAAAAAATATAAAGAGCAACTAGAGATGAAGAATACAATAGCTGAAATGAAAAACACAATAGAAGGAATAGCATACTAAATGATTCAGAAGAACAAATCAGTGAACTGGAAGCCACAGTAGTGGAAATCACTGCTGCTACACAGGAAAAAGAAAAAAGAATGAGAAGAACTAAGGACAGTTAAAGAGGCCTCTGGGACAACATCAAGTAAACTAATATTCATAGGATAGGGGTCCCAGAAGGAGAAGAGAGAGAGAGAAAGGGTCTAAGAAAATATTTGAAGAGATAATAGCTGAACACCCCCTTAACCTTGGAAAGGAAACACTCAAGTCTAGAAGTGCAGAGAGTCCCATACAGGATTAAACCAAACAAGAACAAACCAAGACACACTATAATCAAAATGACAAAAATTAAACATAAAGAGAGAATACTAAAAGCAGTAGGGAAAAGAAACAAGTTATATACAAGGGAACTCCCATAAGGTTATCACTTGATTTTTCAGCGGAAATTTTGTAGGCCAGAAGGGAGTGGCAGGATATATTTAAAATGATGAAAGGGGAAAAGCTACAACCAAGAATACTCTACCCAGCAAGCCTGTGGTTCAGATTTGATGGAGAAATCAAAACTTTTACAGACAAGAAAAAGCTAAAGGGATTCAGCCCCACCAAACCAGCTTTACACCAAATGTTAAAGGAACTTCTTTAGATGGGGGGAAAAAAGGTCACAACTAGAAACAAGAAAATTACGGAATGAAAAAGCTCACAGGTAAAGATAAACATACAGTAAAAGTAGGAAATCATCCACACACAAAGCTAGTAAGGTGGTTAAAAGACAAAAGTAGTGAAATCATCTGTATCCACAGTAAGTACCTTACAGATACTCAAAAAAATTAGATGTAAAAAATGGCATCAAAAAGAGTAATCATGAGGGGAAGATAGTACAAATGCACAGTATTTTAAAAGCATTTAAAATTAAGAGATCAGCAACTTAAAACAATCACACATATACATATATACTGCTATAAAAAAATAAACCTCATGGTAACCACAAACCAAAAATCTGTAATAGATGTATACTTCCAAAAAAGAAAAAGCAATCCAAACGTAACATTGAAGACAGTCATCAAATCACAAAAGAATAAAAGAAGGGGGGAAAATACAAAAACAAACCCAGAAAAATTAACAAAATGGCAATAAGAACATTCATATCAATAATTACCTTAGATGTAAATAGAATAAATGCTCCAACCAAAAGACACAGACTGGCTGAACAGATACATAAACAAGGCCTATATGTAGGCTGCCTATAAGAGACTCACTTCAGATCTAGAAACAAATACAGACTGAAAGTGAGGAGATGGAAAAAATACTCCATGCAAGTGAAAATCAAAAGAAAGTCAGAGTAGCAATACTTACATCAGACAAAATAAACTATAAAATAAAGACTGTTACAGGAGACAAGAAGGACACTACATAATGCTCAAGGGATCAATCCAAGAAGATGTAATAATTGTAAATATACATGCACCCAACAAAGAAGCATCTCAATATATAAAGCAAATATTAACAGATATAAAAGGAGATACTGACAGTAACACAATAATAGTAGGGGACTTTAACACCTCACTTAGATCAAAGGACAGATTATTCAGAAAGATTCAATAAGGAAACACAGGCCTTAAATAATACTTTAGATCAAAAGAACTTAATTGATACTTATAGAGCATTCCACCCGAGAGTAGCTGAATACACATTCTTTCAAGTGCACATGGAACATTCTTCAGGATAAATCATAAGCTAGGCCACAAAATAAGCCTCAGTAAATTTAAGAAAAGTGAAATCATATCAAGCATCTTTTCCAACCACACACTATGAAACTACAAATCAACTACAAGAAAGAAACTGAAAAAATCACAAACACGTGGGAGCTGGACAATATGCTACTAGACAACCAATGGATTACTGAATAAATCAAAGAGAAAATCAAAAAAATTCCTAGAGACAAATGAAAATGAAAACATGACAACCCAAAACCTATGGGATGCAGCAAAAGCAGTTCTAAAAGGAAAGTTTGTAATGATACAAACTTACCCCAAGAAACAAGAAAAATCTCAAATACACAACATGATTTTACACCTAAACGAGCTAGAAAAAGAATAAAAACTAAAAGCATGTTCTTTGAAAAGATAAATAAAATTAACATTTAGCCAGACTCATCAAGGAAAAAAGGGAAAGGGCCCAAATCAATAAAATGAGAAAAATAAGAGGAGAAGTTACAACTGATACCACAGACATAGAAAGCATCGTAAGAAACTACTACGAGCAAATATATGCCAATAAAATGGACAGCCTAGAAGAAAATAACAAATTCTTAGAAAGGTACAATATCCCAAAACTGAAGCAGGAAGAAAGAGAAAATATGAACCAGTACTGAAGTTAAATCAGTAATTTAAAAGCTCCTAACAAACAAAAGTCCAGGACCAGATGGCTTCAGAGGTGAATTCTACCAAACATTTAGAGAAGGGTTAACACCTATCTTTCTGAAACTATTAAAAAAAGTTAGAGAAAGGAATACTTCCAAACTCATTCTGTGAGATCACATCACGCTGATACTTAAACCAGACAAAGATATCGCAAAAAAAGAAAATTACAGATCAGTATCACTGATGAACATAGATGCAAAAATCCTCAACAGAGTACTAGCATCAACTCCAATAATATATTTAAAGGATCATATACCATGATCAATGTGTTTATCCCAGAGATACAAGGATTTTTCAATATCTGCAAATCAATCAATATGATACCCCACATTAACGAACTGAAGAATAAAAGCCATATGATCATTTCATTAGGAACAGAAAAAGCTTTTGATAAAATTCAATATTAACTTATGATTAATAAAAACTCTCCAGAAAGTTGGTATAGAGGGAACATACTTCAACATAATAAAGGCTACATATGAGAAACCCACAGCTAACATTATACTCAATGGTTAAAAGCTGAAAGCATTCCCTCTAAGATCAGGAACAAGACAAGGAAGTCCACTCTCACCACTTTGATTCAATGTAGTTTTGAAATTCCTGGCTACACCAATCAGACAAGAAAAAGAAATAAAAGGAATCCAAGTTGGAAAGAAAGAATTAAAACTGTCACTATCTGAATATGACATGATAATATACATAGAAAATCCTAAAGACACCACTAGGTCTCACTAGAAACTCATCAAAACTACTAGAGCTCATCAATGAATTCAGTGAAGTTGCGGGATACAAAATTAATATACAGAAATCTATTACATTTCTATACACTAAAAACAAACTATCAGAAAGAGAAATTAAGGACCCAGTCCCACTTACCACTTTATCAAAAAGAATAAGATACCTGGGAATAAACCTACCCAAGGAGGCAAAAGACCTGTACTCCAAAAACTGTAAGACGCTGATGAAAGAAACTGAAGAGAACACAAACAGATGGAAAGATATAACGAGTTCTTGGATTGGAAGAATCAATATTGTTAAAATGACCATACTACCCAAGGCAATCTACAGATTCAATGCAATCCCTATCAGTTACCAAGGGCATTTTTCACAGAACTGGAACAAAACATTTTAAAATTTGTATGAAAACACAAAAGACCCCAAATAACCAAAACAATCTTCAGAAAGAATAGAACTGGAGGAATCATGCTCCCTGACTTTAGATTATACTACAAAGCTACAGTAATCATAACAGTATGGTACTGGCACATCGATCAATGGAACAGGATAGAAAGCTCAGAAATAAATTTACACACTTTCGGTCAATTAATCTATGACAAAAGAGGCAAGAATATACAATGGAGAAAAGACAATCTCTTCAATAAGTGGTGCTGGGAAAACTGGACCGCTACATGTAAAATAATGAAATTAGAACATTCTCTTAACACCAGATACAAAAATAAACTCAAAATAGTTTAAAGACCTAATTGTAAGACCAAATACTCAAACTGCTAGAGGAAAACATAGGCAGAATCTTCTTTGACATAAATTACAGCAATATTTTTTTGATCCATCTTCCAAGGCAATAGAAATAAAAGCAAAAATAAACAAATGGGATCTAACTAAACTGAAAAGCTTTTGCAAAGCAAAGGAAATCACAAAGTGAAAAGACAACCTACGGAACTGGAGAAAAGATTTGCAAATGATATGACTGACAAGGGATTAATTTCTAAAATGTACACATAGCTTATACAGCTTAATATCAAAGAAAAACAACCCAACCAAAAAATGGGCAGAAGACCTAAACAGACTTTTCTCCAAAGAAGACATACAGATGGCCAAAAGGCACATGAAAAGATGCTCAATATCACTAATTATTAGAGGAATGCAAATCAAAACCACGATGAGGTATCACCTCATACTGATGGGAATGGCCAGCATCAAAAAGTCTACAAATAATAAATGCTGGAGAGGGTGTGGAGAAAAGGGAATCCTCCTACACTGTTGGTGGGAATGTAAATTGGTGCAGCCACTATGGAGAACAGTATGAATGTTCCTTAAAAAACTAAAAATAGAACTACCATATGATCCAACAATTCCACTCTTGGACATATATTTGGAAAAGATGAAAACTCTAATTCAAAAAGATGCATGTACCCTACTGTTCATAGCAGCACTATTTACAAGAGCCAAGACATGGAAGCAACCTAAATGTCCACCAACAGATGAATGGATAAAGATGTAGTATCAGACACAATGAAACATTACTCAGCCATAAAAATGAAATGGCATTTGTAACAACATGGATGGACCTAGAGATTATCATACTAAGTGAAGTAAGTCAGAGAAAGACAAATACCATAGATATCAATTATATGTGGAATCTAAATCTAAAAAATTGATACCCAGAAACTTATTTACAAAACAGAAAACAGACTCACAGACATAGAAAATAAACTTATGGTTACCAAAGAAGAAAAGGTAGGAGGGATTTGGGACTAACAGATACACACTATTACATATAAAATAGATAAACAACAAGGACCTACTGTATTATACTATATTTAATATCTTGTACTATATTCAGTATCTTATAATAACCTATAATGGAAAAGAATCTGAAAAAGCATATATATATATACACATATATATAAAACTGAGTCATTTTGCTGTACACTTGAAACATTGTAAATCAACTATACTTCAATAAAAAAAATAAATAAATAAAGGGGAAAAATCGATGTAAAATAAACAAGTGGGATTGTATCAGAGTAAAAAGCTTCTGCACAGCAAAGGAAACAACAAAATGAAAAGAAAACCTACTGAAATGGAGAAAATATTTTCAAATTCTACATCTAGACAAGGGGTTATAATATCCAAAATACATTTTTAAAAAACTCATAAAACTCAGTGGCAAAAATAATAATAATAATAATGAAGAGGATCTGAATAGACATCTTTCCAAAGAAGACATGCAAATAGCCAACAGGTGCTTGAAAAGATGATCAACATCACCAATCATCAAGGAAAAGCAAATCAAAATCACAATAAGATGCCAGCTCACATCTGTTAGAAGGGATATTATCAAAAAGAAAACAGCAAGTGTTTGGAAAGATGTAGAGAAAAGGGAACCATTGCACACTGTTGGCAGGAATGTAAATTGGTGCAGACACTGTGAAAAAACAGTATGGAGGTTCATCAAAAATTGAAAATAGGGGGTGGGTATAGCTCAGTAGTAGAGTGAGTGCTTAGCATGCACGAGTCCAGGGTTCAATCCTCCGTACTTCCATTAAAAATAAATAAATAAATGAATAAACCTAATTACCTCCCCCTAATTATTTTAAAATTGAAAACAAATCTATAGTATCATTCAGAAATTCCACTTCTGGGTATTTATCCAAAGAAAATGAAAATGCACCCCCATGTTTATTGCAGCATCATTTACAATAGCCAAGACATGGAAACAACCCAAATGTCCACTGATGGACAAATGGATGAAGCAAATGTGATTTTATATAAATGTATACACACACACACATATATAAATTATTTGGTCATAAAAAAGAATGAAATCTTGCCATTTGCAACAACATGGGTAGACCTTGAAGGTATTAGTGTTAAATGAAATAGTGAAATAAGTCACACAGGGAACTATATATTCAGTATTTTGTAATAATCTTTAACGAAAAAGAATATGAAAACAAATATACGTATATATATGCATTACTGGGACATTATGCTGTACATGAGAAATTGACACATTGTAACTGACTATACTTCAATAAAAACAAGTGAAATAAGTCAGAAAGAAAAAAGATAAATACCAAATGATCTCCCTTATATGTGGAATCTAAAGAACAAACAAAAACAAAAACTAATCCAAATCAAAATAAAAAAGTCAAGCTCTCAGGAACAGAACAGATTGGTGGCTGCCTGAGGCAGGGGTTGAGGGGTGGTGAAATGGCTGAACATGTCAAAAGGTACAAATTTCTAGTTATGTACAGGAATGTAATGCATATAGCATGGTGATTATAGTTAATAATACTGTATTGCATATTTCAAAGTAGCTAGAAGAGTGGATCCTGAGAGTTCTCATCACTTTATTTAACTGAACTTAAAAAATCAGTGAACCATATTAATAGATTAAAGAAGAAAATCACACGATCATCGCAATAGATGCAGAAAAAGTATTTGATAAAATTCAATACTCCTGCATAATAAAAACTCTTAGCAAACTAGGAATACAAAGAAATTTCTTTAATCTGATAAAAGGCATTTATAAAAATATCTACAGCTAACTCATAATTCTGAAATACTGAAAATACTGAACAGCTTCCCCCTGAAATTGGGAACACACAAGGATGTCCACTATCACCACGTCTCTCAACATTGTACTGGAAGTCTTAGCCAGTGAAATAAAGAAATTAAAAAGTAGAAGAGGTATAAGACTGGTAAAGAAGAAATGAAATGGTCATTATCTATAAATGTCATGATCATGAACACAGATAATCCAAAAGAACCTGCAAATGACTAAAAATGATAAGTCAATTTAGAAAGGTTACTGGATACATGTTTAGTATTTCTATACACTAGCAACAAACATGTGGAAATGAAACATAAAAAAGCAATACCACTGACAACAGCATAAAAAGATCAAATACCTAAGAATAAATTTGATGAAAATTATGCACAACCTCATCATTTTAGACTACAAAACTTTGTTGAGAAGAATTTTAAAAGACCTAAAAGAATGGTGGGATATATTATTTTAATCAATCTGAAAACTCAATATTGTAAAAGATTCAGTTCTCTCCAAATTGGTCTATAGGTTCAATGAGTTCCAATCAAAATTTCAGCAGGATTTTGTGTGGAAGTTGACAAGCTGATTCTAAAATTTGCATAGAAATGCAAAGGCCTTATAATACCTGTAGCAATTTTGAAGATCAACATAGCTGGAGAACTTCACTATCAGTTGTCAAAACTTGTTATAAACCTACAGTAATTTAGACACATACACTGTCAGCTGCCTTACCACAATGCCTCCTCAACAACTTAGTGGAGAAAAGGATATAGTTTTTCAACAAATGGTACTGTGTCAACTAAGTATCCACATAAAAAAGTAAACTTTGACTCTACCTCACATCACATACAAAAATTAATTCTAGATAAGTCATAGACCAACTGTAAAAACTAAAATAATCAAGCTTCTAGAAGAAAACTATTTAAAAATATCTTTATGGCTTGAGAGAGACCAACAATTCTTGATCAGGAAATAGAAAGCACTAACCATAAAGACTGATAATTTGGACATCATTAAAATTAAGAACGTCTGTTAAGTTCACCGTTAATATGAAAAAGCAAGCCACAGACTGAAAAAAGATGTTTGTGATATATGGATCTACAAAGAACTTGTAACCAGGATAAAGGACTCAAATCAACAAGAAAAAGACACACGACCCAATTTAAATATGGGCAAAAGGCAACAGGCACTTCCAAAAGACGATATCAACGTGACCTTTACAAACATATGAAAAGGTACGCAACTTAATTAGTTACTTGAGAAAAGCAAATCAAAACCACAATGAGATACCACTACATATCTACCCAAACCAGTAAAATGAAAAAGACTGATGTCACCAAGCGTTTGTAAGGATATGGATTAACTGGAAATCTCTTACATCAATATGGGATTGAAAATTGGTACAACCACACTGAAAAAGTATTTGGCAGTATCCATTACTGCTAAATAAACTTTTATACTCTGTGACTCAGCAATTCCACTCCTGGGTATATACTCAACAGAAAGGAGTGCTTATGTCCACCAAAAGATGTGTAAAAAAATGTTCATAATAGCTTTATCCATAATAGCCCCAAAACAAATAACCAAAATGCCTATCAACAGTAAGAAGGGTAAATAAATTGTGGTATAAATGGGATAAATAAGAGAAATGGAAAAGAGTGAATCACTGTTACATGCAACAACATGAATGAACCCCACAGACATAATGTTGAGTGATAAATATATTTCAATTCAGGCAAAACTCATCTGTGGTAATGGAAGTCAGAATGGCAGTTATTCTTGGAGGAGGTACTGATTGAGAGGGAACCACATGGGCTGCTGAAAATGTTCTATATTGTAATACAGGTGACAGTTAAAAGTATATATGTAAAAATTCAAGCTTTACACAAGATTTCTGAATTTTGCTCTAAGTAAATTATTCTTCAATTTTATTAAAATAAATGTTAAAAACAATGTGGTATTGGCACAGTAATAGAGAACTAGATTAGTGGAGCAGAATATGTAATCCAGATATACACTCATGTATTAAAGGGATTTTGGTTTATAATAAAGGTGACCTTTCTTTCATTTTCTGCCCCCGAATGTTGCCATCTGGATGTGATTTTTGGGACTGTGGTAGCTATCTTGAGACCTCAAAGGGAACCAGCCTAAAAGAACAAGCAAGAAGGACAAGGAGGCAGGCCAAGGATGGAAAGAACCTGAGTCCCTGAGAACATCAATGCACCCCAGAACCATCCATCTCTGAAAAGCCTTACTTCTGATTTTCTTATTATTTGAGATTAAAAAAACAAAAAATATCCACTCATAACTGGATTTTAAAAGCATCTTGACTGACAGAACAAGTTAGGAAATCACTGAAACAGCTCATGTTTGAGGTCACACTCTCCCAGGCCCAGCAGTTTAAGAGCAGCAGCTCCCCAGGGAGATACAGACTTTCAGAATAAACTTTCAGAAGTTTACTCACACCATAGGGTTAGTCTGTGCAACAAGGGGCATCACTAACCTGTCCGGTCAACATCCTTTTTCATTGGCAGTATAGTATAATCCGGTTGGTCATCGGAGGCCTCAAATATCCATGACTTGGGCTGCAGCATGGACTGGGGCTCTTTCCGGGGACTTGCCCTGCCTCCAACCCAGTCTCCAGACCCACCTCGGAGCTGAACCTGCTGTAGGTACGGAATCCGGGAAATCCTGTTTTGGTCCAGGCTTAACTTCTTCAGTCTTCAATTAAGGAAAGTGAATACAGAATCACAGCAATAATGATACCTCAGGGACATTTACTAAGCAACTTTAGGGAAAGAACATGGAATCAAGCTTAGACACTTACTACTCTTGTGTGACCTTGAGTCAGTGACTTACCCTCTCTGGGCTTCAATATCCCTATCTCTAAAATGGGGACAGTACTTATTAACCTTTCAAGGTTCTTGCAAAGATTGAATGAGACAATATACAAATGACCTGGCACAAAGCAGTGTTCAGTAAATGGTAGCTGAATCCAAAGTAAATTTTCCAGGGATCTAAAACATTAAATGCCAGCATTTCATTACTTCAAAGAAATACAGTCATCCCTCCGTATCTGGTTGAATATGTGGATGTAAAACCTACAGATACAGAGGGCCCACTATACGTAGAACTCAGAGTTTAATTTACCTTTCTGATTCTAATTCTTTTTTTTTTTTTTTCCTGTTTCCTCTCTCACGGTCAGGATCCCATCTCTGATAATATCTCCTTCTATCCTTTCTCTTTGCTACTTCTAATCCAGTCACATGATCAGAAATATCCTTACTGACGCCCCACTTTCATGGTTTGAGCTAAAGCTCAGAGGGAAGAAATGACTTACTCATGGCCACACAGCAGATAAGTGGTGGAGCTCAAATTTAAACCCAGGCCTTTTGGCTTCCAGAGAAGCACCCAAGGTGTGAGCAAGGCTGGGGGATATAGAGGGTCCTGTGGAGAGAGGCTTGTAGCCTTACCTCCTGAGCCCGGCCAGGCTAGCAAAGCAATTGGGGTTGGAGAGTTTGTTGTCATCTAGCATCAGTGTCTCCAGCGCTGGGAACCTCAGGATGTACCTCTTTCTGGTCAGCGATGTTACAGATGCCTCCCTGTGAGTGCAAAGACCTTGGGTAATGAACAAGGGAAGGAGACAAGCTCCACCATTCCTAAGAAGACAGAGAATCAATCCAGAGGCTTAACCAGCTTGGGAACTCTGCTAGTGCCCAAGAGAGATCTCTGTGAAGAGGGGCCAGAATATCTAACTCCCTCCCCAACTAACTTCTTCCCCAAACCCCATCATACTTATAGTCTTTTGTATGAAGAAAGGCTGCACACATTTGCTTATGGACACAGTGAGACTGGGTTGGGGCAGATGGAGGGAAAATACCAGGGTGACTGAGTTAGGGGAAGCATTCTGCAGAAGAACACTGCACAATTCTGGGTCAGGGAAGATTCCCAAGTATGCTGTGTCACCCCAAGGATTGGAAACCATAGGAGCACCTGGAGACAATGCCCTTGGCAGGGACCAAGGTGGGTAAGGGAGGATGGATGAAAGGCACCATCCCTGGCTGCAGTGAGGCTCTCCTCTAAAGTGACTTCATAAAATGCACACATCAGTAAGGAACTGAGAAGTCTTTTCTTTAGTGCAAACTCTCTGAGGATTCCCAGAAACATCTGAGAGTGGTATTTAACAGGCTGAGGTCCTGAATCACACAGATGGGGTAGGAATTGGTAGCATTTTAGGTACTACCATCAATGTGACCTCTTTTGTGTCCCCAGGTGGATGAGGCCTAGGGAATTATTTTTAAGCACACAAAGACAGCCGATTCAGATCATGTTTTCATTCCTCCCTCCAACTCCATCCCCTCTATACACCAAAACAAACACATATGGACATCCAGTCACAAATACATATACACATACATAAACCACAAACATGCATACAGCAAAAGGAAGGGAAAGGAGAATTTCTTCTGAGCCTACTGCATTCCTGGCACTGTGTTGGTTGTTTTATATACGTCATCTCAGAACAGCACTGAGGAGGGTAGGTGTTATCTATCTCCTCTTCAGATGAGGAAATTCAGACTCAGAGTGACTTGCCTAAAGTCTCAGAGATAGAAAGTGGTAGAGCTCAAACTCTACTCCAAACTCCAGGCCCTTTCCACTGCAGCGCCCACCTCTCACAACACACCTTCAAGCCCTGTGTGGGTTGAAGGGTGGGGAGGTGGAAGGGTAGCCATTGCCTGGACCGGAGAAGCTAGACGAAGGTAAGCAGTGAGTTCAAAAGTCCAAAAGGACTGTTACTGTACACCCAAAGGCAGGAATATTTCAAAGGTGAATTTAGAGGGAGTATATGGCCAGTGGTGCATTCATTCATTTATACTCATGAACTTCTTTAACACGTATCTGTGGAGCTGGGAATAGAAAGAGAAAAGAACACATCCCCCTCTCAGGGTGCTTCTAGTCTCACAGAGGAGCTAGATGCCCAGCACACAGTGGGACAAATGCTGTAACAGAGGCAGGCATGAAGCTTGCTGGGAATCATCCACTCTGGTGGGGAGGACCCACGGAAGGCCATGTTTAAACTAAACCATGAAGACTGGAGAGAGAATTTGCCATGTTCTTAACAACTGTGTGAGAGAGAAGGAACAGAGAGAAAAATCACTGCTTTGTGGCTGGCGCTGCAGTATTTTTAGAAGCTCTGGTGAGTCATATTTCTCATGGTGGGGCCTAGAGAGACACAGATGCTCACCTGTAAAGACAAATGGGGTGAGTCACAGAGCGGAGCAGATGTGAAAGCTCGGGGACCGAACTTCAGGCTGCTCCACAATGCTCAGGACGTACATTCAGTATGTCCCTGAAGCATGGCTGTTAGATGTTCCAATTTTCTAACAGTAAATTCCTCCTTTTTTGGTACTCTAATAATGATTTAGACTATAACTATGACTGTAGTTATAACCATGTAGACTGTAGACTATAACCATGATAGTTCTCACTAAAAAAAGGCACAGGTCACATATGGTTTCAGAAAGAACCCTGGCAAGGTGTGGGAAAAGAGGCTTGAAGTCCAAAGACCGGAGACACTCAACAGAGAAGGAAAGAAGCCTTTAGTCCATGGTATTTTTCAAGGTCACAGCTGACTCTCTTCCTCTTCCTGAAAGGACCAACTTTCTTATAATGAATTTTTAATCTACCTGAAAGCAATTACTGGAGGGTGTACTGAAGCTCTGTTGATTTATAATTAATTAGCCAATCTTTACTTTTACCCCAATGAAATATGAAACAGCTAAGAAATACGGCTTCAAAAAATTCCTCTTAAGCCCCGTAACAAAGAACCTGTCTCTTGTGACAAGTTAAACTACTTTGCCTTTTTTAAGTTCAACTCTAATTATAATGTAGTGAAGTTTCATTTTGTCTCTAAAACAGGTGTCTTAAAATAGGGGGGCAGACAAGAGGGAGGTGAGGAAGATAAGATGCAAAGCTTCACAGGAAAGCATCAGACTTTCCCACTGAGCCCTACCCATGGCAGTTTTGGGAGAACAGCTCTTTGAAGTGGCTGGAGTCTGTCAGTAATGGAGAAATCGAGGTTTCCAGCTGTTCAGAGTAGTACTTTTTTTTATTATACCTTCTCTTGGAAAAAGGAATTGATATCATTTAAAATCTGATGGCTTTAATGGAATTTTTTTTGAAGGTAGGAGTATGCCCCAGTGGTTGGATTCCCATTCAGGAATGGGAATTCTTGTGCCATATCAGAAAAAACATGGGGATAAGGATCAGAAGCCCTGGGCTTTGGTTCTGGTGCTGCTGCTCCTAGTTGGTGTTAAGCATCTCTGGGCCTAGTCAGTTCCGCCCTCTAACTGTATGATGAAAGAGGATTTCATTTACTTTACGTTGTAAGATTTTGAATCAGGCTAAAATTATTGCTCAACAGACTGGACCAAGGATTGCAGCAAACAAGATGAAGTTTAGCAAACTCTAATGTTCGTTCAAATGTCAGTTCAGCTTCTGTGATAAGATACAGGAAACCTACCATGCAAACACAGGGTGAGAGAGACAAGGCTTAACAGCTTGCTTGCGTGAAAAAGAACTTACAATATGGCTTCTAAAAAACTAGTGCTCTTTTAAGTCACATTATTAGGAATATGATGATTAGAAAAAAGGGGGTCACAATCCCCCTCTGTTCTGTGCTGGTCAAGCCAAAGAGCCGACCCTTGGAACAAGGGAGCAAGGGAATAGGCCTAATGCGAAGGGCAAAGTATCAGCTATCAGTCAAAACAAGTAAGAGAGCAGTCTAAAGATGGAGTAAGTCAAATATGATTCCCCTAATTCACCCAGAGATAATACTGTGATCTGCCCAGGAATGGAGATACAGACAGTTCGGGATAAATAAGGTATATTGTGAAATGGAAAAAATTAAGAGAATGGAGGATGGAGAACCAGGCAGAGTCAAGTCATGAAAAATCTTGTGATCAATGTTAATGGAGTTTATCTTCGGAACACTGGGAAGCTGCTGAAGGACTTTACGCAGGGCAGTGATAGAATCAGAGGTGCATTTTAGACACATCACTCTGGCCGATGGTAAGGAGGATGGATTGGGAGATGAGAAACTGGAGACTAAGACCGAACAGGAAGATTAACAGAAAAGGGAAAGTTTAAGGAAAGTTTAGGAAGTGTAATTCAGAATCTGGCGACTGAATGGATGTGTGGGGTGAGGACGGAAAGAATTCAGGCTGATGAACACGTTTCTAGCCTGGACAACTGCACAATGGATGAAAAGCAGTGCCCACCATTGAGGCCAGGGACACAAGAAGAGATGTTGGCATGGGCATGTGTGTGATGAGTCCGGTAGGATAAGTAGGATATATGGGTGTATAGCTCAGGAGATAGAAGTGAAGCAGAGAAATACTAAGACTTGGGAAGGGATGAGACCACTAAGAAAGACTCTAAAGATTAAGAAAAACAGTGGGTTGAGAGTGGACAACAGGGGACCAAGATTTAAGAGCCTGGTAGAATAAGAGGAATCCACAGAGCACACTGAGTATGGACAGATGAGTGGGAAGAAAATGACAATAATACCTATCTGGAGCCTCATCACTTTCAAAGCATAATTATTTCAGTTGATACTCTGATGTAATCAGGGGTACATTTATTCTCCCTTTTTCATATATAAAGAAATAGTGCAGAGTGGTGGAGTATTGCCTTACTTTATGAAATTAGACTTAATACTGAAAACAACTAGAATGATGAATAAAATATAAAAAGAAAAAAGATCTATCATTTAAAAACATGTAAGAGATACGAAGATAGTAAGGAAGTAGCATGCTGAAATCTAAAAATCCAGACAGAACCTGAGTACAAGAAGCCACTTGTGCCTTTGCTGATATTTGCTGATCTTGTTGAAAGAGAAGGTGAGGCATGTAATTGGAGATCCCCCCCCACCAACTGAATTTTGGATTCTAAAGAGAGGTACCCTCAGGAGAGAGTGAACCAGAACTAAATCCATTCCCCTCAGCCAGGGGAAAACTGCCTTGGAGTGAACAAAGAAAAGGAGGGAGAGGGCAGGCTGGTCTTCTTGCAAACTCTAGCCCAAATTTGTATCATCAGAGTGGTCCAGAAAATATCCAGCTAGTTTAGTTTAGTTTAAAATGGTTCCACACCAGGCACCTAGGCACCTGGCCAAAATAAATGGAAAGGCTCATGGGTACTGCAGACTAAATAACGTGCACCAACTTTCCCCTTAGTATAAACTAGAAAACCAGACAAAATATATATATTAAAAAAATCCTTAAGGCATCTGGGAACTAACAAGTTGTGAAAAATTGGGAGGCCAAGGTTTGGAAGAAGAAGAAAACCCAAAGGGATTCATGTAATATTTGGGGCCACTTTTCCCCTAAGGCTGTCAACTCCAAAAGTGGCTGAGAAGTTGAGCAGAGATTCTGACAAACTTACCAGTTCAGGGACCAAAAACTGGGAGTCCAGGCTGTGCCACAGAAAGGGAACCCTGATCAAATGCCCCTGCTTTAAGTTAGGGCATTGAAGGACTAAATCCTAGGGAGAAGTGTGAACTACAGTGGGGTCCTTGCAGGGATTAAATATTAGCTTCAAAGAATTTCAGTTTCCATAAATGAATTAAGATGATTTGGAATTACTGGTGATCTATGTAACCAAAGAACTCTAGATCTGGTGAGAAAAAAAGTGATTTGAGTTGCCCAAAGGGAGAGTCATGGTCTCTCATTCAGTTCCTGACTATTTACATTTAAAGAAAAAAACTAATTAAACTTAATAAAATTAAATATTCAGCTCTCCAGTCACACTAACTACATTTCAAGTGCTCAGTATGACTAGAGGCTACCATTGCAGACAATGCGATATAGAACATTTCCAGTGTTGCAGAAAGCTCCACTGAACAGTGCTTTCAAGGATTACCACATAACACCTGCAAATTGGTGCTAATGTCTGGGAATATGAAAGCCACGGTGGTCCACTCAAAGTGAGGGATTGTGAAGGTCCCATGGAAGAAGGAAAATTTAGCCTGTGGATGGACAGTGAAGTCACAAACCTACTTTGTGGTTCTCTCTCCAGTTCCTGAACTTGTAAGTAGAACAGATATACTAAGCAACTGACAGAATAACCACACTTCTTTACTGACCAACCAAATGAGGGATATTCTAGTAGGAGGGGCCAAACTGACACCCTAGGAATTCTGCTTCCAAAACAGTAAACCAAAAATAATTCTGCATCCCTGAGGTAACTGTGGAGATTACTGCCAACACTAAAAACTAGAAAGGTGGAAGGATAATGAGTCCTATGACATCCCTGTTTAACTTGTTTATTTGGCTTATGCAGAAAACGGGTCTTGAAGAGTGACTGGAGATTACTGCAAGCTTATTCAAGTGGTGACTCCAATTTCAGCTGCTGTTCCATATGTGGACTCCTCTTACTGCATGCAGCACATCAACACAGTCCCTAGCACTTATGATATTGCTGAGGACCTGTCAAATGTTTCTTTCTTTTTTATCAATGAACGAGAACTACCAGAGCAGTCTGCTTTCACCTGACAGGGACAGCAGTATACCTTTGTTCTCTTCTCTGGGGGCCACATCAACTCTTTAGCCCTATCATAATCTATTCCACAGGGATCTTAATTATTTTGGTATTCCACATCATGTTGATAACAGCTGATGGGCAGGGAATTGGAAATACCTCAGATGCCTCAGTATAGAATGTGCCACAGGATGGAGTTAAACACCTCACAAAGATTCAAGGAACTGCCACCTTGATTAAATTTCTTGATGTTCACATATCTGGAGCATGTTGGGATACCCTCCAATGTGAAAGACACCTTGCACCACCTGCTACTAAGAAAAAGGCACAAAGCTTTGTTGGCCTTTTTGAATTTGGACAGATAGCATAGAACATCTGTGTTGTTCTGATGCACTTACTGAGTCTCTGGTCCATTTACTGTGGCTGCCAGTTCTGTGTGGGATCCAAAGCAAGACAAGGCTCTGTGACAGATCCAACCGCCCTGCAAGTTGTTATTTAAGCATTATGTCACTGGCCAAGGGCATTGGGTATTATGACTCAGCAGATCCAAATGTGCCCTAAATGTCTATGGCTGTATAGACAGGGTTACCATACATTTTGACTTTCAAGGACAGTCTGAGTTTTCACCTGTTATCCCAAAATAATTAATAGCGGAGATTTCCCTCTCAACTATGTCCTTGTTTGGATGGTAAATGAATGGTCACCCACTCTACGAATAGAGCCTCTTTTAGTCACCAATTACAGAATGATTTTTGAGCAAAGTTGTGCTCTACTCTGCAGGTAACTATTTTCCTTTTGAAAAACAGTTCCTGGCTTACTCCTATATGTTGGTAGAGACTGAATACCTGACCATGAGACACTAAGGTGACCATGTCTCCTGAGCTGTTCATCATGAACTGAATGTGCAGAACTCCCTCATTAAGCGAAAGCAACACTGGAGATCAGGCACAAGCAAGTCTGGAAAAGTTGCATGAATGAATATTGCTTAGATTTCTATAATGTCTATACCTGCTGTACTGTTGCTTCTCCGTCAATCCACAACTAAGGTCCTATGACCAGTGGTTGTAGGACAAAAATCTGCAGCTGGGTTTACAAATGATTTTGCATGACATGCTGATACTAATCCAAACCAGATTGTTCCAGTACTATAACTCCATACAAAGATGGCTCTGAAAGACAGGGGAGGAGAAATCCTCCCAATAAGTAAAACTTAGAGCAATATACCTGATTGACCATTTTGCTTGGTTGGTGAGACAGCCAGAAGTACAAGTCTATGCTGATTCATGGGCAGTGGTTTACCTGAACAGTCAAAGTTTGGGGGAAAAACAAGGGGTGTAAAACTGCTGTCAGGGAGGTCTGAGGGGAAATTACGTAAAAGGACCTCTCAGAATGGATAGGGAGTGTGAGGAGTATTTGTGTCCCACATGAATGCTCCCAAAGACTATCCACTGTGGCGAAGACTCTCAGTGATCAGGTGGACAAGATGACCCATTCCATCAATGTCAGTTGGATACCCTGGTGCTCGTAAAATGGCCCAAGGCAGGGAAGAAAGCTACACACTTCCCTGTACCAAAGCAGATCTGGCTACCACCCCTGTCAAGCACCCAACCTGCCAATAGCAAAGGGTGATGCCGAGTTCCTAACATGGTACCATTTCTGGGAGGATTAGCCAGCCATGCAGTAGGAGGATGACAACAGTGGACACCTTCCTTCATAAAAGGAGCAGTGACTTTCTCCCCTACAGAAATAAATGTGCATTTGAGACAAAGATTTTCACTCCCTGACCACAACATCCTGACAGCATCACCATCTGCGGACTTACAGAATGTCTTATTCATTATTCTGGTAGTGCACATAACATTGCTTCTAACCATGGAACATATTTCATGTCAAAGAAGTACAATAATGGGCTCACAGACATGGAGTTCACTTTTTTACCATGGACTCCATCACTCGTAAGTAGATGACCTACTAGAATGATAAAATAGCCTTTTGATGACTTATTTATTGCACTAGCTAGGCAACTACCCATTGTGAGGATGGGGTGCTGATTTACAGGATGGAGTGTGAAATAAACCAGCAACCGATACTGATGCTGTTTTTCTCACAACCAGAACACAAGGTCCTAGGAATTAATGAATGAAAATGAAAGCAGCTCCTCTTACAATTATACCCAACAATCCATTTGCAGCTTTTTTGTTTCTCATTCTTGCAACTTTTGAGCTGAGCTGAGTTAGAGGTCTTAGTTTCCTGGAAAGGAATACTTTTACAAAGGACACAACAATAGTTGTACTTAACTGGAAGTTATTACTGGCTACTTGGGTTCCACAGTCCACTGAACCAATAGGCAGGAAAATGTTTACTACATTGGCTAGGTAGTTAATATTGATTATCAAAAGTAGATATGATCGCTGCTATACCTTAAGAACAAAAAAGGAATATGTTTGGAATCCAGGGAATTATCTGGCGTTCCTCACAGAAGTGTCAGGTCCATTAGTCTAAGTTAATGGAATTTCTGCAAGATGAAAGGAGTTCTGGAGAGGGATAGTGGTGATGGCTGCACAACAATGTGAATGTGCTTAATGCCACTGAACTGAACACTTAAAAACGGTTAAGATGGGGAAGGGAGGAGGCCAAGATAGCAGAGTAGAAGGATGCTCGTAGCTCACCCTCTCCCACAAATACACCAAGACTCACATCCACAGACCCACTCAGCCAACCAGAGCACCTGAGGAACTCCGACAGAACATCATCCTCTTCAAAAGATAGAGATGCCAAAAATCTGGTAGGAGAAAAGGAAAAAAGAAAGAAGAAAAGGCAAAACAGTGTGGGACCGGTCCTGCGGGGAGGAAGTGGCAAAGGAGGACTAGCGCTCATTCACTGGGTCTCCCCTCTCCAACTGAGAGGCCAGCAGGACGGTGGGGGAGCCTCCGAGGCTCAGATCTGTACAGAGCAGCCCTTGACTGACAGAACTAAGTTAAACGGGCACAGAGGGTCCCCCCGACACCCAGCCAGAGACGTGGCCAGGCAGCTGGGGGCAGGGCCAGGCTGCCCGAGCTGGGCGGAGGACAGGGACGGCTGCACTGAGGCAGCTCCAGGGAACTATAGGGGGCTGCGTGCTGTGGCTGTGGGTGCACAGGGCAGAACAACCTGGGCAATCCATAAAACAACATGGCTGATGTGCCCTGGTGGGAAGGGTGCATACCCCCATCTCTGAAAACCCATGGAAAGTTTTTGGGTGAAGAGAGGTAGGGCTCAGGCACAGCCGCCATATCCTCCGGCGCTTAGCACCCAGGCGGGGGCAGAGGCAAAACCTGAATCCGCACCTAAGGACTTAGCAGCCTCAAGGGCCAGACAGAGACTTGTCTACAGCCTGAGGCAGATAGGATCCTTCTGTCCTGGTCCCTCAGAGAACTTGCTCCGCCAAGACAAACAAGGCGTTGGGTTTTGGCCTGGAGCAGGGACAGGGCTGTTCCTCAGTCTTCCCCAGAGCACGCCTGCGGAGCGCCGACCCAAGGCGGAGCGCGCAGTGGCACAGAGCAGCGGAGCAACTGGCGCCAGGAGAGGGCAGGCGGCCCCCCACCTTTCGGGCAGGAACGTGGCCCCTGACCGCAGTGCTGGGAGGGGATGCGATCTGCCCTCCTACCTGGCCAGACTGCAACATCTGACTGCGGCATCGGGAGGGGCAGTGACCCGCCCGCCCACAGCAAAGGAGAGCTGCACCTGACCCAGTGTTGGGAGGAGGCGCGATCTGCTTGCCGACAGGCACTGGGAGCAGCACAGACAAGGGCGCCAATGGAGGGCCCTCTGGAAACAGCAAGTTGAGCTCCCAAAACAGGACGTAGACAGAAACACTTCGCATTAAAAGCACAGTCTCCAGGAGAACACTGACACCACCCCTTTTTTTTTTTAAATCTGTTTTTACCTGTTCTATTTTCTATTACCCTTTTAATTTTTACTTCTTAAACAACTATATATACCCCCAGTTTTAATTCCTTTTAAATTAAAAAAAAATATTTTATTATTGTTTTTAAAAATCCACATCATTTCATTTTTATTTCTCTTGGTTTTAATGTCCTGTTATTGATTATACACAGGTTTCAAATACATCTTTTCCTCTTTTCTCCTTTTTTAAAGGTTTTTAAAGGACGTCTCAACTCGATTGCTATTCTGCTTCAACTTGCTCTTCTATTACTCATTATACACTGTTTTCAAACCTTTTTTTCTCCCTTCTTTTAAAATTCTTTCTCTCTCCCTTTTTTCCCCCCTAAGTTTTATTCCTACATAGGCATTAGATAGATAAACTCCTTAAGGACCACAATAGATAACTGATACTCCATAAACCACAGTGCCAGAGAGGTATGAGCAAGATGAAGAAGCAGAGAAACCATTCCCAATTAAAAGAACAAGAGAAATCCCCTGAAAGAACGATCAATGAAATAGACATTGATCGCCTACTAGATCAAGATTTCAAAAAAGGAGTGATCAAAGTACTGAAGGAACTAAAAGAGATTGTGTTTAGAGATATAAAATATGTCAAAAATGAAACTGAAGCTATAAAGAAGAGCCAAGTAGAATTGGTAAACTCATTGCTGAGATGAGAACGGATCTAAAGGCTGTGCAAAGCAGACTAGATAATGCAGAGGAACAAATTAGTGACCTAGAAGACAGGAAAACTGAAAGCACCCAATCAGAACAGCTACAAGATAAACAAATAAAAACAAATGAATATAGCATAAGGGACCTATGGGATAATATAAAGCATGCCAATCTTCACATAATAGGGGTCCCAGAAGGGGAAGAAAGATCAAAGGGGATTGAAAAGGTTTTTGAAGAAATCATGACTGAAAACTTCCTAAACTTAAAGAAGGAATCAGATATCAAAGTACAGGTAGCTCAGAGGGTCCCAAACAGGAAGAACCCAAATAGACCCACACCAAGACATATCATAATCAAGATGGCCAGAGTCAAGGATAAAGAAATGATCCTAAAGGCAGCAAGAGAAAAGCAAAGAGTGAGTTACAAGGGAACCCCCATAAGACTCTCAGCTGATTTCTCTACACAAACACTACAGGCCAGAAGGGAGCGGCAAGATATATTCAAAGTCCTGAATGAAAAAAAGATGCAGCCTAGGATACTTTATCCAGCAAGGCTATCCTTTAGGATAGAAGGAGACATAAAGAATTTCACAGACAAGAAAAAGCTACAAGAGTTTAGCAACACTAAACCCATGCTAAAAGAAATACTGAAAGTTCTACTCTAAATAGAAAAGCAGCAGGATGCTACAGAAATGAGAAACTCACAACTGGAAAGGTAATAACTCATGAATTACAAATAAAATAAACACGAAATTCTAAAGGAAGCCATAAAAATCATTGAGAGTGGGAGGAGGAGGCAGGAAAATATAGAATATTTTTTTCTTTCTTTTTTAAATTTTTTGTTCTCAGTAGGATGGGTTTGAGATCATGTTACTATCAGTTTAATAAAAGCAGTTATAGTAATGGGCTAATAGACTTACAAAAAAGGGTAACCACAAGCCAAAAACTTACAAGGGAGTCACAAAAACTAAATAAAATCCATGATAGTACAAAGGAAAATTACCAAACCACAAAAGGAAGAAGAAAGGAACAAAGAGGAAATACCAAATCAACTGCAAAGGTAAGTTCAAAATGGCAATAAACACACATCTATCATTAACTACTGTAAATGTTAATGGACTAAATGCTCCAGTCAAAAGACATAGAGTGGCAGACTGAATAATAAAGCAAGAACCTTCAATATGCTGCATACAAGAGACCCACTTTAGGGAGAAGGACATATATAGACTGAGAGTGAAAGGATGGAAAAGGATATTCCATGCAAATGGAAAAGCCAAAAAAGCAGGTGTTGCAGTCTATTTTAAAACAGACTTTAAAACAAAGACCATAAAGAAAGATAAAAAAAGGACATTTTATAATGATTAAACGAGTGATACAAGATGATGATACTCATTCATATATATGCACCCAATATAGGAGCACCTAAGTACATAAAACAATTACTAACAGAAATAAAGGGGGATGTTGATGGGAATACAATCATAGCTGGAGATTTTAACACAGCATTAACATCACTAGACAGATCTTCCAGACAGAAAATAAACAAGGCAACAGAGAAATTAAATAATACAATAGAAAAAATAGATTTGGTGGGTATTTTCAGAGCATTACACCCCCCAAAAATAGGATATACATTCTTTTCAGGTGCACATGGAACATTTTCCAGGATTGATCATGTACTTGGGCACAAAAGAAACCTCAACAATTTTAAGAAGATAGAAATTATCTCAAGCATTTTTACTGACCACAATGCCATGAAACTAGAAATCAACAGCAGAGAAACAAAGGAGAAAAAAAGGAAAGCATGGAGATTAAACAATATGCTATTAAAAAACCAATGGGTCAACAAGGAAATCAAAGCTGAAATTAAAAAATACCTTGAGACAAATGAAAATGAAAGCACAACCACACAAAATTTATGGGACACAGCAAAGGCAGTGCTAAGAGGGAAGTTTATACCGATACAAGCCCTCCTCAAAAAAGAACAATCTCAAATAAACAATTTAACCCACCAGCTGAGAGAACTAGAAAAAGAACAAAAAACCCCAAAAGGCAGAAGGAAGGAAATTATAAAGATTAGGGATGAAATAAATAAAATAGAGATTAAAAAAAAACCACAGAAAAAATCAATCAAACCAAAAGCTGTTTTTTTGAAAAAGTAAATAAAATCGACAAACCTCTGGCCAAACTCACAAAGAAGAAAAAAGAGAGCACAAATTAGCAGAATAAGAAAGGAAAATGGAGAAATTACAACAAATAAAATAGAAATACAGAATATCATACAAGAATATTATGAAAAACTATATGGAACCAAACTGGATAACCTAGAGGAGATGGACAAGCTTCTGGGAACATACTGTCCACCAAGACTGAATCAAGAAGAAACTGACCACTTGAACAAACCGATCACTAGAAATGAAATTGAAATAGCAATAAAAAAAACTCCCTACAAATAAAAGTCCAGGACCGGATGGCTTCACCAGGGAATTCTACCAAACATACAAAGAAGAACTCATACTAGTCCTTCTCAAACTCTTCCAGAAGACTGAAAAGGAGGGAATACTCCCAAACTCATTCTATGAAGCCACCATCACCCTGATACCAAAACCAGGCAAAGACACTACAAAAAAAGAGAATTATAGGCCAATATCACTGATGAACATAGACGCCAAAATCCTCACCAAAATATTAGCAAAGAGAATCCAACAACACATAAAAAAGATTATACATCATGACCAAGTGGGGTTCATCCCAGGGACACAAGGGTGGTTCAACATATGCAAATCAATCAATGTAATACATTACATCAACAAGAGAAAGGACAAAAACCACATGATCATCTCAATAGATGCAGAAAAAGCATTTGATAAAATTCAACACCCATTTATGATAAAAACTTTCACCAAAGTGGGTATAGAGGGAACATATCTCAACATAATAAAAGCTATATATGACAAACCTACAGCCAGCATAGTACTCAATGGTGAAAAACTCAAAAGCTTCCCACTAAAATATGGGACAAGACAAGGATGCCCACTCTCACCACTCTTATTCAACATAGTCTTGGAAGTCCTAGCCACAGCAATCAGACAAGAGAGAGAAATAAAAGGGATCCAAATTGGAAAAGAAGAGGTAAAAGTGTCACTATATGCTGACAACATGTTACTATATAGAAAACCCTAAAAGGTCCACACAAAAACTACTAGAAATAATCGAAGAATTCAGCAAGGTAGCAGGTTACAAGATTAATGTTCAAAAATCAGTTGCATTTCTTTACACTAATGATGAATCAACAGAAAAAGAAAGTAAAGAAACAATCCCCTTTAAAATAGCACCCAAAGTAATAAAATACCTAGGAATAAATCTAACCAAGGAGGTGAAATTATTATACACAGAAAACTATAAACCATTGATGAAGGAAATTAAAGAAGACTTTAAAAAATGGAAAGATATCCCATGCTCTTGGATTGGAAGAATTAATATTGATACAATGGTCACACTGCCCAAGGCAATCTACAGATTTAATGTAATCCCTATCAAATTATCCAGGACATATTGTACAGAACTAGAACAAATCATAATAACATTCATATGGAACCATCAAAGACCCAGAATTGCCAAAGCATTACTGAAGAGAAAGAAAGAGCCTGGAGGAATAACTCTCCCAGATTTCAGACAATACTATACAGCTACAGTCATCAAGACAGCATGGTATTGGTACAAAAACAGACATACAGACCAATGGAACAGAATAGAGAGCCCAGAAATGAACCCACAAAATTTGGCCAACTAATCTTCAACAAAGGAGGCAAGAATATACAATGGAATAGAGACAGTCTCTTCAGCACGTGGTGTTGGGAAAAGTGGACAGCAGCATGTAAAGCAATGAAGCTAGAACAAGCTAGAACACTCCCTTACACCATACACAAAAATAAACTCAAAATGGATCAAAGACTTAAACATAAGACAAGATACAACAAACCTCCTAGAGGAAAATATAGGCAAAACATTATCTGACATACATCTCAAAAATGTTCTCCTAGAACAGTCTACTCAAGCAATAGAAATAAAAGCAAGAATAAACAAATGGGACCTAATTAAACTTACAAGCTTCTGCACAGCAAAGGAAACCATAAGTAAAACAAAAAGACAACCTACGGAATGGGAGAAAATTTTTGCAAATGAAACCAACAAAGGCTTGATCTCCAGAATATATAAGCAGCTCACACGACTTAACAAGAAAAAAACAACCCAATCCAAAAATGGGCAGAAGACCTAAACAAGCAATTCTCCAAGGAAGAAATACAAATGATCAATAGGCACATGAGAAAGTGCTCAATGTTACTAATTATCAGAGAAATGCAAATCAAAACTACAATGAGGTATCACCTCACACCAGTCAGAATGGCCATCACTCAAAAGTCCACAAATGACAAATGCTGGAGAGGCTGTGGAGAAAAGGGAACCCTCCCTCACTGCTGGTGGGAATGCAGTCTGGTGCAGCCACTGTGGAAAACAGTATGGAGATTCCTCAAAAGACTAGGAATAGACTTACCATATGACCCAGGAATCCCGCTCCTGGGCATATATCCAGAAGGAACCCTACTTCAGGATGACACCTGCACCCCAATGTTCATAGTAGCATTACTTACAATAGCCAAGACATGGAAACAGCCTAAATGTCCATCAACAGATGACTGGACAAAGGAGATGTGGTACATTTATACAATGGAATACTACTCAGCCATAAAAACTGACAACATAACGTCATTTGCAGCAACATGAATGCTCCGGAGGATGTCATTCTAAATGAAGTAAGCCAGAAAGAGAAAGAAAAATACCATATGGGATTGCTCATATATGGAATCTAAAACAAACAAACAAAGCATAAATGCAAAACAGAAATACTCACAGACATAGAATACAAACTTGTGGTGGCCAAGGGGGCGGGAGGTGGGAAGAGACAGACTGGGATTTCAAAAGTGTAGAATAGATAAACAAGATTATACTGTATAGCACAGTATACAAGATCTTATGGTAGCTCACAGAGAAAAAAATGTGACAATGAATATATGTATGTTCATGTACAACTGAAAAATTGTGCTGTACACTGGAATTTGACACATTGTAAAATGATTATAAATCCATAAAAAATGTTAAAAAAAATAAAATCAAAAAAGAAAAAAGTGAAAAAAAAATTGAAAAAATACTGAATAAAAAAAAAATGGTTAAGATGGGAAGACATCTGATAAAGAAAGGAGAAGGGTCTGAGCTAGCCCTTGGAATACACACAGAATCTACATAAGAGAATGTAATGGCCATAAGCATGGTCTCTGGAGTCAGTTGGACTTGGTTCAAATCCTGGCTCTCCCACTTACAAGCGTTGTAACTCTGGATGAGTTATTTAACCTACCTGTGCCTCAATTTCCTCATCTATAAAATGAGGATAACAATAGGACACCTACTTCATAGGGCTGTTGTGAGGAATAAATAAATTAATGTATGTTAAATGCTGAGGACAGTGTCTGACACATAGTGAGCACTACATACATGTTATCGTTACTAAGAGAGGAAAGACCAGTACATTCTAGCCAGAAGGTATGGCCTCAGCAAACGTGCAAAATGGGACTACGTCAGGCTTATTTAGAGGGTTCAGGAAGGGGGAACAGTCTGGCAAGAGCAACAGCCATAGCCTACAATGACTGATCAGAGGAAGGGAAAGTGACTTGTCAGACACCAGTATCTCCCCTAATAAACAGCACAGGGGACTGTGAAACACCCAGCTGAGGCCTCCCCAACCTTTGTGGCCCGGTTCCCATGGAAGCTTTTTCTGGAAGCTTCAGTAGGTGGCATTCTCCCTGCTTTGAGCACTCACAGCCTGCCCTTACCGCCCTTTCCAGCTGCTCTAGATGATTTCCTTGGAGACTTGTACCCAGATAGAGGCTCACAAGGGAACACATGGGACAGACTCTGGGATGTAGAACTTACTGCTCTGTGACAGCCAAACTGGGCGGCAGGGAGGTGAGTCCATTGCCTGTGAGGAGCAGGACACGGAGGTGTGGCAGAATCCCCAGATCACAGATGGCCTCCGCAGTCAGGCTGTTGAAGGAAAGGTCCAGGAACTGTGGTGCAAGGATAAGAGACGGGGAAAAAGAAGCACTACTCGTAACAATGATGCTCATACATGAGGCGGGAGCTGGTCCCTTTTTTTTTTTTTTTTTAACCTTCCAGAGGGCCCATCACCCACAGGCTAAAACCCTCTTGACTCTGTGGGTTAACATTCAAGGTCTACTGGAGTCAGTTCCCAACCTATTTGTCAGCCTTAGCTCCCACACTGCAAGCCTTTGTTTATCCTGTGGTGTTGGCCAAAGTGACTCCTCCCCATTCCTTTCCTCCCCCGACCTAGAAATCTTTACTTGAGCTTTTCACTCAACCAGGAAAGCCCTTTCTCCATGTATCTGAATCTAAGCCTGAAAAGGCTGGCTCAAAAGCTGTCTCCTTATAAAACTTTTCTTAATTCTCCAACCACTTGGACTCACCCCTCCTCTGACTTTATCTAGACTGCTCTGAGAGTGTTTTTCATGGTTGACCAGGTATCTGTGATAACTGAGTCTAATACTGGTACACGGATGTGCCCAGCAGTCTGGCACACAGTGGTACACTAGACTATAAACTCTCTGAGTTGAAAGGCCTTGGCACTGTATTGCTGTATCCTTATAACCTAGCATAGGACCTGGCACATAGTAAATGCACATTAAAAAATCAGCTGAAATGAGCTGGCTTAATAGAGGACAATGATCCAAACTGTCACCTCATCATAAAGCACCTTCTAACTGGCCACCTAGATTCACGAGATAGTTGACTGGGGCCAGGGGGTCAGTCAGGAAACAGTTTCTCTCCGCAAAGACAAAGGTAATTGTGATGAATGATATCATCCCAGTCTTTGTTCTCTCTCTTCTACAAGAGCCTCTCTGGACACTCATTTTAGTTCTTATGTACAAGTCCGCTCCTTTCCCTCCCGCTCCAGCCCCACACACCCATTGATGCCTATTGAATGGGGCCAGTTTCAGCATCTTATCCAGTTGGTGCATGGGTAAGGTTTTCAGTCAGCCACTCCAATGTCACATGGTCATTCACGCATATACACAACTGACTGCAAGTCACTGCCAAAGGAGGTCTGACTCCACTGTAGTACTTATTTGATGGGCTCTGTAGACCTGGGTTTAAGTCCTGGTTAGTTGTGTGACCTTGGGCAAATTACTTAACCTGAGCTTCCTTACCTACAAAGTGGAAATAATAATGGATTTTTATGAGGAATTATGTAGATAAAGTCTTTAGCATGGGGCCTGGTATACAGTAAATGCTTACTGTTGGCTGTCATGGTCATTACCATCCCTTCTTCAAGGCATCTATACTGAAGGCTTACTTTGAACCAGTCCATGCCCTGGGTGAGCTCACAGCCTAGTTGGGCAGCTAGATACATTTATAAGTCTGTTAAGAAGAAATGATGTTGGGATAGATGTTTGAGCTCTACCAGAGGTCCAGACAGGCTTCATAAAGCAGATGACGCTGAAGCTGTCCTCAGAGACTAGTCAGTATTCACAAAATTGTTAAGGGCAAAAGACATACAGCCCAGTAAGTGGCATGCATAGAAGCCAGGAGGCAGGAGTCAGCTTTGCTTATCTGAGAACTGCAAATGGTGTAGGTATGACTAGAGTCCATGGTCTAGAGAGGGCTTGATAAGACTGTACAGGCCACAGAAGATGCCCGGCACCAAAGGAGTTCGTGCCGCCATCAGCAAATTCTCAAACCTCTTAAAGTTCTGAGTATTCACACAAAGGGGAGAGCCCACTTGGCAGGGGCAAAGAGAGAACGCTTCAAGAAGGAAGACCCGGAAAGCTAGCTTGGATAAACACAGACAAAGATGGGGATAATTCATACCCATATGTAGGTAGTCAACAAAACCTATTAATTCTACCTCCTTAGTATCTCTCATACTTGTTCCTTACAATCCACTCTTCATATAGTAGCCATACTGGTTTTTCTAAAATACAGTTCTGACCCTATTACTCCTCAGCTACAAATCCTTCAATGAATCCCTTTTATCCGTAAGATAAGGTTCAAAGTCCTTAGCAAGGCTTCCAATGCTCTCTATGTTCTCTCTTCTGTTACCCCTCTGGGCTCATTTATCCCCACACTCAACTGTGTGTCACTCATCCCAACCATACTGAGCTGTTTCATCAGTGTTCTCACTCAGAAACTGGCAATCAAAGATCTGTAAGCCAAATCCAGCCAGCTGTCTGTTTTGTACGGCCTATGAGCTAAGAATGGTTTTTACATTTTTCAATGGCTGGGGGAAAAAAAACCAGGAAGAATAATATAGTATGAAAATTATGTAAAATTCAATTTCAGCATCATAAAGCTCTCTGGGAACACAGCCTTGCCCATTTGTTTACATACTGTCTACAGCTGCTTTCCTTCTGCAACAGCAGAGTTGACTAGTTACGACAGTTATGACTAGTTATGACCACATGGACTGCAAAGCCTAAAATATTTACTGTCTGGCCTCTTACCAGAAAAAGTTTGCCGACCCTTGCTCTAGCTGCATTAGGCTATTTAATGTTGGGTCCAAATTTGCTTTCTGTGGAATCAAGGGCAGCTCAAAGAAATGAACAATCTTAGAACCACAGGTCACAGAATTTCATAGCTGGCCCAGGACTTACAGAGAGGAAACTTAAGTTCCAGAGAGAGTAAGTTACTTGGCCCAGAAGGTAAGGCAAAGTAGTGGCAGATCAAGACTAGAAGCAAGGTCTCCTGACTTTCAGGGAAGGGCAGGGCTCCAGCTGACTCTTTTTCAGACCTGTATGTAGAGAATCAAATCATGACAAAGCTGTTTTTCTAAACTGACTCCTGAAGAGTTCCACTTGAGGTGACAGCCCTTCTGGCAAAAAGGGACAGAAGATTCCTAACTTGGATGCTGCATCTGCTGAGTCACATCAAGTTTTATTACACATCAAAGTATTCATTGCTGTGAGCTGTAAACTCAGGACATTTGACAGGTTTATCCTTTTTCTTAAAGAGCCTCCACAAACCATAGAGATGAAAACAAATGATTGGCCAAAAGATTTCCTATTCTCATTTATAGTCTGCATCTTGACTTTGGCTTACTCTTTTATGTAAATAATTTCCCTTGGGTAAAGCTAGTCTGCTGAATAAATAAACTTCATCAGTTGCTATCAAACAATCAAGTAGGGCCTCCAAAAAGTCAATCATGATCCAAGCTAGTCAGCTGGGGGTCAGAGCCTGTAGGTATGTCCCCTCCCCACTGCCTACAGGCACGTGAAGTAGGGGTTTGAAATGGTAGAGGGGAAGGAAGATAAGTTGCCTGGCACAATGCACGACACACAGGAGCTCAATAACTATTTTTTAAAAAAGCAAAATAACAAATTAATGAAAGTTTGTAAGACAATGCTCCCAGGCCTGTAGGTGAGGGAAATGGCTCTCTGTATCTCTAGAGCATCTGGAACTTGTTCCCCACCGTCTATAATAAACTCTAGTATAAAATGCTTTTTAACTTAGCACAAAATTGCTTCAGTTGTAAATTTACTCTTGCTCTGTCTGTTTTATTGAGGAAGCAAAGCTCTTGAAAGTCCAGTAAGTATGAGACCCACCACTGTCTCAACTCACTGTTATCCTCAATATGACCAGAAACCACGGAGAGAAAATACCATTAAATTCAGTATAGCATGCTTTAAAAATGCAAAGACATATAATCCATTTTAGGAAGACTGCCATCCCAAGTGGTCAAAACTTCTTAAAACTTACTTGTATTTATACAAATAAAATTAACTCTTAAAAACTCACTCTTGTGGAAGGTCTCCCTCTCTCTCCCTCTCTCTGTCTCTGGCCAGACCAAGTTAAATGAGGTTTTTATGAAGAATGTCTGACCCCTGATGTT
This sequence comes from Camelus bactrianus, assembly GCF_048773025.1. NCBI lineage: Eukaryota > Metazoa > Chordata > Mammalia > Artiodactyla > Camelidae > Camelus > Camelus bactrianus. The sequence goes on from NC_133548.1 coordinate 49,107,956, forward strand.
TGCAGATTAAATTATGTAAGTTACCAGCTCTTTGGGGTAAACCCCAAGGCTCATGACATGCAGAAACTTTGCTGAGGTGTGAGTCTGAAACTTTTCTATGAGGCCAACAATGTGGCAAAGAGCCCATTACTTAGTGAGCCTGGCCAGATGCCCAGCCCCACGCCTTGCTCAGCTGTGCTGTTCTCTACTCTCCATGTATGCAGTGACTCTCAGGTGGTGACAAAAGCTTTGTTTCTTTGTGAAAAATCACCTTAAAGTTTTCATGGATGTTGAAGAGGTGATTAATTTGAAGTATGAGAAAATGTATCAAAAATGCATGACTACAGGAAATTCAATGAAGGAGAAAGCCAAGAATGCAAACTTTTTTTTTTTTTTTTTTGTATTTTTGAATCTGGGGTTTGGAAAACAGCTATGGATGTACAAATGTCAAGAGTCTGCTCTAGAACTCATAGAAGCCCTACTTTATTTTACATTCATCTCTGGGCCTATGGCCTACAGCCTTATCCTAGCTCATTAGAACCAATCGGGCTCACTCAGACGAGGATGGGTCTCCGGAATCAGTCCATAACACCTCTAGTTGAGCTGGTCCAATCTGCTGTTCCTAGCATTTAACGTCCATGACTCCTTAACCCGCACTGGAGCCAGATCTCCCCTCAAACTCTCTCTCCTATAATACTCTGTTTAAACTCACTTTTCTGCACAGACTTCTTTGGAGATGACCTTTGGCATTTATTTTCCAGAACCATGCACCATGGCTAGAGATAAAATATATTCTCATCTATTTGCCACCACCACCAACCCCACTTCCCTCCCCAGAGGAACACCTGGAAGCAAGGGTCTGGCTACAAAGGCCAGAGAGCCCCTTCCCAACAGTTATAATCAGCAATCTCCTCTACACCCATTCCTTACAGGGAAACAGGTGGGCTCCAAAAACTCCCTACCTCCAACTTACTTCTAAGGACTTAAAGTCTCCATATTTCACGTAGACTGTTTTGATGCTGTTAAATGCGAGCTCCAGTTCCTTTAAAGCTGGAAACGTGTGAAATGCCTCTACAAGGGGAGGAGAAAGAGAGAATCTACAGATCGGGAAGGATTTAAGAGAAAGAATCTAACAGTTATTTACTGTGTTCCCACTGGGTTAGGCCAGGCACTGGGTAAAGTGTTTTACATACAAGGGCTCTAAATCTCTAACAACCCTGAAAAATAGGGATTACTACTTTCATTCTACTGCTGAAAAAACAAAGGCTCAGCTAGACTAAGTGATTTGCTAGAAACAGAATTGCTGATAAGTGGAGGGGCCAAGAACTGAATCTAAGTCTAACTCCAAAACCTATTTTAAAAATATTATTTCTGATTATAAAAGCAAAAATTTCCACCAATAAAAGTAAAAATAAAAAACATAGAAAAATAAAAATTCCCTTAATCTCAACACCCAGAGACAACTATTCAAAGTTTCACCTATAATACTCTAGACTTTTTCTCTTGTGTATACTGAACCACACACACACTTCTTACAGAATGGGAATCATACTATACACATTGTACTGTGACTTGTTTTTTTCCCTTAACAATATGAGTTAAAAGACTGTTCCAAATCAAAACATAGATCTGCATAATGTCTGAATTATGTTCTATAGTATAGACATATTCTATTTTACTTATCCATTCCCCTAGTGATAATTGTTAGACTATCTGGATAAAAGGTAAGAACACTTTTCTCCTTCTGCTTGAGAACTGGACCTTGGGTTAACTTTCTAGCCCTCTTCCCCTGGTAACCTGAAACAAATAACATGGTAACTGTGTCATTAGGCAATATTGCTGTGGTAAAAATGACCCCAGATGAGTAAATCACATCTGGACTAGGAGAAACTATAAATGAACTATAAATATCTGACGAGGGCATAACTGTGGGCTTCTCTGTGCATGCTGACTTCTATACCTGGACATGTTCTTTGCAGGAACTCTGGGAGCTACGTCTACAGTGTTATAACAGCTCTTTGCTCCTATGAGGAACAAGGTTTCTAAGCCAGACATAGAGTTTAACAAGGCTCCTGCATCTACACAAAGAGTCTCATTGTCTTGGACCCAAGCTGGGGGCCACAGAGTACGGCTCACGGATGGCTACAGGAACTGCTGTGAGGATCCCACTGAAGAGGAGCTGCTGATGCTGCGCTCCTGGCCTTCTAAGTGAACCTGGTGTGAAGTGTGGCCAACAGTGGTTCTGGGAGTTGGAATGTTCTGTAGAGTCTAAGAGAAAGACTGCTTGGTAGGTAGAGTCTCATAGAAAGACGCACTTCCAGGATATTTCCAATGAACAGCCTTGTACAAGTATGTTTCTGTAGAATAAATTCCTGGAAATGGAACTATGAGATTAAAGGCAATGCCTGTTTTAAGAGACCAAATTGCCTTCCTAAGATGCTGCACCAATTTTTTACACTTGAATACGAGAGCATCCATTTCTCTACTGATGCTGGCAGTCATCAGTCCTTCTCATTCTGTCAATATTTTATAGGTAGAAAATAGTACTTCGATACTGTTTTATTTACTAATGAGGTTGAGAGTCCTTTCATATACCTTCTGGCCTTTGTTTTTCAAGCCCATGCTCTTGACAGACCACGCTGTTTCCTCAAGAGCAGGGACTTGTCACATGCTTCCTTAAAAACAATCCTTAAACTCACTGCATTCAAAACTGAACTCATCCTATTTCTCCCCAATCCTGCCTTTCCTGTAGTGCTGTCTCACTGAATTCCTTTGGTTCCTCCTTTTCTCTCCATGTCCATTAGTTACCAAGTCTGGTTATTTCTACCTCCTCCTGAATCCTTCTCTTTCTCACTTTCCTCTGCCCCTATTGCTACAGCCCTGGTTGAGGCCTCACCTCCCCTCCCCTGGAAAAATGAAACCATCTCCGAGGTTTCCTGGCCTCCATTTTATAATCCACGCTTCTCACAGCCACCACCCAGCCTATTTCAAAGCCTTCTGAGGCTCTCCTTTGCCTGCAGGATTAAGTCCAAGTCATTCAGGGCCCTTGATAATGTAGTCCTTACCCACCTTTCTAGACTCCATTCTCCCCTGCCTATATCCCTTGCAAACATACAAAGCTCCTTCAGGACCCCTGATCAGGCACTGCCATTCCGCATCTGCTCTGCGGGCCTGAAATGCCTTCTTACCGTCTAATTCCTGAGTCACTCCTATTCATGTGTTAGGTCTCAGCTTACGTACTCTTCATCTCAGAAGTTTCTTCTGACACTCTCGGCCAAGCTGATTACCTGTCATTTTCTGATTCCCCCTATCATTGCACTTACCATATCCTGGTATAACTAAGCTCACCATAACAGGAACTGGACACTGGTTTCTAAAATCCAAGCAGGCATTTAGTTCTGACACCCAGCAGGGGTCGCTGTGGATTTGCTGAATAAACAAGAAGGCTTCACACTCCTCTAGGAGCTTTTAGAGGCTTGAAAATGTTTCATAAACAGTCCCCCATTATCTGCAAGAGATTGGTTCCAGGATCCTCCATTCTCATTCCCCACCCCCAACTCACCTCCCAACCCCCACCAAAATCCACAGATGCTCAAGTTCCTCACATAAAATGGTACAGTATTTGCATCTAACCTGTGCACAGCCTCCTGTACACTTTAAATCACCTGTAAATGACTAATAATACTTAATGTAATGTAAATGCTCTGTAAATAGTTGCAAATACAATGTAAACGCTATGGAAATTATTGCCAGTGCATGGCAAATTCAAGTTTTCTTTCTGGAACTTTCCGGAATTTCTTTTTCAAATATTTCCCATTCATATTTGGTTGAACCCACAGATGTGGAACCCATGGATGTGAAGGGCCAACTGTACTTATCCCGTCTGAGTCTACAAGGCATCCTGCCTTGGGAAGAAAGAAAGGAAGGGAATTATCTCCTTACAGACAGAGAAGCAGCAGCTCACAGAGAAATGTTTGAAGTAGGTAGTGCCAGCTCTGGGCTGGAATCCAGGTCTGTGTGTTCTCCCACACCCAGCCTATTGCACCCCAGAAAAGAGATGCATGGCCAGTCACTGATGAACTGACAGGCAAGTTCTAACATGAGAGACTGGCTGTGTCAGCCAAGAGGCAGAAGGTAGTTTTCAGGAAGAAAACTTACCTAGAGGCAGCAGGTTTTCTGAAGCATTGATGTAAATCACAGAATTAAAATATTTGAAGTCCTTTTCCTTAGCCTGCGGGAAGGCATTTCAAAGAACACAAGATTAGCTCCCTGCCTGGAGGCCTTGCTGGAGCTCCAAAGCTGCCCTAAGAAGGAGCAAAGACCTCAAGGAATAAGACACATCCTGAGCACAAGAGCAGCCACTTGTTGAGAGCGGGAAGGGCTTTTCTGCTTCTTTTTTTTTTCTATTATGAAATAATTCAAATGTCCAGAAAAGTATAGCGAATGATACTCTGAAGACCCATGAAACCACTATCCAGCTTTAATAAATCTGAATATTTTGTAGTCTTTGCTTCAAATTTCTTTAAAGAAATAAAACATTACAGAGAGCTGATCGCCCCCCACCAACATATCCCTCCCCAGTCACATTCTTCTCCTTCTCTCCCACAGATAACAGCTATTCTGAGTTGGTGATTATCATTCTCATACCTGTTTATACTTGCAATACATATATGTGTATCCATAAACCACATATAGTATTATTAACATGTTTTAAAACTTTATATTAAATGCAATCATATTGTAGATATCATTCTGCAACCTGCCTTCTTCACTCAGCACTATGTTTTTGAGATTTACTTTTGTTGATACACATAGCTCTAGTTCACTCATTTTAACTGCTGTGTGGCATTATACAAGCACTCTGTCCTCATATGCCATGGAAGGCCTACAAACCAAAAATGTATGCCATTATATGCAGTATATACACTGGCTAATGGTAGGCCACAAAGGTGGCTCCAAGCTACCTTTTAGCCAATGCAACAAAAGAAACATTACTCATTACATAAGTCACAGTCTGTGAGTTAAGAACAAACCAGCATCTTGGGAGAAGCATCATTACTACTTCTGGCACTGAAACCTGAGAGAAATATCTCCTTTAGGCTCTTCTGATTGGAACTCTGTCACACAATGAATCATGCCCAACAAAACTCTAAGCAAATTGAAGCCACTTCCATAAGGCTACTTATTTCCTTCAACTCACCTCACATGGGACAATGGTAATACCAAATTTACAGCAAAATATTGTGTCTGAATGTTGTTTCCACCCAGCAAGTCCTTGTCTGACTTTCCCACTCCCTGTGACCAGATTCCTAGCCCCCAGGGACTCGGGAGGTAAATTGGTTAAACAGCCAGGAGCCACCATCAGTCTGGCTCACCCAGTAACACCTCTGCTGGCTGGCCTTACCTTGGACAATTTCAGGCCGCTCACGTTAATGCTGCATAGGTCTGATGGTTTCTCCACACAGTGGTGCTTCAGCTGGAACACAGTGCAGAGAGTTAGCCCAAAACAAAGCTTATGTAATTGGCCAAGACAAAAAATAACTCCCTGTTGAGGGTGCCTGATACAGTGGAAACAGCACGGGCTTTAGAGCTGCTCAGAATCAAGCCACCACCTCAGCTCTCCCACCTGTTTCCCATTTGTAAGATGGGGATAGAAACACTGACTTCATGGGGTTCTTTAGGAGGATTCCTTCCTCTCTGTTCCTTCTCTTGTCTTTTCTGGGCCCCACTTCCTCTACCTGGCTCTTAAAAAAAAAAATCTATTTCTGGGGCTTTACCAAACTCATACATTTGTCATAATTTATTGGCTTGTTCACTCATTCATTTATTCATCAAATATTTACTAAGTACTACTTTAGGTCATGTACTGTACTAAATAATGTATCAACAAACTTTCTTCTTATCCTAACTAAACAATCTGACATTAGTATGATTATGAAAGGGTGGGGTGAGGCCAATACACCAGACATTGTTAAATGCCTTTCCAAGAGCCACTTCTCTACTTCCTTGTTAAAGAACCCCAATATCATTCACATTTCTCCAAGTGAATGTGTCCTTAAATTGCAGATCCACAGGATAAGCTAATTTCCAAAATATACAAACAGTTCATAAACCTTAATATCAAAAAAAAAACAACCTAGTAAAAAAAAAATGGGCAAAAGACCTAAACAGACATCTCTCCAAAGAAGACAGACAGATGGCCAACAAGCACCTGAAAAGATGCTCAACATCACTAATTGTTAGAGAAATGCATATCAAAACTACAATGAGCTATCACCTCACATCAGTCCAAACAGCCATCATCAAGTCTACAAATGATAAATGCTGGAGAGGGTGTGGAGAAAAGGGAACCCTTCTTCACTTTAGGTGGCAATGTAAATTGCTGCAGCCACTATGGAGGACAGTATTGAGGTTCCTTAAGGAACTAAAAACAGATATACTATATGATCCAGCAATCCCACTCCTGGGCACATACCCAGAGAAAAATATAATTCAAAAAGACATATGCACCCCAATGTTCACAGAAGCACTATTTACAATAGTCAAGACATCGAAACAATCCAAATGTCCATTGACAGATCACTGGATAAAGAAGAGGTGGTATATATATACAATTGAATACTACTCAGCCATAAAAAAGAGTAAAATAATGCCATTTTCAGCAGTATGGATGGATCTAGAGATTGTCATTCTAAGTGTATTAAGCCAGAAAGGAAAGAAAAATACCATATGATATCACTTATATGTGGAATCTAAAAAAAAGACACAAATGAACTTATTTACAAACAGAAACAGATTCACAGACCTAGAGAACAAATTTACCATTACCAGGGGATAAAGGGGTGGGAAGGGCTAAATTCAGAGTTTGAAAGTTGCAGATACTAACTACTATATATAAAATAGATAAACAACAAGTTTATACTGTACAGCACAGGGAACTAAATTCAATATTATGTAGTAACTAAAATGAAAAAGAATATAAAAATGAGCATATGTATGCATATGTATGACTGAAATATTATGCTGTACACCAGAAATTGACACAACACTGTAAATTGACTATACTTTAATAAAAAAGAATGAAAAAAAGCAACTTACCAAAAAAAAAAAAAAAAAAAAGAAAGAGAAAGACAGAAAAACAAGAGAGAGAGAAAAAAAAAAAAGACAGCAACAATCTCTTTTCTACCTCTGGATGTTATCCTTTAAATGTGATGACCAGAGCTGCAGCAGCCATCTTGGGATCATGAACGCAATCAGCCCAAGAAGACAAGTTAACATGCTGAGTATATAAGAGCAGAAAGATGGAGGAACATGAGCCTTGGAAGACGTCATTAAACCAGTGAATTAGCCTACCCTGAAATAATAATGCCTCTGGCTTTGTTTTATGTGAAACAAAAGCACCTCTGTTATTCAATTAATCCAATAAAAGATGATAGTGGCTCAGATTAGGTTGGTGGCAGTGCAGATGAAGAGAGTAATACAGATTTGACAACTATTTAATAAAAGTACCAAAGCTTGGTAACGGCAAGGGTTGGGGTGGTGATGGGGAGGTAAGTGTCGAGGATAACCCCAGGTTACTTGCTTGGTGACTGGGTAGATGGTAGTAACATCACAGTGTAGTTAACACTAGAAAAGAAGTATTTTGGGGACTTGGTAAAAGGGGATTGGTGCAGTAGTTCAATATGAGGTGCCAGTGAAACATTCAAGTAGAACTATCCATCAGGTAGGTAGGTATCCCATTACTCTGAAAAACATCCTTGTTTCTTCTGCTATCCAAAGTGGCAACATGGGTAACAAGCCATCTCGATTAACGTGGGACATATATATTGTTGGAAACAAAGGGGAAAAGAAGATCACTATGGGAAGTGTTTTTCCTCAGTCCTGTTGTTTGTCTTCCTCACCCCCAGGAAGTGGACATCATAATCAAAGAAATTCCCAGGACTCTGCAAAAAGTTTACACTACCTGCCTTGAGGTGAGATGCAATCAGCTGCCCCCTTAAAGCCCTCTTTCAACATCTGATCCATGCAGAAATCTATCTTTGGGAACCATAAACAAAGCCTGGGCACAAAGCAGGCTGCCAGAGAGTTCTTCTTAGGGAGCTATGAGCACTGGACTGTATGTTAATATTGGCTTACAAAATGTCTCTCTCTTTGCAAAGCCACCAAGGCATTGCACAGAGCAGGTGTAAAATTACATGGCTGGTCTCCAGCACAGCCACTCAAGTCCTCTTTGTAAAGCCTTCTCTAGTCACTGGGTAATATCTGGTTGGCATTCCTGGCCTTTAGCCAGACACTAAACCCAAAGGACAAAGGCTGTGATGTGTGGGACCTCCTCAATCCCTCTGCTCCTAGAGCAATCTCCCCAAAGCAGAGCAGGAATCTTTACATCCTACTAGGTGCTGGAATAGGATTTTCAATTTACTAACTCTCCCTGACCTACTTCTTTGCCTCTCTAACTCTATTGTAAGTTTTTATCTGATAAAACATAAAGGCACAGGCTTTGGAGTCAGTAGACCAGAGTTCTAATCCTCAGTAGTTTTAATCCTGGGTAGACCACAGTCCTAATTAATAGCTGAGGGAACCTGGCAAAGGCAAATTAGTTCTCGGCGCCTCAGTTTTCTCATCTGCACACTGGCAACAACATAATAGGGATGATAATACCGATCTCACAAGGTGGATATAAAAAAACTTTACAAATTAAGAGAGCTTTGGGTCCCTTCATCATCTGGCTGTACTCAATTTGCCAAGATCACTCTAATAGTTTGGGATGGACTGGGGGTAACTGTACGGGGCAAGTCCTTGCCCCCCACCAAGACAGTCATTAGCTGGTGCTGCCAGCCATTCCAGGATCCATTTCCTCTCACAAGAAAAGCCCGGTCCAGCACATGTCTAGCAGTGTCCACTTGGCTTTCCTGTCGAGACACTTTCTTCCCTCCGACCTCAAAAGAAATCTTCTGGCTTTCCTGACCTTCAGCGGGTGCCTCAACCACACCCTTGGGCTTCTTCTTGTGGCTACGTTTCCGAGCCACTAACCAGTGTCCTCGGCCTGTTGAGAAGATCAGAACAGTGAAAAGGAGCAAATTCCTCCAAAGCCACAACTAGTGCACTTACAGAATGTTTATCTATAATACTAAAACCTAAATCAGCTCCTCATTACCTAATATGCTCCAGATACTGTGCTGCAGCTGGGGAGGGAGGTGTCTATATACCTGTCTCATTTAATTGACTCCAAACCCATTGAAGACATGCTACTGCCCCCATTTTACAGATGAAAAGGCTAAGGCTCAAAGTGTGGAATAACTTGCCCAATTCCTTCCTCCACATTTTTGCCTCCAAACTCTAATTGTTTCTTCAGGATTCCAGATCAAGTATTTCCTGTTTTGCGAAGCCTTGCCTGATTCTCCTCAGCAGAGCTGATCATTCTTTCCTATGCCAGCTAGTTACCTCCCCATTTGTCATCTCTTGGGTGAAGCCCATTGTGTGACACCAACTCAGTGGACTCCATCTTCCCAGACCTTACCCTGAATTTTATCATTATAGGTAAAAGGTTGCGTTAGGGGCTCAGGACAAGAAAATAGTAAGACAGTTAGCATCCCCCAAAAAAATAAAAACAAAACAAAACACATTCACTGTAGCAGGAACCGTAAAATGCATGCAAGCAAAAAGAATGAGTTTCCTAGTAAGCCCACCTAACAAAAACCATGACAACATTCTAGAATCTCTTCTCTCCTTCATCGGTAGTTTATTTACTGCAAGGCATTCACTGCAATCTGTAATTATCGTATTTGTTCACTTGTTTATTGTCTGTCTTGCCCTCTAGAGTGGGAGCTCCACAAGAGCACACTTTGTCTAATTTGTTAATCTCAGTGCTCCCAACGCCTGCACAGAGCTTACCACACCGCGAGTGTCGCTGAACAAACCCTGAGACACAGCCCCACCCACAATCATCCATTTAGACCTTTTCTGAGTGTCTACTTTGAGCTGGGGCTATGGAGAAGACTATGACAGAGGATTTGAAGGCGCTTAATAATGTAAAGGGAGCTACCAGCCTAGGGCATGAGCTAGACAGTGCATGTTGAAAGTTGACTAGGTGGAAACAGAAAAACCAAGGAGCTTGGGCAGAGGGAAGAGCACAAGAAGTACTCAGAGGTATGAAAGATCAGGACTGCACAGAAGAATGGCACAGAGCTGTGGGAACCAGCTTGGGGCCTCCTGCCCACACAGCCCACTACCCCTTCCTCAGGGGCTCTGACCACTGCCACTAATCCTGTCTCTTGAATGCAGCTCCTGCCCTTCGTCTGATGGGAGCCAGTTCCTATTCCCACCCTGGGCCTGACAGCTCAGGCACTGTTTCCCAGGGCTGTCCCAATCTGGGGCACGGACCTTTGTCTTATCCTAATAGTCCCAACTCCTGGAGACTCCAGGCTGAGGTGGTGCCCAAACTGCCAACACAGCCAGGAAGAAGGCCCAGAGGGTGTCAAGAGATGAACACGAAGGAAACAAGATGGGGCTGAGGGAGGTCAGCAAAGTCAGATCAGAAATGTCTTGAGAAACAGAATAAGGAGTTTGGGTTTTAATGGAGTAGTCTTCCAGTAGGAAAAGTATCCATGGGAAGGTTTTTATTTTCCTCGTAAATTTTCATTTTGAGCTATTTTAGAATTCCATTAAAGTTGTAAAAATAATACAGAGTTCCCGTACAGCTTTCACCCAGTTTTCCTAATGTTAACATCTTATATAATTATAATTTAAACCTTTTTGCACAGCAAAGGAAACCATCGACAAAACAAAAAGACAACCTACTGAATAGGAAAGGGTATCTGCAAATGATATGATCAATAAGGGGTTAATATTCAATATATATAAACAGCTCATACAACTCAACATCAAAAACAAAACAAAACAAAAAAACACTGAACAACCCAATCAAAAAGTGGGCAGAAGACCTGAGTAGACATTTTTCCAAAGAGGAAATACAGATGGCCAACATGAAAAGATTCTCAACATCGCTATCATCAGAGAAATGAAGTCAAAACCACGATATCACCTCACACCTGTCAGAATGGCTAGCATCAAAAAGAACACATATAACAAACGTTGCTGAGGATGTAGAAAAAAGGGAACCTTGTATACTGTTGGTATTAAAATAAGTTGGTGTAGCCACTGTGGAAAACAGTATGGAGGTTTCTCAAAAAACTAAAAATAGAACTACCATATAACACAGCAATCCCACTCCTGGGTATATATCTAAAAAAACAAAAACACTAATTCAAAAAGATACATGCACCCCAATGTTCACAGCAGCATTATTTACATTTGCCAAGATATGGAAGCAACCTAAGTGTCCATCAACAGATGAATGGATAAGGAAGATGTGGTATATATAAATATATATATATATATATATATATATATATATATATTTATTCAATGGAATGCTACGCAGCCATAAAAAAGAAAGAAAATTTGCCATTTGCAGCAACATGGATGGATTTGGAGAGCATTATGTTAAGTGAAATAAGCCAGACAAAGACAAATACTGCATGTCATCACTTACATGTGGAATCTGAAAAATACAACAAACTAGTGAATATAACAAAAAAGAAGCAGACTCACTGATACAGAGAATAAATTAGAGGGAGTAGAAGGGCAATATGGGGGCAGGAGTGGGAGGCACAAACTACTGGGTATAAGACAGACTCAAAGATGTACTGCACAACACAGGGAATATAGCCAATATTTTGTAATCACTGTAAATGGAAAGTAATCTTTTAAAATTGTATAAATTTTTTTAAAAATTAAAAATAACACAATGGTTGAAACTAAGAAATTAACATTGGTACAACATCAGTAATTAATCTATAGCCCTTCTTTGAATTTTGACAGTTTTCTCACTAATGTCCTGTTTCTGTTCCAGGATGTAATGCAAGACCTCACATTTCATTTAGTCGTCACATCTCAGTCTCCCGTAATTTACAATCTTTCTTTTTTCTTGTGTGACCCTGACATTTTTGAAGAGTACTAGTCAATTATTTTGTAAAATGTACCTCAATTTGAATTTGTTTGTTTTCCCATAATTAGATTAAGAACTTACGGTTTTGCAAGAAGTGATGCTCTGCCCTTCTCAGCACAACGTATCAGAGGATACATGATGGCAATATGTCTTATTAGTGGTGATGTTTATTTTGCTCACTTGGCCAAGATGGTATCAGCTTAATTTCTGTGCTAAGAACTCTCTTTGTAATTAATAAAGATATCTCAAGACTATACAAATATCCTGTTTCTCATCATACTTTGACCTACTAGTCTTAGCATCTGTGATGGTTAATTTTACATGTCAGCTTGGGTAGGCTATGGTAAGTAGTCAATCAAATGCTAATCTAAATGGCTGTAGATGTGGCTAACATTCACAACCAACTGACTTTAGGTAATTTAGGTTATTTTTTATCTCTTATTTGTTTTTTAACGGAGGTACTGGGGATTGAACCCAGGACCTTGTGTATGCTCTACCACTGAGCTATACATTCCACCCCACAACCAATTGACTTAAAGGAGACTATTCTTGATAATGTGCATGGGCCTCACCTAATCAGTTGAAAGACCTTAAAAGCAAAAATAGGCTCCCCAAAGGAAGAAGAAATTTTGCCTAAGACTGCAGCATCAGCTTTTCCTTGAGTTTTCAGCTTGTCTGTCCTTCAGATTTCAGACTTGCCAGCCTCCACCATTTTATGAGCCAATTCCCTAAAAAATGTTACATATGTGTGTGTATATTTGTCCACGTGTATATACACACACATATGGAAACACAACTAGTAGGCTATAGATATATACACACACACATATCCTGTTGGTTCTATTTCTCTGGAGAACCCTGACAGGTACAGCAGAAGTTTCTTACCTGTAAAAATTACATTATGATGCTTTAATAGTGATTTTCTATTTCCTACATTCCTTCTACATTTATTAACTGGAATTTCACTATAAGGAAGAGCTGTTTCTATTCACCCACTTATTTATGTATTTAAATGTTTATTTATATTAGTATAGGGTCATCAATATTTATTCTATGGATTACAAACCAATTCTTCCTTTATTTATGTTGCTGCCCATACTGCCCCAGCTTTGGCCATGGGGCCAAAGGATGGCTCCTATGTCCTTTCAAATTGCCCCATCATTTTTCTGAGCACTTCTTTATTTTCTGGCACCACACAATGTTCCAGGTTCAATATATATTTTTCCTGCGTAAGCCCTGGATATAACTTTTTGCCTGAGGAGCCCTGGCTTTTACTGGAGAAAGGTATTTAGAAATCATCATCTAGGTGCCAGGTGTGCTCTTTGCGACTGAGCTGTCATTGCTCTCAGTGGACTAGGAAATATATGTACATATACTTACATGTATGGATACACATGGCTACATTTATTTCTCTGTCAATCTGTGTGTGTGTGTGAGGGGTATGACAGTGAAATTATAAGTTCATACTGAGAACTCCATGGGAGGGTTTCAAACAGGTAGGTGGCCTGTTTAAAACATAAAAGGTCTTTATATGAAAAAGAAATCACTCAAGAAAAGTGGGGAGGACAGACTGGAGGAGAAGGTTTTTCTAATATTCCACGTACAGAGTGACCAGCAATTCACTTCATGTAGAGTAACCTAGGGGCACTTCTCCCTTGATCTACCCTTTCAGTAACAAACACAATCCAGTGAACTCGCACTTCTCAGCAGTATTCCATTTGCAGGACTCTGCTCAGTGTTAGAAGGAGTCCCTGCCCCAGAGGAGTTTTTAACTAGATAAATGTCTGAAAAACTACTTAGCAGAGTCAAGTTTAAGCCATTTTATTTAGGATCTGGGCAGAATATGATTATGTATCCAATGAAACACAGAGAGGAAGATGGCTTATGAGAGAGGATGGGCACCGAGAGCTGGTGTAGCTAGACATGGCTTATTGGAAGAAGTGGGAGAAGAGCTGGGCCTTGTGGGATGGGAAGAGTTTGGATAAATGGAGTGAGGACTGGAACATTCTGAGTGAATTAAAAAAGCTAAGTGAAAAGAGAGCACTATGGAAAAGGGCATAAATCAATGAATGCGGTTGTAACAAAGGATAGTGGGGATTAGAGCAGCAGGTAATGGAACCAGCAATGAGAAGTCACTGAATACATGGGAACACCATGGTTAGATGTGCACTTTAGAAGGCTCCCTCAGGCCGCTGGTGGGGAGATGGATTGGAAGGGAAGGGACTGGGTGGGGCAGGGAACAGTAGTGAAGGGGACGAAGAGGAAGAAATGGGTGTCAGAGACATTCTGAAGCAGAAATTGGGTGTGAGGCAAAGGTACCAATTTGAGAAGTCACCTGACCTTCCACTGGTATCCGAAGCAGATTTTTGGCTGGAAAGCAGTTGCTTAGGTAAGGCTTCCCATCATCCAGTTTGTAGACTCCTGAAGAAGCCATGGCCCTGAGAGCCAAGCAAGGAAAGCAAGGAATTAAGAAGTAAGAAGGTGCAGTGCTGCTCCCTCACCCCAACACAGCCTGTGAGCCCACCAAGACCACCCCCAATACACACCCTATCTCTGAGATCCTGGAAGTCCACCACCCTGCTTCAGAAATGTGCTGGCCTTTTAAATAAAGAGAGAGACAAGACCCTGGGTTTTGGGGTTCAAATCAATCCTAACTCAGTGAAACACTAAAAAGAACATCACCTTTGGGATCAGACAGACCTGATTTGAATTTTGGCTCTGTCTGGTTCTATGACTGGGAAAATTACTCTACCCCTCTGAGCTTCAGTTTCTCACGTGTAAAATGGGGGTAATAACATCTACCTTAATAGACAAATGAGAGGATCAAGCTAGAAAGCTGGTGCTTACTACATATTAAGTGCTTACTAGAAATGTTCTTTATTTTGCATTCAGGAGAGAGAGGGTTTATATTTAAATTAATTAATAATTAATAAATATATTTAAATAAATGCAAATAATGAGGTATGAACTAGGTAAGTAGGATTTGAGAGATGAACTGAGTTTGCTGATAGAGAGAAGGATAAGCATTCCAAACAGAAAGGGCCACAGGCCTGAGGGCATGGTGGTGGGCATGTCTGGCGCAGTAAAGAAACAATTTGACCCAGGAAGGGGAAGGATGTATATTTGGGAGTCTTGGACAATAAGACTGGATAGGAAGAATGGTACCCGCAACTGAAGGCCTTCAGTATCAGGCTAAGAACTCAGGCTTCACTTTGAAGGTAACTGAGAGCCATGATCCAAGCTAAGCTTTAGAAAGAGAGGTCTGAGAAAAATAAAGCCAGGTGAAATGGGATTTACTGAGTCATGACAATTCCAGCTCAGAAGTACAGTTCCAATGTATATTTCTCTATCTCTCACTGATTTCATTATATCTTTCACCATCTTCCACCTAGAACACTGCAACAGTCTCCTGACCAGATTTCCACTGAGCAAGTTTAAGCCTGGTCTTGAAGGCCCCTGGGGCCCTATGTCCTAACCTTACCAGCTCCAGTCACCCCAGCCCAAGAGGCTCATAGAATCATTTCCTATTCCCCCAAACACATTCAGTCCTCCGTGTCTTTGTTCTTAGTTTGGCCTAAAATAGCCCTTTCCATATTGCTCATCTGACTGGTCTCATGTTTAAGAGTCAGCTCAAATGCTACTTTCTAGGAAAAAAATCTCTAATCAAAGATCTAAATTTTTTAAAACTTAAGCTCTTAAGAGATTAAAGATTTTTCTTTAAAGGGATCCAGCCAGTCCCAAATCTGCTTTGAGACAGCATCAGACAACTTGGGGTAGCAGGGGTTTGGGAATCTGGAAGCCCCTGGCCAGGTAAAGGGAGGCCCTGGCAAGAATGTGGGATCCTGAGCTGGACGGTCTGGGAAGAGATTCAGTAAAAGGAAGGAGCAGAGTGGAGAGCTGGGTTCAAGTGTCCAAAGAAAATGTTTCCTGGAAGTGACAAATATGAAAAGTAGAGGGGTGCAGTAGGAGAGGCAACAATTTTGGAGACAGGAGACTTAAATTTGAGACTAGTTTCTACCACTAAGCTGAGTGACATTGGGCAAATCACTTTACCTCTTTGTGCCTCAGATTTCTCACATGTAAAATGAGGATAAAAACCTGTGCCTCAGAATTGCTGTAAGAATGAAATGAGGTAATAAAGCGGGGGGAAAAAGAGCTGCTTTCTAGACTCAGTCCAGATGACACCCCTTCTACAAAGGTTTCACTGAACCTTCCATAGGGAAGTAACTGCTGCTTTGGCTAAACCCTGCAGTGTTTCTTCTGTATCTCTTTCATTGCCGGACCCCTTTGTACCCTCATAAGATTACTAACAATAGTTAGCACCTCAATAGTCTCTGAACCTCCAAGTCTGAAACCATGTCCAATTCACTATCTCTCTTCCACCCTTGGAATGCTCATAAGAAATACCCAATAAACATGTAGGAGCCAAATGAAGGATACAATGGTACTCCCAGGCCCAAGGGTTTTTATACATATTTCTGATCTCATTAATTAGACTTGGAGCTCCTGTAGAGGAAGGACAGCATCGATGGTGTTCATCTCTTTATTCCCAGCACCTAACACTTGGCACATAATAGATTCCATAATTTTTTGTGGGATGAATGAGTGATTTTGATATTTCCTTTGGTTCAACACAGGGCACTGTGAATGTCCCAGTCCCTAACCACCATGAAAAGGGTTGGAGGCCATTCCTATGAGTTTCCACAATACCCCATCCTTCTCCTGGTATAGTACTTATTTTATTATAACTGTCCCCTTACCAACTTCCCACCTGCTATGGGGCCTAAGACACATATTCTTCTTTGTAATCCCAGAGCTCAGTATAGAGCCTAGAACTCACTAAAAAATGTGCTGGGAAGATGAATGGATGGAAGGATGGGGAATGATAATCATCCAGTCAATCTGTCTTTCAGGAAATCTCTCTTGTGACCAACCACACCTAACTGCTAGATAGGTGAGTTAATTAATTAATTAACAGCAGGGTGGGAAATGTTACAGATGATGTCTGTTGGAAAAAACTCCAGTAGCTTACAGAATATGGGCACCTTGGTTCTGATCTGCACAGTACTTACTTGATCTTTGACCACGGGAAAGACCTCTTTTCCTTTTTTTTTTGTTTCTTCACCTGTTTTTTCACCTGTAAAATAGATATTACATTCCTTCTTAGCCTACTATTTAGAGGTCTTGAACTTTCTCATTAATTATATCCTGCTGTGTCCCTTTGCTCCAAAATGTGTCTCACCTGGGACCTAGAAAAATAACTCAGGGTGAAAGATCCCAGAAATGGATAGATATAGAAGTAGAGACTGAGACAGAGACACAGATAGCAAGGTGGAACAGGAGAATAATTTTGACACTGAGGTGGAGCTAGAGTGCTTAAATAAGAAGTGCAAATCACAAATCAGGAAGAAAAGGATAGATTATATGACCATTTACATGAAATAAATTTATACGTGATAAAAGTATCAAAGACAAAGTCAAAAGATAAGACAAATCTGGGAAAAGATATTTGCTATAAATTTATAAAGGATGAATCAGGCTCATGGAGGGCATATAGACCTGGACATACCAAACCCTGGAAATTCCAGTTCCCTATGAAGAATACTAGGTGAAAAGGTGTGGATTTATGACAAATAGGCTAGGAAGGGCACATAACCCTCAGGTTATATTGTCTAGAAAGTAATTCTAAGAAAAGTATGAACTTTATCTACATGGTAGAAAAAAGAAAGTCTAAGTTCCAGGCTTAGAGGCTGCCTACCTAGATAGCTTCAGCTACCAATGGGCTCCATCTCAAATTTGAAGCAGCTAATCTCAATCTAACTGTTGTGCCTCCCAGTTCCAAAACACACAACACACACACAGTAATGCTTCTCATCTGCATGCATTTGCTTTTTCCATTCCTTTGGCATATCAAACTTCTGCCCCTCTTCTTTGCCCCGACTCATACAGAAAGCTTTCATGTATATCCCCCTTCTCCTAGTGACACCTTAGCCCACCTCTTAATGGAGGCACTCTGCCACACTGTACTATAATGGTCTGCTTACCTGTCTGTTCCTCACTCCTCACACCCCAATCTCAGGCTGTGAGGCTTTCTAAAGATGGGCCTGGGTTCTACCTCTGTCATTATCCCTGGCACCTGATACAGGGTCTGGCCCATTGAAGAGGCTCAATTGAGTATTTACTGAACTAAACAGAACGATGAACACAATGCTATGGAGTTCTTCATTTTGCATGCAAAGAAGGAAGAAGTTTCACAGAGCAGGTGACGTTAGAGCTGGGTCTTGAAACATAAGAAGTTATAAAAGACAAAAAAGCTACAAACAGAAAAGCTACAGGGGTATCTGACTGGATTGCTTCACAGAGTGAAGAAACCACATTTAATATTATTTAGTAATAATTATTATCACATGAGTGTTAGCTTCAAATATATATCCCAGAGACCAGAACAGTCACCACTACATAGTAAGTACTCAATAGGTATTTGTTCAATCATTTGGACACTTATGAGGAATTCATGGAGATTAAAAAAATGATGCAATGTGGGAGACCATAGTAATACAGTCCTGTTACGTGATAACTGTAGGTCATTAGAGAAGTTCCATGAAAGCAGGGAACAGGTCTCTCTTGATCATGAGTATCCCTCAGTATAGTTTCAAGCAATGTTGGTGCTCAATAAATATTTGTGTAAAAAAAGGAATTAATAAAAATCTATGATACTATTACATCCTAAAACTGTAAACGTTAAGTGGCAAAGATGAGGTAGGGGCACCTAGGACCCTTTACATGAGTGCTTGCACCTGGATAAAAGTTTCCCTGATCAACGAAATACGAAGAAACTACAGGAGACTAAAATTAACTGCATGCACCACAGCTGGGGCAGATTATGACCAGGATACAAAAAGGCCAAAAGTCAACTGCCACTTCTGGGGTACCAGGAGCAAAAGCGGGGTACTGTGCACGATCCCTGCGCACAGCACCACCAAAGGGGGTGGGCAGACCACATAAACTACCCACTTGGACCAGACCCACCCATCAGCCCCTATTCTCTCCCCATTTCAGGGACCACCTCGCGCCCCTCCTCCCCCCGCACCTGTTTCTTGTTCTCATCCCTTTCTGCTGCAGCAAGAGTCCCAATAAAGCCTTGCCTGAATTCCTCCTCTGGCCTCTTATCAATTTCTATTGATTAAAGAGTCCAAGGATCCCACCTGTAACAAAGGGAGCATAATACGGGTTTGATGCCCCAAAAAACCAAAAACAAACAAACAAACAAAAAAAAAAACCAGAACAAAACAAAACCCTGGCCTCTAAACCAGGTTCTGATACATGCTATCTGGCCTTGGTTAAGTTCCTTAGTCTCCTCATTTGACTGCGCTGTTAGGGGACTAAACAAGAAGATGAATGTACACGTACATGGAACATTATCTGGCCGACCGCAGACGCTCAGTGAACGTGAGCTCTCTGTAACACGAAAACACTAAAAGCTAGAGAGAACTAGTAAGTGCTGTAATAGGACTAGAAAAGAGTGAAGGTCGAGTTCCTGCCGCCCCTTGGGAAACCCGACACATGGAGGCACGGAGACTCTAACCCCTCAGGTAAACTGTTTCCAGCCGTACCTGCCTCCGGCGTCGTTTCCGCCTCCGACGCGTCTGCGGGGGCGACGTCCCGGTCAGGCGGGATGCACGCCTGCGAGCCTCCCGGGGATCTCGGAGCCGCTCCACGGTGACGCCTGCCACTACCTTCTCCACCCCTTAGTAACCGCGATGCGGCGGCTGGCCGAATAGGCGGCAGCCGGTGGCTGGAGCTTATAATTACTACGGGTCCCGGCAAGCCCCGCGGCCACTTCCGCTGGCCCCCTCACGTCAGCCAGCCCCAAACTACGGATCCCGGTGGACTAAGCACGGCGCGTCACGCCGTCAGCTCCAGCCAATCGGTTTCTGACAAGTAGGAGGGGAGGGAGAAGCAGAGGCAGACAAGATGGCGGCGGCGGCTGCTCAGGGCGGGAGAGCCGGTGGTGGAGGTAGTGGTGGAGCTGGCGGTGGCCCCAACTGCGGGACAGGCAGTAGCCGCAGCGGTTTTTTGGACAAGGTGAGGAGTCGGTTCCTGGGGACAGTCGAGGCCTTGGGACGCCCGGGAGGCGGCGATCCCACCTTCCCATCCTCGCCCCCCTTTTCTTCTGCGGCTTCTCAGGGGGAGTCCTCGTCTGGTCCACCTTGGGAACCCTACGGGCGCTTGTAGCCCTCTCTCTATACACCTCAAACCCGGGCTCTATCCTCTTTAAGGCTTCTTTTCTTATCGGAAGCATTCTGTGTCCTTAACCGCGGCCACCACAGCTTCTTATTTGATATTCCCTCACTTCATTGCGGCCATCGCTTTTCCTCGATGGTGCTGGGGGCCACTGTGGAGTGTGCCCATTTCATCGGCAGGGAAAACTGAATCTCGACTGAAAGCAGCTACTCGAAGTCACTAGTCTCCAAACTCCCTACCACGACCACCACACTTGCGTGCTGCTGCAGATTCCAGAGTGCTCTTGGCCTTTTGCTTACTGTAGTTTCTAGGCATTTTATCACGATACCCCGAATACTGAACTTCGAGTATTGACTTCTGCGATCTGACAGGAAGCCTTTAAGATTTATGTTTTTTCCACTCGCCTTCCTCACTCTCTCTTTTCCCGCTGTGCTTGCCACCTAGTGCACTAGTTGAATTGGATCGGTGAGCCCGCTACCTGCTCATGCTTACCTCTTCTCCTCCGCCTATTCAATTTTGTTTTTTAAACTGCGGTCCTAGCAACGAGGGCTTAAAAGAAAAGGGGGAAAAGAGGAAAATTCTTCTCCTGGGTTGGCCCTTCGTGCCCTTTCCATAGCATCTTGGAATAAATAATCGCGTGGAGATCTGGGTTCTAGTCCTGGATCTCCTTCTGATTAGCTGTGTGACCTTGAAATATGCCTGTTCTCCCTGTGTCTTGTTTCCTCATGTGTAAAATGAGGGACTTAGACTTAATGGACCTTAAGATCCCTTCCAGTTCTCATTGTAGGGCCCTGGGCCAGTTTGATGAGAAATAGTAAGCTTGGCGTCTTTAATACAGTAAATCGTCAGAATTGCTTACTTCAGTTGAAAACAGCTTTCAGACTTCTGTGCCTAACACATGGTAGGTTCTTAAGAATTGAATACATGATAATATGGAGGAGTTCAGATTCAGATCTTTTTGCTTTTCTTTTTGGATGTCATTGGTTTTTAATTACGTGGTTCTCACACTCTTAACCCTTAAGAGACAGGAACATGTCCTGGGGGTTGGGATGGTAAATTGCTTCAAGTTATGTTGAGAGTATTGGGAATTGATGGTCGTTTTCATACACAGATCCTGCCTTCCTGGTGGGTGAACACCTCACGGCCTGTGTTCATTCTGTCCCATTAACTGCTCTTGCTCTTTCCTCTATTTAGATGATCACCAGCAAACATTAAGCAGGACAGTCTGCTAAGGCAGTGATTACTGAAAAGTATATGGCATCCTTGCGTTGTTGGAAGAGCATGGATTTGGAGATCATAGATCTGGGCTTCAGTGTAGCTCCACTACTTTCAAACTGTATGTAGGCTGGCAAGTCAGTTAACCTCACTAATCTTCCCTTCCTTCATCTGAAATGTTAAAGTTTTGGGGAGGATCAAAGGAGATGATATATGTGATTGATCTCTGTAACCTATAGTGTCTAATACAGTTGTGTGATGGCAGAGGAAAAAAAATCAAGAATCCTACTGTCAGAAAGTACTTAATATAGCTGTGTTTAGGACATGGGGTACCCAAACTTTTATGTATTTGGTGTGTTCAAATGTGTACTTTTTACAGAAGTTAAAATGAGAGGATGATCTTTAATTTCTAATTGATAAGGGGTTGAGAGCCCCAGGGAAACACCTCATGTTTGAGAGCGGAGCTGGGACCTTATTTTGAGACAGAGACAGAAACAGACAGCATTCCAAGTAAGAATGTCTTTGAACAAAAAGGTACATGGTTGGTGCCTGATGTTTTTCATGTAGTTAGTTGACTTGACTATTCTCTCAAACCTGTAGTGACAAGTAGGTAGAATCAGGTTGAGAAGGGCATGAATAGCTTGAAGTAGGAGGAGGAAGCCTTGAAGGTTTTTGAGACTATATATAAAGTGGTTTTAGAAAATTACTCAGATAGTTTGGCAAGGTAGAAATTAGAAATCTTCTAGTAAGGCCGTATACTGTATTAGCATATAGGATTTAGTATGAAAAGAAAAATTTGAGTTCTAGTGTAGCATGTTAAGAACTACATGGCCTTGGGTAAGTTATGTGATGTTACTGAACTTAAATTTCCTTATGTAAACAATGTGGATTCCTATACATATTGTAGGCTTACTGTAAATATTAAGTTGTATAACATTGGTAAATGTTCTTTGTAAATGGCTATAAAAATAGAATGCAAGGTGAGGAGAACCCTAACTTGAGTAGCAGAGATAGGTAAAAGGCCTCACAAAGGAGCACTTGGCTGAACTGAGGGGCCAAGGAAAGAGAAAATAAGTGAGGAGGTGTTTAGGTGCTTTTTCTTGGAAAACTTCGCTTCAGCCTTACATTGAGTTGTTGTTCCTCTGAAGTCTCTGGCATTTATTGCACATAGGAATTAAGCTGTCATTTAATATGACATACTGTCTAGAATTGTTCTACCAATTTGTATTTGTCCAGTTTCCCATGAGCAGTTCTTATAGTTCTCTGTAGTGATCGACACAGATAAGCATTTGCATAATTGAATTTAGCAGAGAAAAAACTTCAGATCTGCCACCTCAGTCTTCAGAAACTACCTTAGAGAATGGTACCTCTAATTGTCTGAAAACGAGGGTACTGTGGAAGAGAACATGGGGGAAAATGTTACTCTCAGTGGAGCAGAAGCTGAATGAATAGAGAAACTTTTGCTCTGTGGGAATGAGAGGCTGTTACCTTACATTCTCTTTGATTTGTCTTGATTGGGGGGGGTGTTTTTATTTTATTTCCTGCAGCTATAGTTTAACTTGCCATGAAGAAATGTAATAAAGAGATGCAAATGTGCTTCTAGCTTTCCCTAAGCAGATGTGAATTTCTGCTCCTGTGAAACAGACTTAAAAAACAAAGCAATTCTCGTTTCCTGATCTTAAAAATAGGTATGCAAATATAACCTTCCAGTCTCCATCACAGAATAACGTAAATTAGATCATTGCAGTAAGTTCTTTTCCCCAAAATACATCAAAGCATTTTGTTCTACAGAGCAGGCTATGAAGAAAAATTGTTTGCTTCATTTATTTTGGCTATTAAAATTGACCGTGCTTTCCAGAACTATATCCAAATCCTTTTAACCTTGTAGCTGGATTTCTGTCTCCTGGCTGGTTTTGTCTGGGCTATTAAAATGTGGTATTAAACCTTGCTTTCTGTAAGCTATATCCAGACCCTCCTAACCTCATATGTGGATTTCTGTCTCCTGGCTGAACTGTCAGTGTGATCTTAAAGCACAGCTTTTATATCTTAATTGTTGAGAACATAGGTTCTGGAGCCAGTGGCTGGCTTTGAATCCTTGTTCTGCCACTTAACAGATGCATACTCTTGTATCTCAGTTTCCTCATCTGTAAAGTGGAAATAATAATAGCATTTTCCTTAAAAGGTGGTGTCTGGCATATAGTAAGGATTCAACAAAACATATATAGCTGCCACTGACTAGCTGGTTAGTCAGGGCCTCAGCTTCCTTAGATGTATTTTTTATAACATAATATGAAGACTGTCTGCATCAGACTCTTGGGGTTATAGTTAAAAATACAGATTTGTGGACCTCATCCCAAACCAGAATCAGGTTCTCGGGGGGTGGGGCCTGAACAGCTGTATGTTTTCACACATAGCTATTCCTTCCTTCCCTTTCTTCATTCACTTTCTTCCATCCTCTACATTTTAACAGTTTAACATTTTATTCAGGTTGAGAACTACTGTCTTAGATGACTGTCTTAGAAATCCCTTCTGGTTCTGACATCTTAAGGGGTTTGTTTGTTTTTGTTTGGTTTTTAATCAATAGTGATTTCTCTAAAAACGTATCTGATGAAGAGTCTTTGAAGTTCATCTGTTCCAGCCTCCTCATTTTATAGACCTGGACACAGTTGGAGAGGGGAAGATGAAGTAACTTGTTCAAGACCACACATGTTCAAGACCATAAATTCCATAACTTGGCTTCCCAGCTCTTAATCCAGTGCTCTTACCTTATTTAGTACATTACCTCTTATACTGGAGCAGACCACATGCTAGCTAATGTAGTAGTGGAAAGAGCATCTATTTTGAGGTTGGATGATTTGGGTGAAGCCTTGGCGTTGTCACCCTCCACCCATGTGTCCTTAGGTCATGTATACTCTTTTGCTCTCTTTGATGGTATCTCAGCTTGCCATACACCTGAGTGGTATGCCTGTACCCTAACCCAGCTCTGACAAAGAGGATGAACAGTTTTATGGCATTACTGTGATGTGTGTCTGTATTTAAAGAAACAAGATGCAGATGTTTAATATTGTTTTGCAGACTAAACTTTAACAGCATCTCTGAACTCATTATCTTTGAATAATGAGTTTCATTATTCAATGAGTTTCAGATTCAATAATGAATTTCATTTCATCAAAATTCAAAACTTTTTCAGGATAAAGAGCACTATCAGAAAAGTGAAAAGACAGTCCACAGAATGAGAGAAAATATTTCCAAATCATAAATCTGATAAGGGTCTAGTATCTGACTATATAAAGAATCTTTCAACTCAATAATAAAAAGACAAGGTAATTTTAAAAAGAATAAAGGATACAAATAGACATTTATCCGTGGAAGATATACAGATGGATAGTAAGGACATGAAAAGATGCTCAACATCAGTTATTAGAGAATGCAAATCAGAACAACAATGAGATACCACTAGGATGGCTATAATAAAAGAAAAAAGAAAAATAACCATTATTGGTGAGGATATGGAGAAATTGGAACCCTCCTACATTTCTGACGGGAATGTAAGATGATGAAATTTTTAAAAAGTTACCTTTTGACTTGGCATATTCTATTCCTAATTGTAAACTCAAGAGAATTGAAAATGTTTGTCCACATAAAAACTTGTACACAAATGATCGTAGCAGCATTATTTACAATAGCCAAAAAGTGGAAGCAACCCATAAACATGGTATATCCATGCAGTAGTATATTCTTGGGACATAAAAAGGAATGAAATACCAACACATGTTACAACACAGATGAACCTTGAAAGCTTTATATTAAGTGAGAAAAGCTGGTCATAAAAGGCCACGTATTGTATGAGGCCATTGATAAGAAATGCCCAGAATAGGCAGATCCAAGCAAACAGGAAGTAGATTAGTGGTTGCCAAGAATGGGGGGAGGGGGCAGTGATTGGAGTGACTGCGTGTGGGCATGGGGTTTCTTTTTAGGGTGATGAAAATGTTCTGGAATTAGATGGTAAACATGCACAACCTTGTGAGTATAATAAAAATCCCTGAATTGTACATTTTTAAATGATGAGCTTTATGGTATGTGAATTAGATCTCAGTTTTGAAAACTCATTTTTTTTTATTTTTACCTGTTTATGGAATAACTTTGAAAGCTTCAAATTATTACTTTTGAACTACTTATTCACCACTGTGTAATATAGTGGTACCACAGATGTTAATAACCTCCATCTACCTGGGTCCCTTTTTTAATTGTTGCCTACATCATTTCTCTGTTCTGACCTGCATCTTGTCAATCTCAATAGTGGTTTCTCATATTACCTGACCTTGAGTATTTGACTCATTGATCACTTCTTTCTTGAAATACTTTATTTATGTGGCTTCTAGAACACCACTCACCCTGGGTTTCCTCTTCCTCCACTTGTCTCTGTCTTTATTGTTACTGTTTTTTTGTCTTCTTCCTGACCTGTAAACATTGGCGAGGCCCTGGCCCTCTCTTCCATTGACTCTCATCCCAAGGAGATACCCAATGTCATGCTTAAATACCACCTGTAAATTGGTGACTTCCATATTGATATTTCCAATGTGGACCTCTCCAGTAAGCCCGAGACTTATATGTCCAAATGCTTACTTGCCATCTCCACTTAAATATCTGATAGGTATGTTAGACTTCAGTAGCCAGAGATGGTCTACTGACCTCTACTTTCTCTGGTGTTGCCACTAATGTTCATGCTCACAGTTAACACGTGGTAATTTCTAACCTCCAACTTAACTCCAGCGATAACTGCAGCCAGTACTAAACCACTATTAAGTAAGTAATTTTATTTGAAGTATTTCTTGGCCATTTTGATAAAAAATAGATTGAAATTGAAGATGATTTTGCAAAGAACTGTAGTATCCCTCTTTGAGATATCCTAGTATTTCTGAATTGGGATCTTAATTAGATGATAGTAAGCATTCTCAAGACAGACATTTTTCTCCCCAAATTGAATGTTTTTTTCTTATTTTGAACTTACTGCTTTCTGATCTTTTGTCAAATGTGTGCATGTTGGGACGGAGGGGGGCATATTTCCAACTCAAATTATATCTCAGCTTCTGAGTGTGCTATCAGTTTTCATAATCTTAAGGAAATTCTGAAATCAATTTTACTAAAGAGCTTAAACAACTTGAACAGCATATATAAATGAGTATTTCTCCTCTTGCCTCCTGTGTACCTTCTGGAAAATAACATGACAACTCAAATAGTTATCTAAGCCCCAATTCTAGTAGAATGGTCATCTCTGTCCTCTCTCTTTCATGTTTCCTGTAACTAGTCCGATAGTAAGTCCTGCCAATTCTACTTCATAAATATTCCCCTTTCATCCCCTTGCTGCTGCTCTAATTCAGGCACTGCATCTAAATCAGGACCCATCTGATGTGTTTATCTCCAGTGTTACTCCCTTCCAGGCCATCTGCTAGTTTGCTACAAAAAAATCACTTAAAAAAAAAAAACAAATTTAAATGTGTTGTTTGCTTAAAATATCCTCCATTGCTTGTTTCAGAATAAAGTCCCAAGTCCCTTAGCCTAGTAAACAAGCCGTCTTGTCTTGTGCCTCATCTCCTACTACTTTACCCCTTTCCCACCTGTAGCCACTTTCTAAACTGGGAGAGACCAAAGAAGAGAGACAAGAAGTTTATTTGTTTTTCTCAGAGCCATGCTCACTTATTTTAAAATCAGAGCAGAGTCCTTTCATTGGCACAGCTGACCTCTGGTATCCTTTATCTCTTCAGTGTGAATTGAGGAATCCTTGGAGCCTTACTGGCCAGTTGTCAAGCTAAGGAAATTTATGAAGGAATCCACCGAGGTCTTTATCATTGTGTAACTTTACTTCTATTTTCACTATTACTAAAATTGTTTTATTACTCAAATTTGCAGAGTAGAATTATAACTGAAGTGAGTCTGTGACGTTCTATCAAAGCCATCGAATGCATAATTTTTGTGAATAGTTAGCCATCCAGGTCTGGCATCAAGTATGCCAGTAAAGTATCTTATGTTGGTAGTGGCAGGAAAGTGATTTCTTTAATAAAAACAGGACTTTTTGAGCTATATTTTCAGTCAAATTGCAGTTGGTTTTAAATGGAGGAAAATGGAAAGTTCAGAATACTTGATAACCTGAAGATTTTGCTGGCATATTCAAGACTAAAGTCTTTTTTAGATTTTTTGTAATGTTACTAACTATAATATTAGATAAGAATCAAGGTACTTTGTATGGCTATCACTTCAGGGGTCTGTGTCCTTTTGTTTTTGATGGCTAATAATTCCTTTCCTTACACTTTATGGGAAGCAGTGTGGAATAGTGAAAGAGCCTAAGTTTTGAAATCATGAAAACTTGATTGTTGAGTCCTGGCTTTATCACTTACTGGCTTTCACCTTGGGCAAATTTCTTAAACCCCCAGTGTTAACTGTAAAAGGAAGATGCTTGTCAGTTTGGGCTTCTGTAACAAAAAAATACCATAGGCTAAGTAGCTTAAACAACCAAAATTTATTTCTCACAGTTCTGGAGGCTGGGAAGTCCAAGATCAGGGTGCCAGCATGGTTGGGTCTAGTGAAGACCCTCGTAACTGGTTGCAGACAGCTTTCTTGTATCCTCACATTGTGGAAAACAAGAGAGTGAAAGCAAGCTTTCTCTGTCTTTTTATCAGGGCACTAATCCCTTTCAGGAGGGCTCTACCCTCGTGACCCAATTACTTCCCAAAGGCACCACCTCTGAATACCATCACACTGTGGGTTATGATTTCACCATAAGATTTTGGGAGGGAGATGGGGAGCATGGATGGGGCTAGACATACACATTTGTCCATAGCAGATGGTTATTGTTCTTAATAGGGTTATTGTAAGGATTAAATTAGATGGTGTGTATAAAACATTTAGTACAATACATAATGCATATGTGCTCAATAAGTAAGGAATTCTGTGGACAAGAAAGAACCAAATGACATCATTTCAGCCATGTGTACATTTGATAAACTGAAAGTTAACATTTTAGAAGTCTTTTTCTTTTCTTTTTTTCAATAAGTAGCCATTGATACTATATTGTATCCCAGGCTGAGAATGCAAAAATGTGCTTTTCCTATTACGTAGCAAGGGAGCCAATACATGTACCCACATATACATGTATTATGATGCGGTGTTTTATGTAGTTTCACACAATTAATAACAATAGCGAATTTTTAATAATTACTTGTCTTGTAACAGGCACTATGCTGTGTATTATAATATTTAATCCTCATACTAACCTGTGAAATATTGTTACCAGCTTCATTTTACTATTGAGCAAGCTAAGGCTGTAGAAAAATCAAATTATTTGCCCAGCATCATCTATCTGTTAAATGGAATAGTTAGAGTTAAACACAAGTAGTGTGACTCTAAAGCTGTAGCTCTTAACCATTGTACTATATTCCTTTGCATATTAAGGGCCCACCTTACTGAGTAAGGGAAACATGTATTTGCCTACATCTGTCTGTATTCAGTGTAAATCCACGCAGGTTCTGGTTTGAATTCTAATACATCTTTGAGAGAATAATCACAAACAGAATTTGCCTCAGTGTTGAGTTCAGAGATTAAGGCAAGTAAAAATGTTTCTGTCACTAAAGAAGGGGACAGTTTTATCGTGAACCATGTATTTGTAAGTTAGCCCTAATGAATTCTGTTGCCTGTCACTTACTGTCTGTCACATTTAGTACTCTGACATCTTGTTTTCTAACCTGAAGGACACTGGCTTCCAGATTGAGGAGCTGCTTAGGGCCTTGCAGTGGTACTAGCAGTTTAACAGTGGATGAAAATTGACCTGCTTCAGGGACATCATCTTGATATCTTAGATACTGGCAACATAAAGAACTTCCTGTGAATTTTTCCAGAAAAAAAATCATATATGAAGGATCAGGAATCAGAATGGCTTCAGAAATCTTAGTAGTCACATGCTCTGTTGAGACAATGAAGTAAAACTTTGACATTTTTGAAGAGAAATCATTTCTCTTATTTAAGTGTGAGGGTAGAATAAAAAGATATTTTCAGATGTAGTCTCAAAATCTGTTTCCCATATGCCATCCTTCACAGAAGCCACTAGAGGATGTGTTCCCAAATCAAGGGAATGATAAACTAAGAGAAAGACATGGTATCTAAGAAAAGGAAGTTCAGCCCAAGAGGAGGTTAAGGGAACCCCCAGGGTCATGGTAAAGGGAGATTCCAGGATGACAGTTACACAGCAGTCCTGGAAAGCAGTCCACATAGACTGAAGCAGGTCAGAAGGCTCCAAGAGAGATTTCTCTCAGAAGATGAAATTCACAGAATGCTGAATATGTCTGAACATATTGAGAGGAGATTTAAACAGTTGGAGATTTTGAGAATATATTGGTGAGGAACACATTGTATAATTAAAAACGAAAACAACAGTAGCTCCAAGGAAAACAAAAAACTAGCAGGAAAAAAAGGTAATACACTACGTGAGTAATCTGTGAGTAACGTTTAGGGTCAAAATGTAAACTCCAAATAATGATCTAGCCAAAATTAAGGTATTATATGAGATCAAATCAATATTGATCTACTATGACTATCTTAAAAAGTGGTGAGGGATAAGCAAGAAAAATAACTGTGAGAATGGCAGAAGATGAAACAGTTAAATCTTATCTTCATGGTGAAAAGTCAATAGATTTAATACCAAAAGCTGACAAAATTAATAATACAGACTTTTTCCCCCAGAGATATAGAGGTGAATACCAAAAAAAAAATCAGCCAAAGAAGTTGAAATTTGTGTCTCTCTTTGGGGAGTGGGAAATGACAATAGCAAGAGTCTTAAGTGGAAACAGGACTGATTTTTTTTTTATAGCAACTTACAGAACTCTTTTACTTTTTAAACTATGTACATACGTGACCTTGGTGTAAATAATAACTAAATAAGTCAATACTTGTTGATTATGCCCAATATACATGTATCCATAATATGCAGGAGGGAATAAAGGGAAGAGGAATTGTGTGTGTAGTTACCACATCTTCTGTATCTTAATTGGCAATACTGCCTGTGTATCAGAAATCCCAATATCACTTTGTTCAATGATTCACTAGAAGGACTCAACAGGACTCAGTGTGTGGTTGTCCTATTGGGTAAGATTTATTACAGCAAACAGATACAAAGCAAAAACAGCAAAAGGGAAAAGGTGCATAGGATGAAGTCCAGAGGAAACCAAATGCAAGATTCCTGGAGTTCCACATAATGTGCTTAATTCTTCTAACAACATGCTATGGTGATATGTGTGAAGTGTTGTCTGCCAGGGAAGCCTACTAGAAACTCGGTGCCCAAGTTTTTTATTGGGGGCTTGTTAAGTTGGCACCCTCTGCCTAACCCATGACAAAATTCCAGACTCCTAGAAGGAAAACAGGTGTTTAGCACACACCACATTGTTTACAGTTTAGGGAAAGTTTTAATATCAGCCTAGGAAACTACCAGCCAACTTCCCAGATGCCAGCCAAGGGCCATCCTTTTTAAAAAGCAGGCCTTTCTAAGGATGGAAGTCTCAAGCCTATATGAATTCTTCTTCACAGAGCTTTTCTTCGTAGTTTATCCTATGAGGGTCAACATAAAAGAAACCAACCTTTGCTTCATCTTTTTATTGCTACAAAGGGAAAGTAATTTGCACTTAGGGTTGAGGAAGGTAAAAGTGAGAAAGAAAAGACAGTTTCTAAAATATCCTGAATAGAAGGAGAGAGTACATGACAGGTAGCATACATTTTAGTTGATGGGCAGTTTTCGAGAATGATGGGAAATGGACACCCTCCTGCCCTTTTTCCAGATGTGTGTCTGTACTACAGCAGAGATGCTATTTGCTTTGAGATAGGCTAAGGTTTTTCATGTACACAGTGGATTATCCTCTGAATTGTAGAGGCACATTTCCTTTCTGTGATGTATGTATAGCTGAATTTCTTTGAGAGTATAGTTTTTTTTTTTGGAATGAGCCAAAAAAGTCTTTTAATGACTTTGATTCACAAATAAAGTCTGTTATGGATTCTGGCTGTACAAGTTCTTTGTTTTGCTTGCTGTTATCAAAATGGGATTTACTTCACAGCTACTTTTTTTTTTTTTAAACAAATGGAAGATCTGTGGCAACCATGCATCTTGAGCAAGTCTATCAGTGCCATTTTTCTAACAGCATTTGCTCACTTTATATCTCTGTGTTATGTTTTGGTAATTCTCTCAATATTTCAGACTTTTCAATGATTATATTTAGCTAGGTAGCCTGTTAATTTCTTCCCAGTCCCATTAGTATTTTTAAAATTAGGTGTCATGTTTGATTTCTAGGCTGGCAGGCTGTGAGACTCATTATTACAACATGGCTGCCACTAGTAATTATCTCAAAAAAATGCTTGATTTTATTTGACACCAAAGAGAAAAAACCCTGATTGTTAATCATTTGAAGTATGACCGTTTTAGTTCACGTTTTCCTCTCAACAAACTTCACAGAATAGTTTTTCTTTTTTGTGTAAAAATATATAGAATCACAAAGTTAAGTTTAATAAATTATATTTCTACATTATTTTAAAGTCTTCTCATTTTACAGATATTTGTTCCATCTTTATTTCTTACATGCAGTGTCTGTGAACTTGTACTCAATCAGAAAGAGAAATGAGAAGTTCTCGTCTCTGTCCTTCAGTAAAATCTATTCTAAAGCCAAATGAATTTTGGATTGCCTGCTGGTTTGTAATTTTTATGAATTAAATAATTTTATGAAATAAAAAAATTAAGAGTTGGGCATTATGATCTATGAAAGGCAGGTTTATCGGATTATTTGTAGTATCCTGTTCCCCTTAAGCTATGTTCACATAATCACTTGTATTTGAAAAAATTTACTATATAATCCATTCACATGGTCAAAAATTAAAAAGGTATACATTGAGAAATCTCACTCCCACCCATGCCCCTCTATCTTCTCAGGATATCTGGGTGTGCCATAGTTTAACCAACATGAAGACTGGCAACATCATATGCGTACCACCTGATTCCAGTGACCTGGTCTCCTTCAACTTCATTTGTAACTGTTTTGTCTTTTAGCTGTCCAGGATCAGAAGACAGAGTAAATGTTATATATACTTGAGGATGCTCTTAAAGAAGTAGTTCATTTTACTTTCAGTAAGATACCATGTCTCTTAATGCACAACTTATTTATTTGTTTTACAGTGGAAGATTGATGATAAGCCTGTAAAAATTGACAAATGGGATGGATCAGCTGTGAAAAATTCTTTGGATGATTCTGCCAAAAAGGTACTTTCTTGAGATTGGGGGAGGGGGTGTCTGTTAGTATGGGTACAGCTGGTGACACATCTCTTGCAGGATTTTTTTCTTCTGTGACTTGGAATGACCTTAGTTTTCAGTGTTAGAAATTGAGCCAGAAAGTATTTTCTAAAATCTTTGCAGTGTATATAGGGGACATGTGTTAAAATCTAATTGTTACCTACCTCAGGCTTCTCTAAGTCTTAAATTCCAGAAAGCTGGTAATCTATTGTTTTTGAGGTTAATTAGCCTAGAGACAAGAAGGTTGAGGGGATATAGGACATTCATCCATGATGGATCATCTCTCTGCTTATTTTTTTGTTTGATTGGGGTTTGTTTGGGGAGGTGGGAATTAGGTTTATTTATTTATTTTTTTTTTAATGGAGATACTGGGGATTGAACCCAGGACCTTGTGCATGCTAAGCATGCACTCTACCACTGAGCTATACCCTTCCCGTTCATCTCTCTATTTAAAACGAGGAAAAGAAATTTTTAGCTTCATCCTAGGGAAGAAGTTGAGGATTAAAAAAAAAAGTAGAAAAAGCTGATGAACTTTCTCTCTGGGATCATTGTAAACAACTTGAGTCTTTTTTTGCTTGCAGTGGCAAAATCCTGGTTGGAGAGAACTACTTGGTCATTTGTGTGATTAAGATAACTTTTATCATAGAAATTAAGAATTAAAGGCAGTACAGAGAAGGAGGTATTCCTAATAGCTTGATTCCTTGTTCTTCTCACTAGGTACTTCTGGAAAAGTACAAGTATGTGGAGAATTTTGGTCTAATTGACGGTCGCCTCACCATCTGTACCATCTCCTGTTTCTTTGCCTTAGTGGCTTTGATTTGGGATTATATGCACCCCTTTCCAGAGTCCAAGCCTGTTTTGGCTTTGTGCGTCATATCATATCCTTTATTGAAGCTCATGTTTGTTTTCTACTGACAGTTTTTTAAATTTTCTACTGATACTTGTCCCTGCTCCCTACAAAAAATAAACTTCAAGCCTGGGGCCTGCTAATGTTAGGATTTAACATTATGAAATGTGGGCATTTGTAGATTATGTAGTAATTATTGTTAACATTTTAGATTCAGTATTGTTATTTTATCTTAAATTCTTTTGGGTTATTGGTAGAGGTTATTATAATCCAAGTGTGAACAACTAATAGCAAAACACAGTAATAGTAATAGTGAGACCCAGCTCTTCTCATTTCTAGCCTAGAACTTTTCCCATTCGACCGGGCTGCTTCAAGCCTCTCATTCCAGGGTATAGACTTACCTCACTTTATTGCCCTTTGTTTTATTATGCTTCACAGCTACTTTTTTTTTTTTTTTAAACAAATGGAAGATCTGTGGCAACCATGCATCTTGAGCAAGTCTATCAGTGCCATTTTTCTAACAGCATTTGCTCACTTTATATTTCTGTGTTATGTTTTGGTAGTTCTTTCAATATTTCAGACTTTTCAATGATTATATTTGTTATGGTGATATGTAATCAGTGAGCATTCATGTTAATATTGTAGTTGTTTTTTGTGGCACTACAAACCATACCCATGTAAGACAACAAACTTAATAAATGTATGTGTTCTGACTGTTCCACTGCCCAGCCATTCACCTGTCTTCTCCCTCCCCTGGGGCCTCCCTATTCCCTGAGATGCAGTAATATTGAAACTAAGCCCTACAGTGGCCTCTGATTGTTCAAATGAAAGGGAGAGTTGCAGGTCTCTCATTTTAAATCAAAAGCTAGAAATAATTAAATGTGATGAGGAAGGCATTTTGAAAGCCAAGATAGGCCAAACTCTAGGACTCTTGTGCCAAATAGTGAGGCAAATTGTGAATGCAAAGGAAAAGTTCTTAAAGGAGATTAAAAGTGCTACTCCAGTGAACACATGAATGGTAAGAAAGCGAAAGAACCTTAATCCTGATATGGTGAAAGTTTTAGTGGTCTGGATAGAAGATCAAACCAGCTACAAGATTTCCTTAAGCCAAAGCCTAATCCAGAGCACAGCGAACTGTCTTCAGTTCTATGAAGGCTGAGAGAGGTGAGGAATCTTCAGAAGAAAAGTTTGAAGCTAACATGGGTTGTTCATGAGATTTAGAGAAAGAACCATCTCCATAACATAAAGTACAAGGTGAAGCAGCAACTGCTGATGTAGAAGCTGCAGCAAGTTATCCAGGAGATCTAGCTGAGATCATTAATGAAGGTGGCTACACTAAACAACAGATTTTTGATGTACATGAAACAGCCTTACATTGGAAGATGCCATCTAGGGCTTTTGTAGTTAGAAGACAATGCCTGGCTTCAAAGCTTTAAAGGACAGGCTGACTCTTGCAGCTGGTGACTTTAAACTGAAGTCAATGTTTATTTACAATTCTGAAAATTCTAAAGCTTTTTAAGAATTATACTACATCTGCTCTGCCTCTGCTCTGCAAATGGAACAACAAAGCCTTAATGACAGCACATCTGGATGACAGCACATCTGTTTACAGCATTGTTTACTGAATATTTTAAGCCCATTGTTGAGACTTACTACTCAGAAAAAAAAAATTCCTTTCAAGATATTACTGCTTGTTGACAGTGCCCTTAGTCATCCAAGAACTCTGATAGAGATGTATAGCAAGATTAATGTTGTTTTCATGCCTGCTAATACAACATCCCTTTAGTAGCCATAGCTCAAGGAGTGATTTCAACTTTCAGGCTTTATTATTTAAGAAATATGTTGTAATGCTATAACTGCCCTGGATAGTGATTCCTCTGATGAATCTGGGCATAATAAATTGAAACCTTCTGGGAAAGATTCACTGTTGTAGATGCCATTAAGAACATTTGTGATTCATGGGAAGAGGACAAAATATCACCATTAACAGGACTTTAGAAGAAATTGATTCTAGCCCTTATGTATGACTTTGAGAGGTTCAAATCTCAGTGGAGGAAGTAACTGCAGATGTGGTAGAAATAACAAGATCACGACAATTAGAAGTAGAGCCTGAAGATGTGACTGTATTGCTGCAATCTCATAACCAAACTTTAACAGATGAGGAGTTGCTTCTGGATGGTTTCTTGAACTGGAATCCACTCCTGGTGAAGATGCTGTGAAGATTATTGAAATGACAACAAGGATTTAGAATATTACATAAACTTAGTTGATGAAGCTGCAGGATTTGAGAGAGGATTGATTCTAATTTTGAAAGAAATTCTACGGTGGGTAAAATGCTATCAAATAGCATTGCATGCTATAGAGGTATTTGAAAGGAAGAGTCAGTTGATGCAGTAAACTTCATTGTTGTCTTATTATAAGAAATTGCCACAGCCACCCCAACCTTCAGCATCCATCACCTTGATCAGTCAGAAGCCATCGACATTTGAGGCAAGACCCTCCCACCAGGAAGAATATTATGACTCACTGAAGTGCTCAGATGATAGTTAGCATTTTTTAACAATGAAGTATTTTTAGATTAAGGTATGTACATTGTTTTTAGACATAATGTTATTGCACACTTAATAGACCTGAGTTTGAAATCCCAAGTAATTTTGTGAGTTGTGCCAATAGAATTTAACTTTTTGGAGACTGAATGCTGCTCATTTGTAAATATGAGTAATACACACTAAGAATTAGCATAAAGATTAAATGAGAGATTTTATAAAGCTTTTGGTTTAAAAAAAACTAAAAAAAATAAATAAATAAAGCTTTTGGTATGTAAA
The DNA here is from genome assembly GCF_048773025.1 of Camelus bactrianus. Lineage (NCBI taxonomy): Eukaryota > Metazoa > Chordata > Mammalia > Artiodactyla > Camelidae > Camelus > Camelus bactrianus. The sequence continues at coordinate 49,144,393 of NC_133548.1, forward strand.
GTTATATGTTCACAGTAACAATTTTCTTGTGGTTGCCACTCCCTCTTCCCCAAGTCAGTTTGTGCATACTGAACTTTTTAATTTGAAAAATACTTTGAATGTCTTTCCATGTTAGTATATACAGGACTACCTCATTCTTAATAGCCACTTAGTACTACTGCTGTGTACTAGTTGTTTAAAATAAATCATTTTGATAGGTAGTTTACTTTTCATCACAATCTTACCACTGCCTGAAATAGTTCTAAAAACTCCGCTTTGGGAATTTTTCTTCAGAGGCAGTTAGAAAGCCATTTAATAAAGCAGGTCTTGGTCAAAATTGGTATTGTCCAAATTGATCCCAAATCACAGTCCCAGAATTTATACCTTAACTCCTTTCAGTATCAGATAAATGATCCCAGTGTGAACTTTTTCACTATTAAGACAACAGTTCAAAAGAGTATGCCATAGGTTCTGAAAAAAGTTCCCAAAGGAGTTGCAAAGAAATTTGAACAATGACAACAACCTTATTACTAATATGTAGTCTCCCAAGAGATCAGCCTCAATGGAATTTCATCTGTTTGGTTATACTTGTTTAAAACAGAACAACATCTTGCCACTTTTATAATCATGTCATTTTTATAATAGTAATGACTACCATTATGAATATCTTCTGTGAGACTCACGGACATACAAAACAATCTGGTTACCAAAGGGAAAAGGATGGAGAGGCATAAATTACAGGTTGGGGATTAACAGACACACATGACTATATATATATAAATAGATAAACAACAAGGACCTACTATATAGCACAGGGAACTATATTCAATTTCTTGTAATAACACATAATGGAAAAGACTCTGAAAAGAAAATATATATGTGTATGTATATGTATAACAATCACTTTGCTATACACCTGAAACTAACATTGTAAATCAACTACACTTCAGTAAAATTTTTTTTAAAAAATCTGTGATATTTTTCACAGACTAAAAAATATATACCATCTCTAAATCTCGTGACAATTCTAAAAAGTCAGTTTTATCCCCATTTTAGAGGTGATATTATTACGCCTTGGGGAAAGGAGTCACTTGTCAAGGTTACATTAGTTAAAAGCCTGAATTCAAATCTAGGACTGCTTTATTCCAAAGCTCATACACTTCGTACTATACTTTCCTGCCTAGCGCGTCCATAAAATTTAAATGACACATGTACACAAAGCTCTTATGCCAATTTCTGGCACACAGCTACTCAAATACGGTAGTTACTCCTATGAAAAACTGAATATAATAATAAGCCTACATGTATATAGGAAGTAATTGTTCTTATAGTAAACTAATTTGAAGTAGATTTTCTTCTCTTTGACTGATCCTTGAAATTGGTTGAGCACGGTCAAGTCCATTGTGATTATTAGTTTTGAATTGTATAGAGAAATAGCACAAGTCTTTACAAACTAGGTAATAGAGGATCTTATATATGTTGTCCTTGAGCAGAAAAGATGAGAGCTGGTTTATGCTCTGTTCCTTTTTCCTTTCTTCCTTTTTGAGGTGTTCTTTACTAAATTTAACCAGAGAGAGCCTTGCTTCTCTTGGTATATAAACATAAGGATGAAAATGAAATAGTTAAATTTTCAGTGTTTTTGCAGCAAGCAAAACTCTATCCTTTAGGACCACCATTAGGAAAGTTTTTGTAGCCCTTGCTTGTCATTTTGTGTTATTTCTCTTTTGTGTGTATGTTTGTGTATTCTCCCTTAACTTTATCTGAACCTATTTTGTGATGATGGGGATCCTGACTATTTATACCTCGTATAAGGAAAAGAGCATCTTTCTTGTGGCGCACAGGAAAGATCCTACAGGGATGGATCCTGATGACATTTGGCAACTGTCGTCTAGTCTCAAAAGGTATGACTATCCTCACAGATTCTTAAATCCTGCGGTTGGATTTTCTCTGGGTATTTAGTCATTATCAACAGACTGTTGTATGCCTATTCTTTGCAGGTCATAGTGTTAGTCATGTAAAATGAAGGGTTATGAATGACCTAGAAGATTTTCCCTAGCATTACACTTCTGAGATAGCATGATTTATCACAGATAATGGGGATAAACTGGGAGAAGGTACACTTTGGTGGAAGAATGAAAAATGAGTCTCTTTTTCCTTGTGGCCAATAAACTGAGCCAATTAGAGTAAGAATTATAAATTAATAAACAGCTTCTGTCATTACCAACTTGAGATACATGTAAGAAGGAGCAGACTTTCATTCTGATGTTGGTTCTTTCTCCTGCTGGTAGGGCTCCTAGCTGCCATTTTGGCCTCAGCCATCATAAATCTGTACCCTGTGCCAGGCCCCTAGAGCAGAGTTGCAGAGTTCTAGACCTTAGCAACATCTTGATTTCATTATTTTCATTCTGACTTAGGTATTTTTTTAACAGCTTTATTGAAATATAGTTCAGATACTATAGCTCACCTATTTAAAGTGTATATAGTTCAGTGGTTTCTAGTGTGTTTAAAGATATTTGCAACCATAACCACAGGTAACTTTACAACATTTTCATCGTCTCCAAGAGAAACTGTACCCTTTGACTGTCATCTCCCTGTCTCCTCATTGCTCCAGCCTTAAATACCCACTAATCTACTTTCTGTCTCTAGATTTCCCTGTCCTGGATATTTCACGTGAATGGAATCATATAATACATGATCCTTTGTGACTGGCTTCTTTCACTTAGAATGTTTTCAAGGTTCAGCCATAGTGTAGCATGTATTGATACTTCATTCCTTTTTATGCCTGATGTTATATTGTAAGGACATACCACATTTTATTTATCCATTTATTCCTTGATGGATGTTTGAGTCGTTTCCACCTTTTGGCTATTATGAATAATGCTTCTATAAACATTCATGTACAAGTTTTTGTGTGGACATACATTTTAATTGCTGGATCATATAGTAACTCTTTTTTAATTGCTTGAGGAACTGCCAGTCTGTTTTCCAAAACAGCTACACCATTTTACAGTCCCACTAGCAGTATAAGAGGGCTCTGATTTTTTTTCACATTACCTGTTGACTTTTACCAACTGCCACATTGTTGGTGCCTGTGGAGAGGAAATATGCCACCTCTTTTTGTCTCATTGTAGTTAAATACAGACTTGCTTCTCTTTCCTTGGAGATGACTCCTGACTCATTGGCACTCTCTCTAACATAGTTCCTTTCAGAAGGCTTGATAATTTCAGTATCCACGTAGGTGATTATTCCAGTACTGTGGTCTCTCAGTTTTACTTCCTGTCTGATTATCTTGTTTTCTGCCATGTCTTAAATATTTATTTCCCTTACATACCCTAGACCTTACTGTTACTGATAACTAATTACCTTCAATAATTTCACTTCTAAGTATCCCACTCTCTGACCACTGCTTTCTATTTTTCTAGTTTGTCTCCTTGTTCTCTTGTCCCAACAGTTATTCAGCCCCAGTGGCATCAATAACCCCATTGAGCCTCCCACCTTTTCACTGTACCTCATCCCTTCAGTGTCTCACTTCCTCCTTTCCCTGCTTAGATTCCCTGGCACTTCTGTAATCCAGTTACTCTCTCACTGTCCGAGAGGATCTGTCATACCTTCGCCTCTGTTCTCAAACCTCTTGTCCTCTTCACCCATCTTCGTTCTCATATTCTTTTTGTTTCTGAGAAGATAGAAGCAATGAGAAGTCTCCCATCGTTATCCACTCACAGTGCTCATCATACCCTGCCTTCTTTCTCAGTTCCTGTCTGAAGCCTCCTCTCCATTTGTCCGCTAGCATCTATCCCTTCTCATTGACATGATGTTTCCCTTTCTGCTGGGTCATTCTCTCTGGCATGAGCATATATTGTAATTTCTCCCAGTGGAAAATTGTTTTTCTCTTCCCTTCTTCTCTCATATGGTCTCCCCATTTCCCTGCTCCCCTTTTCTTCCTCTCCCATTATTTCTGGGGTCTGCTCATCTTTACTTCTCTTTCCTCATCGTACTTGACCTGTCAGCAGCATTTAACACAGTGGATCACTCTCTCCTTGTTATACTTCTTTTTTTTTTTTAAACTAGGCTTCTAGGGTGCCATAGTCTTACAATTTTCTCTTAATGTCTGTTCCTTAGTCTCCTCTGTGATTCTTCTTTATCCTCTTTCTCTAAGTTTGAAATGCTTGTTCCTGCCACCTCTTCTCTATCTATATTCACTCACTAGGTGTAATCTTATCTAGACTTTCAAGATTTTAAATACCATCTGTAATGATGAAGATCTCTAAATCTGTATTTTCATCCTAGACCTATTCTCTGAACTCCAGGTACGTTCCACCTTTCTATTTGACATTGGATCCTAATGAGCATCTCATAGTTAATATATACAAAACTTAACTCTTCTATCCCTCATCTAAACCTCCTTTTCCCTGTTTTCCCAATCTCAGTAAATGGCAACTCCATCCTAGTTATTCAGGCCATTTAACTCCTCTCTCAGTCCTTCAGATAGATTGTCAGCAGATTGTCAGCTCTACCTCCTAATTAGATTCATTCTAACCACTTAGTATCTCCACTGCTGCCATCATCTCTCAGTTAGGTTCCTATAATAATGTCCTAATAGACTTCTGCAGCTGCTTTCCCTGCCCATAGTCTATTTCCAGTACAGGAGGCAGAGTGATCCCTTTAAAATGTAAGGCAGATCAACTCAATCCTCAGCTCAAAATCCTCTCAGAAAAAACTAAATTCCTAAGCATGGCTTAGAAGTGCATACTTACCTATTCTCTGCATCCCACATACATGCAGACACCCCTCACCTCCTGTGACTCGCATCTCCTCCCTCTCCATTGTTTGTATTGGCCTCCTTTCTGTTCTTCACACATTCTAGGCATGTGCTTGCCTCAGGCCTTTGCATTGTTTCCACTGCCTGGAATATTCTTTTTCCAGATAGCTTGTTCTCTAACCTTCTTTAGGCTCTGCTCAAACATCTGTTTAGTGAAGACTTTCCATATTTAAAAGAGCATCATAGTTTTTATTTTATTGTTGGTTTCCTCACACATACTAAAATAAAACTCTCAAAAGACAGAGAGATTACTCTGCTGTGTTCATTACTGTATGTCCTTAGCATCCAAAACTGCGTGACATATGGATGGTCCTGAATAAATATTTGTTCAATTAATGAGAAACTATTTCTAAAACTATTTCTGTTAGATCATGTCCTACCATCAGAACCATGGAACTGGACTCAAAAGTCCAAAAATTGCTGTGATATTGCTTAGCAACAGTGATCAAAACTTGAGAAAAACTTTTGAGGTGTTGAAAATAGTTCAAGGACCTGTACTCCTAGCTATCCAGGTTGGAAGTAACTGGCTAGACAACAATTTATGGAGCTATGATCTTTTAAACACCAGTTAATGATAGGAACTATTACAACTGTAACAGTGATTCTGAAAAATAGGTGATAGTGTTACTGTTTTAAACAGGCCGAGAAAAACAGATGCTTAAGCATCTGCTTCCTCTAAAGGTAATACCAGCCTGACAATCCGTTGAATATGCCCTAATTAAATGGAGACAGAAAGAGAGGACTTGGGGGAGGAATGTCAGCCTGCCAGAGGTTGATGTTATAAACCTTCTTTAGTGGGTGGAGATAGTAAAGGCCTTCACGATATACCTTATGGTGTAGCTAAGAAATCTGTGGAGTTTGTGTAGTAAAAGATATCCCTGGCCTGGGATCAGGGTGGAACCTGGAGCTAGACTGATTACAGGGAACAAGGACTGTGTAGCCTGGAATTGGGGAACATCTGTGAAAATAAGAGTTCTTCATTCATTAATAAAAATTTGCCTACCAAGTGCCAAGCTAAGAATAGAAAACAAGTAAGACAAAATCCTTGCCCTCAAGAATCCCTGTGACTAGTGAAGAAAACAAATACTTAGTCATCACTTTAAGAGATAATCTCACTGATAGCATAGGAGCCTATCATTAGACCTAGTTAATGACAGGCACTCAGTATTTGAGTTAGCTATTGATTGACGGTGCTGTGGATGACATAGGAGAGACATCTAACGCAATTTGGGAGTGTTTGGAAAGGTTTTCCCAGAAAGTTTTATGCCCAAGTATTAACAAATGGAAACTAGTCAGGTGAGATTGGAGAGAAGTGTCTACTAGGAAGACCCTTAGCATAACAACGAACCGAAATCCAGAGGTGAGAGAAGATGGTCCATATGGTTTAACAGTCTATGACAAGGTGAAGGGCATGCACAGTAATTTTTTTTTTTTTTTGAAAGGCTAGTGCTGTGTGTTCCCTATATCACCAGTAGCCAGCTCCACCCTTAGTGCTCTTGGTTTCAATCAGGAGTCTAAAGAAGAGTCTTATGGTCGTTGGCCATTTCAGAACTTTGGAAATGTAATGTCAATTCATCAGAAAGAAACATGAGTCATTAGTGATAGATGTGGGCTCATACCTACTTGAAGTTTATTAATACTGGGATTCCAAAATTTAGAGATCCCTGATTTAACTTGTTCATTGGAATTATAAAACTGTTGGATCCAATTACTACCCCAAAAAATTACTGTGGGTTTTCCACGAAAACAGTAGGATGATTCTTTTTGAGTTGTTTATTGGATTATAAAACTGCATCTATATTATGGACATTGATTGAGAAAGTTACTTTCATAGTAAAGCACTTTTTAAATATTAATAAATTAATTTTTAAAAAGTACTTAATGCTCTACTGTTAAATGTCTGTGTTGAAAAGTCTGTTGAAAGTCTGTGTATAGTTTTTGATTTGTTGTCTTTGCTCAGGTTTGATGACAAATACACTCTGAAGCTGACCTTCATCAGTGGAAGAACAAAGCAGCAACGGGAAGCCGAGTTCACCAAGTCCATTGCTAAGTTTTTTGACCACAGCGGGACACTGGTCATGGATGCATATGAGCCTGAAATATCTAGGCTCCATGACAGTCTCGCTACAGAAAGAAAAATAAAATAGCCACTTCTAAAAGCAGCCGTCTTTCTGCCGGATCATGCTGAATTAGGGGTAAGGGAGAAAGAGACAGTGAACTTAAAATGGATAAAGTAAGAAATGTTAAAAAGTCCCTGTTTTGTCCTAAAATTTTAGTCTGTTCTGGATAAATAGGATTTTCTAGCTCAGATACGAGAAGTTGTAGCTCTGATATCTAGCTATAGCCTCTTTGGTCTGCTGATGACATTGTTTTGATTTGCTTTTCTGGAAAAGCATTTTTTGCTAAAAACCATACAGATTTCCTCCTTCATACCTAGCAGTACTTTATATAGTATAGCTTTGTGCCATGGTGGCGTTTAAGATGCAGTTTTTAAAATTGTTAACCTGTTGCTGACTTCATTGTGTTAATTCTCATTTCAACAGCTGTTTCCCTTAATTCAGGATACAACTTCTTGTGTATGACAGTTTTCCTTCACACACCATTTTTGTGGGTGTGTATATATCTGAATTGGGGAGAATTGGAAAAGAAACCCCCACAGCTTTTTAATTTGTTTGAAACAGACTTTCTGCCTGTTACATTTTGTGCTCTTAACCAATTAAAGAAGTCAGTGGCATTTTTAGTTTTATCTTGTCTATGTTTTCCACTAGTATATCCCCATTGATTTGTTTGTGCCCTTTATTAACTGCCATTTTCTAAAATTTTTTTCAATAAAAGGAAAGATATGTGAAAAAATGGAGTCATAGTCTTGATGGAAGGAACAAAGCAGTACATGTTAACTGTCTTACTACTATAGGTTCCTTTTGTTTCTAGGCTGCTTCACAGATCAGAGGTCCCTGAGGACCTGTAGAGGAGGAACTACTAGCTTTCCAGTGATAACAATAATGACACTCAGTACTTTGTGTCGGGTAGTGTTCCAGGTACCTTACATGTACTAGCTCACTAATGCCCACGACAGTCCTAAGATAGTAGGTAGTAGTATTAGCCCCATTTTATAGGTGAGGAAACTGAGGCACTAAAATTGAATAATTGTCTCATAGCTACCAATAGAGCTGGGATTTAAACCTTGTGAGTTTGGCTCCAGAGTTGTGAGCAGCATCTTTTCTAGTATTTTCCCACTGTGGTCAGAGAAGAACTGGGCACTTGCCCAGATACTGTGACCTATGGGAATATTGTTGCTCTAGCCCTACGTAAGTACAATTTCAACTGAGCCTAGTACCTAAAACTATATTCAGTTTATAAGAAATCACACTTAGCACATTCTCCTCTCTGACTTGGGAATGTCCTATCTAGCACCACACAGTGGGGGTTTGAGGAACATCATTGGACAGGAAGTTGAAGCCTTGAATTCTGTACTCTTTATTCCCATAAACCCTGGGTAAGTCATGTAATTCTCTGAGCTTCTAGTTTCTTCTTTTTTTTAGGTGGTGATCCTATTCTGTCAGCTACTTGAAGCTTTTGAAAGTGTATAATCGGGTAATTGTGTTTTTACAATGAAGGAGTTACTGTTAGACACAGGGTCCCAAGGCTTGTGATGTGGACAGGGAGTAGCCCTCTCCATGATGACTCCTTGGAATTCTTTCACACCATGCATACTTTTTTTCTTTAAATATGCAAACGTGTATCTTCACTTTTTTTTTTAATGAAAATTGAATTATTTTGAAATATGTTCTGTGTCTTTTTAACTTAATTGTTCTTAGGTATTTTCCCTGTCAGTATACATAGGTCAATGCACTTTTGAAAGCTGCATAATATTCCACAGTAGAGATGGTTTTAATTTAACTATTTGCCTATTAATTGATATGTTTGTTTGTTTCTAGTTTTTTACTATCCCAAAGGAGGAATCGGTTTGGGAGAGAGTGGGGAAAAAGGTCCTCCAGTGAGAAACAAGAGACCGAGATTGTTTTCAGCTTTATTCTAATTTGTGACCTTGAGCAAATCTCATTCTTTCTCTAGGTCCAAGTGTCTGAATCTGTCAGAGAAGTTTCAGTAATGTATACTTTGAGATTATAAAGACTCCCTACCCCCCCCCAGAAATGCCTGCGTATAAAACATTTTTCATTATGAATAATATGAATGCTATAATCCCTTAAATCTGCCCGTAAAACCCCACTTTGAGATTTCTTCAGCTACATGGATCCCTTAAGGTTTTTCCCCGACTCCAGTAACCAGTTGGCAGTATCAATTTGATAAGTAAAGAAGTGGGTTAGCAGCCCAGCCATGTGGTCATCCTGCATGTACCTCCACCCACCCACCTATCCAATTATGGTATTTTAGGACAGTTTCTCATCACTCGAACAGGCTCAAGCCTTGGCATGGGCATAGTCTGTGAGGCTGCAGAGGCACTGCAGAGTGCTTCTGGCCGGCATTTCACACATGCATCAACCAGCTGGTCACTCCAGCCAGTTTTGAATGTTGGCTGGGCTGTTCTTCACTCTCTTGAGTAGGTCTGCAGCACCCCTCCCACCAGGAAACCCTGATGCCCATCACGTTTTCCTCCTTGCTCTCAACCCTTCACACTTGCCTAGGTTGGACTTAGGTCTTCCCAAAAATGTAAGGCTGCTAAGGAGAGTGGGGAAAGACAGCTAATGTTTTTCATTATTTGTAAATTTGAGCTGCTAATGTGTATTTGATGTTTGGTGCTTTTATATGTATTTTAGAAATAATCTTTTTGCTTCAGAACAACCTTAGGGAATGGAAGAAAATGCAAAAGTTCCTTTGAATACATGCAAATTGTATTTTTCTCTGGGTCCAAGTTCCTACTCAGTTTAGAGCTCTTTCTCTCACCAGCTCTCTATCATGTCTTCACCCCTGGCTAGACACCCCCTTCCCTGATTCCAACCTTGTCTCCTTGATGGAAGTTATCTGGGAAAACAGCTAATATCACAATATTTTTTTGTAAAAGACTATCCCCACTAACAGCCTTTAGTGTTATTAAATAAAATATTCTTAATAATCCAGCCTGAAAGCACATGTGCTCAGATGACTCCTCTGATATTCACAACTACTTCAAGAATAATTGACAAGGACTCTTAACCTTTTTTTTTTAATGCCATGGATCTTTTTTGACAGCCTAGTGTTGTCTATGACCCCCTTCTCAGAATAATGTTTTAAATACATTATTGCCTGTTAATGAGGATTGGGGAGGTGGTTGTAGGCTCTGAGTACCGGGAAGTAGGTTCAAAGACAGTTCTTCAGAAGGTGCAACTGGTGGTTGCTCACTCTCTTCTGATTAGGAGGACTTCCTCACTCATCTGGCAGTCAGCTTCAGATCCACCCCATTGTAATACACTAATATTCATCCCGGATGGGCAACAGGTTCCTCCTCCTTTCAGACAGCAGTTACAGAGACACCTACACAAACATGAAAAGAGGAAAATTCCCTACTTCTGTGAATGGAAACTATGTGAATTGTTAGAAATTTGTCTGGTTTACTTGGGTGAGGAGAGGTTCTGGGGTATAAGGCTTGTTAAGGAAGAAAGGCAACTGTTAGATTGTCTTATAGCTTGCTGCCTCCTGCAGTCTATCATGCCAACTTTAGATTCATTCAGAGACAACAGTAAAGGTCTCAGGGTCTTTTGCAGAATGTCTTGGCTGCTATAAGGGAGCTTTGGCTCTTTGAGGGAAATTTCCCTGTGACTGACAAACTTCTGGGAAACCACTGATTAGTATTGAATAATATTCAGTATCAGTATTCAGGCTCTTAGTGCCCTGGATTTAGTTTATAATGCTGTCAGAGGTGACCCACTGGAGAATGAGAAAGTGTTGGGAGAAGCAATCTGCCAGGAACCCTGAGCATCCCTGCATGTTCTTGCTTCACATGAATGCCTTATCTCAGTGTTTTCTGTTTGTAGTGAGCAACCTTGAGAGATGAGGTAATGTCTCTTTCCTAGGAGCAGGTTTGCCTACTGTTCACTGTGAAAGTGTTGAATCCCCCAAGCTCAGGGTTTTCCTGTGACACAACCCACTGCATGTGTAGGCATCCACCTAGGCCTACCTGCATCACTTGTTGGGGGGTGAAGGGGGGACTGGCACAAACTTGCCCATTGCTGCTTACTGTAGTATAAGCAATAAAGTTCTTTGTCTCTGATTCAGGAATCTCACGTCATCTGCCAGCATCTGTGAAAAAATAATAGGTTAACTTGTTCGTTTTGCAAGTAGGATCAAATTCTAGACCTTTCATAGACTACTCTTGACAGTCTGGTAGCAGGGATGGGATCCTGACAGACAAGGCTTCAGAAGAGAGAGGACATGGGCCAGGTGAGAATATAAGAAGGTAACCTGGGGTCTGGTAGCAAATGCTAGTGAGAAAGGAGGGGAATAAGGGCCCCTGGTTGTCCTACATGTTAATGAATGTTTTGAGACTAAGCAACAAGAGGTAGAATTGAAACACACTGCCCAACTGGGATTTAGGTTGTTGCTCATTCTCCTAAGGCCAGAAGGAGGGAAGGATGTTTTGATAATGAGGCAGCAAGCCTGTGGCCCGAGCTGAAGGCAGTTATGGCTGTGACTGATGAGTAAAGGATTCCCCAAAGGTGGAATAAGTGGTGTCGCAATCAGGATATAGAGCTTTGAGTGGACCAAAAATATTAGGAGTTTGTTGAGTCCAAGCAGGTAACCATTTGAAACAAAAGTAAATGCATGACCTGATCCCTTTCCTGATTTAAGGAAGGAAGCTATGTATGCTGGGGGAATCTTTGAGGAGGGGAGAGACTCCCCTTTTATAGCTGTATTGGATATAATCATCTAAGTCACCATCCTACTTAGTCCCATGGAGACAGGGAGCACTGGGCACAGGGATGCTCAAAAGTGCCAAGGACTGTGGGGCAGATCCACAGTGGTATGCAGAGGGGTGAAAAATATACCCAAAATAGAAATCTCTGATCTGCAGATGCTTGTAGGAGCCAAGCAGTACACAAGGGAAGAGGCAGCACTGACCCTGGAGCAGGAGTCAGAAAAGTCCTTACCCAGCTGCCCCGTGTAGGCTAGCCTCTCACACTTACGGCTGGAAGAGAACATGATCTCTTGGTGGCTGTGGCTGTGACTGTGGCCTGCTACTTACCTATTTTAAACTGCTTAGTTTGGATTCCCATGGTGGGGGGAAAAGTGTCTGAATTCAACTGGTGGGGTTTGGGCCAAGTTTGCAGTGGGAAAGGAAAATTAAAATGACCTGTAGGGGGAGCCTCTAAATGAATTCAGTGTACTAATGCTTTGTGGCTTTCACATCAATGTGTTATTGATATCAATTGTATATTTGATGATGTTTGACATGGTCCTAGATCATAAAATTTAGAAGAAGTCACCCCTGGAGGCTTCCTCTCAAAGAAAAATGGCCTAGTACAACTGTCTCAAACTGTTGCAAGCTCCTTAAACTTAACTAACTGCTGGATTTGCTATCCACCACTTGATGGCTCTGACCACAGTTTGATTCCTTTTAAACATTCCCTTTAACCTACTGAGAGGTCAGGTGTAATTTCAGCTCCTATACCTCTCATGCAAAAACATCAGGTGTAATTTCAGCCCCTGTACCTCATGCAAAACACATGTCACAACCTCTAGATGTTTCCTCACCCCCATTCTTGTAGCTATTGCTCAGTCATCCTGTAGGATGGATAGATGCCACCTGGCTGGTGACATGGACAAATGGGCTAGGTTGGACTGTTACCAGGGAATCTTCAAAAACAAGGACTGATTTCAATTATTCTAAATGACCTGGGAACTCTGAGGCCTACCAGGTGGGCAGGCAGTTACATTAGGGACACTGTCAATCTGTGTCCTCTAAATGATGTAGATCCCACTTGGGAGGTCCCAACAATGATAAATGGGGACATCATATATGCCCCCAGGATTGTATTTCCTTTGTGGAAGCCAGGCATTAGCCCCTTCTGCCCTGAAAACATGGTGTCTTGCACATATGGAGGGTCATAAGCAACCTTCAAGTGTTTAAGGAAACACCACTAGTAGGTCATGTAGCCCTTAGGTGACTGTGGAGATTGCCCCAAAATGAGGCTACCCTTGGTTACACAGGGGAGCTTCCTGGAGGGTGACCGACTCATTTATGCACATTCTGCAGGAGGTTATCCCCATCTTGAGAGTCATCCTGTTAGAAATGTTGATTTGAAATTTGCTCCTGACTTAAGCTGAAGCCATCAATGGTATCACCTCAGCCCTGGAAGTTACTCAGGTGAACCTCAACTCACTGGCCAGTGTGGTTATGGATGATAGAATCACTCTTGACTTCCTTCTGGGCCACGGTAGAGTGTGCAGTTGCTAATATATCCTGCTGTACTTGGAGTTATGCCTCAGAAACCATCTGTACAAAGTGCTGTGGAGGCTGGAGAGAGAGTAACTATTTTAGCACAGAGGCCTGGTAGGCCTCCATGAAATGAAATGTATTTGATCTGATCTTTAAATGAGGAGTGGGGCCAAGAGTGCCTGTTTTACAGATGAGGAACCTGAGGCACAGATGTTAAATAACTTGCCAATGTCACTCAGCTAGGAAGTAGGAAGTAAAGGACTGGAGTCAAGATCTCTTCACCTCCAAATATAGAGATTGCTGCTAAACCTCACTGCCTCAGCATTAGACTGAGACCACCAAAGAAGAACTGAGAGAGATTTGGAATTCACTTTAGATATTTTCCTAAAGTTGACTTGATGATCCATAGAATTGGTGATTATGTGTTTGAAGAAGTCTGATGAAGAACCCTAGGACTTTGTAAGAACCACTCTTTAAAAATGAAATATTTCAGACAAATTATAAAGTTTAGAGAATAATAAAGTGAACACCCATAAGCCCACTGCCACCTTTAAAAAAAATTACCAATACAGTTGAAGTCCCTTGGGTATCCCTAATCACATCTACTTCTGCACTCTCAGAAATGACTACTATCCTGAATTTGGTATTTATTATTCCTATGCATTTTCTTCACACATGTGTGCATTAACAACACATGGTATTATTGTTTTACTTGTTTTAAATCTTTATATATGGTATTTGGCTGAGGGTTCCCAAGACTCAGATTCATCCCTAGGTTCAGAGATTAGTTAGAAGCACTCACAGGACTAAGCATATAGTTGTACTCACAGCTAAGATCTATGATAGCAATATAGAGAGGACACACACTGGATTGTAAGAGAAAAAGATGCAGGCAGAGTCTGAAGGAATCCATGTGTAGGCTTTCTTATGCTCTCTCCGTCCATGAGGGATCTCATTAAATACAGTTTACCCCAGCAATGCAAATGGAGCGTGTGTGCCATGTTTCTCCCTAGAGAATCCATTAGACTCAGGACCCATATTATTGGGGCTATTCATGGGGGAACCCTCTGCCTACCACGTATCAAAATTCCAGGCTCCCAGAAGGAAAGCAGGTGTTCAGAAACCATATTATGTTCAAATAGTCTCCACACTGTCTACATTTATTAATTGGAATTCTACTATAGGAAGAATTGTTTTTTCTCTCCTATTCAATTGTGCATATCAGTATGGACTCGGATTTTTATTTTATTCAGCGAGTTATCAAATACAATTTGCTCAAAAAATATATTCATACATGCATACATACATACATACATACATAAAATAACGCATATGAATATAATTTGAATTGGGTAGGTTCCCCAATGCTCTGGACCCCTGTACCCTTTTGTGAAGTCCTCTCCGAGGCCCGGAACTTTTGCTCGACTCTCAAGCAGTCCAGGGAAGTTTTAGGCAGTGATACCTAGCATCAGAGTGGCGACCAATAGGTGAGAGCGTGGATACAGGGGACTCAAAAAAGCGGGGGTGGGTGAACGGGGAGGGGGGCAGGAAATGGAAGGGTGAGGGGCGGAGCCAGGGAGCTGCGCGGCCATTAGGAGCTGAACCGGGGCCTGGGCAGGAGAGGGTGACCGGAAAGGAAGGGGCAAGTCCCAAGCCTAGGCTGGGACGTGGCTGAAGGCTGGCGTGGGGAGAGACGTTCAAGGCTGCACTGACCGGTGGGGGCGGGGCTGACTCCCCGCTGCAGCCAACCAACGGCCGCAACTGCCGGCCGCAGCCTCCGCGCATGCCCGCCCCCGCTTTATCCTGCACTGTTCGGCTGTTTGTGTCCGTGTCCGCCGTCCTTCTCTTGCCTCGGTCTCCCTAGTCTTGGTCATTCTCCCGGACTTTGGTGTCCGAGACGTGAGAGCTTGACCTCGCGCCCAGATCTGCCCTGAGAGAGATGGCGGAGCTGGCGTCCCGCGGAGGTGAGTGGGGCAGGGAGACTGGAGAGCCCCCGAAAAGTGGGGTACTGTGACTGTGGGAACAGGTTGGGCAGCACCATCTGGGTTTAGGAAATCCAGTCTACAGGGAATATTGGGTCTTAGACATAGCCAGAAAGTATTCTTGGCTTGTTATGTTTTTGTTTTCCTTCGACTGAAGCCAAACTTATTTAGAGATGAAAGGGAACTGAGGCTAGAAAAACCCTTCTTATTAGAGAGGGTCTGTGGGCTGCAGAGAGCCCTGAGCTGAAACTTAGATCTGGGCCTCGGTCCAGGTTTTGTTACTGACTCATTGAGAGGCCTTAGAGAAGTTTATGCCCTTCGGATCGGTTTTTACCATGTGTTCCATGAGAGGGGTTTGGACTACAGGATTTCCAGAGGCCTGACGATGGGTGCCCCTTAAGTTTTATTTGTTAGGAGTGAGTAAATGAGAGAGGCCTCCTTTTGGGGTTCACTGGAGGCTGCCAGCTACACTGAATTTATTGGAGTCTATGGAATTACATTGTTCTTAAAGCTTGAGAAATAGGTGGTATTATCCGCATTACAAATAAGGTAATAGGCTCAGAGGTAAAGTGATTTGCTAGTAAGTGTCAAAGCCAAGTCAGACTTCAAAGACCAAACTACACTATACTTTCTCCCAGTAGGAGAGCATGGAGGGCTTGACTGAAAGGTGATTATAGGGAGCAGCAGTTAACAACTTTGAGTTCTCTGCTAAAATGAACGGCTCCAGAGCAGAACTATATCTGATTCTTCTCTATCCCTAGCTCCCAGCATATAGTTTGTGTGAAATAGTTTGGGTATCAGTGCCAGAGCCACCACCTGTGTTGCACACTGTCATCAACATGATCAGCATAATCATAATTAATAAAAAGAATGATGGGGACTCTAATTGTTACAGTGATAGCAAAGCCGCAAGTGAAATTGTGAGGACATCGGAATTTATAATACTTACACGGTGTTTTAAAGTTTATACAGCACTTTTGAGTGGTTCTTCATTCGATAATCTTAGATAAATATTATTGTTGGTCACATTTTATAAGCAAGGAATCTAAGACCTAGAGAGATTAAGTGACCTGCACAAGGTCACACAGTGAGAACTTGTATTTCTCCTTATGTGCTCTCTCCACTTTCTCTCCCTTTTCTTTGTCCTGGTCCTCCCCACCCATTCCCATGCCTAGCCTGTGCTCCATTCTTTGTATCACTCAGAGACATCCTCTTTTGATGTTAACCAATAATCATGTGTTGGCTGATGAATAATAGTGTTGGTATTAACTCGTATGACTTCTAAGAGTTTAAATCTCAGAGATGCAGAGGGATTTAAATGCCTTTAAGAAGGGGAGTTGTAACTGTGGTTGTTATCATCATCATCATCCACAGGTTTCAAGGAATGAAACTAGAATATGCAGTGACTGACAGTCTAAGAATAATAACTGTTATATATTGAGCTCATACTATGTCATGGGCCTTGTAATAGCCTCTTAAGTAAGCTTTTTAACTTAATTCCCTCAACCATTGTACTGAATCTTATAAATGAGGCTCTGGAAGCATAGAGAAGTTAAATAACGTGCCTGGGTTCATGAAGTCCTGGTCTGGTCCAGTTCTGTATTCTAAACCATTACACCAGCTTGGCCTAGGAACAGATCTTTACTTAGGAGAAAGCCTGACCCTCTAGCAGGAGAGCCTGAACAGGGGAGAGAGAGGTGTGCTCAGGTACGGTGTGAGAAAGACAACTGAGAGCCCAGAATTGGAGTGAGGGGAGGTTTTGCTTCTGGACTCGAGGCCACCTCCCCACCCGCCTCAGATAACGAACCACGGTTCTTCTCTCTTTAAGTTAGAAACAAGTGACTGAATGAATCACTCATGTTGCTGATGACAAAGCTTGTCCTGATTGACACTAGGAGTCTGTAGCCTTTGACAATGCAACTTTCCCCTTCAGTTCATTGCCCAGAAGGCTACCTGAGAGAATAGTCTAAAATGCATACTTGATTATGGCATTCCTCTGCCAAAAACTGTTGAATGGCTCCCTATCTGTGGGGTAAACACCCTAATGAGGTATCAAAGCCTCCCAGGATTTGCACTCGCCTGACCCCTTCAATCCCACCTTTGCTCACAGCTTTTGCGTTCCACTAGAGACATACTGGATTACAGAGTCCCCACAGCTTGCTATGTTTTCTGTGACCTTTAGGCTTTTTGCATCGCACCCCTCTGCCCTTCTCCTTTTCACCTTTCACCTGGCTAACCCACTATTCATCCTTTAAGATCCAGCTCGCCCATTCATTCAGTCATTCAATGAATGTTTGTCAAGTGCCTGTCAACTACCAGGCATGGTTATAGGTGTAGAGGTGTAGCAGTGAGTAAAACAGACACATCCCTGCCCTTTATGGAGCTTCTATCCTGTAGCGCATATTAAACAAGTCTAATAAATCAGTGATGAGTGGCATGGAGAATAGAGTGGGGAAAGAGGATCGAGAGGGGCAAGGGAGTCATCAGGAAAGTCTTCAGGGGTTTGATGATGTTTGAACAGATCTGGAGGAGGTGAGGGAGTGAGGACAGTGCCAATTTGAATGTTCCAAGCACAGAGTTTAAGGATATGAGACAGGAAATGACTTGGCTCAGTTACGACTCTTCCAGAACTCCTCTGCTGCCTTGATCTGGACTGATGCCCTTTTCTGTTTTCCTACATGCTCTCATGTTGACCTCTAAAGTAGCACTTACTACATGGTATTATACTTGTCTATGTATATGTCTGTTTCCCCAACTTGGATATGGGTTTCTTGAGGGCAGGGACCTCTGGTTCTGACTGCTCAGCACCTACCTTATGGCCTGACTTAGATGGAGTAGGCACTCAAAAATATTTATTAAATATTATGAGTAAGACCTATGGGCCCTGTTCTTACAGCCTCATTATTTTTTACAAATGATTTGGAAGACAGGGCTTGATGACAGATAGTGAGAGAGAAAAAAGAAAAAAATTCTAAGCCTGATTCTGTCTGTCTGGCTTGATTCTGTTTTTTGACCTCTGAGAAGTTGAATACCTGATTTTCTTTGAGAAATGTAGCTAGAGACTTCCACTTTCAGCATTATGGCAGGCTGGCTAACCTGTAAAATGGTAGGTAAAATATAACAAAGTCCCTTGTAGTTGAATTTGCAAGAAAGTAAGAGAAATCCCCAGGGGCCTAAAAAACCAAGAGTAAGCTGAAAACCAGAGAAGTCAGCCCCTTTACCTGACCTCAGATGCCCTGGATGTTTGCTGGTCCCACTTACGTAGAAGCTTGGGCTACTGTTACAGTGAATGAAACTATGGGCCCACATGGGTTAGACTCTGGTTAGAACTGAGACGCCTTCGTGAAGCTTGGTGCCTTGAAAATCTATGTCCTCTTATCAGGTGGAGCAGGAAAAAGAAATCTCGCTACTGACAAAGATGAAAAAGGTTGCCTCTTATCCTAGGTTCCAGTAGAAGCATTCCCTCATATGGATTTGGGTTTATATTTATATTACCTGAAAGGCCTAAAAATTCCAAGCCAAGTAATGGACATTAGAAACTATCTAGGCTTTTAATACCCTGCCTGCTTGGCAGAGGCACATGCAGAATTTCCCTGGAGAGACACTTGACAGGAGTCCCACAGAGTCTGGAGGGGAGACTTGTTAAATGAGAATGTATATTGCCTGCTCTGTGCTGTCGAGATCATGATGTTACTTTTGTATAAAAATTTAAACATTTTAAGTACATCTGTGCCTTCTAGTGATCTCCAGAAATGGATGATAGAGCAGAACTTGTATACAAGCCACATTTGGATGTGGACATGTATTTAGCTGCCTCCTATCCTTGCAGAGGTCATGGAAGAGGTGACATCATGCTCCTTCAGCAGCCCTCTGTTCCAGCAGGAAGATGAGAAAGGGGTCACCTACCGGATCCCAGCCCTGATCTACGTTCCCCCTGCCCACACCTTCCTGGCCTTTGCAGAGAAGCGCTCTACGAGCAGGGATGAGGATGCGCTCCACCTGGTGCTGAGGCGAGGGTTGAGGACTGGGCACTCAGTACAGGTGACTCCCTATCCCAGATCTGGGCCTGGGCCTTGGTTTCTACATTGCTCAGAGCGTGTCAAAGCCTGTGCCTTTTCCTGTCACTGCAGGAAAAAGCTTGTGTCAGAGCTGAGGAGTTAAAAAAACAGTAAAAGCAATGGCTTTCACTTATAGAGTACTTATTTTGTTCCATGGGCACACTGGATCTCACAGCCGCTCTGTGATGTAGGAACTGTTGTCAGTCACATTTTACAGAAGAGGAAACTGAGGCTCAGAGAGGTTGCTACTTGCTCAAGGTCACACAGCTATAATAAAGCAGTAAAAGTAGGCTTCAAACTCAGTCTCTGACTAGAGGCTTCTATGTTTCGTTAGATTCAACCAACATGTGGTGTGCTTTTCACTGACATTCTCTTTAATCCTCATGAGTTACAAAAGAAGTAAGCATTATTATTCCAGTTTTGCTGATGAGGGATCCTGATGCTCCAGCAGATAGGTAGCTTGTTCAAGACCACAGCTAGCAGAAGATGCTGGGAGGATAACAGCCACCTTACTCCTCCTCCTCCTGCTTAGCTTCCTCCTCCTCCTTGTCTTCCTCCTCTTCCTCTTCTTCCTCCGTGCTTTATGTGAAGTGCATATGATTGTCCCCATTTTACAAGAGGAAACTGGAGCTGAGGATTAAAGTGACTTCCCTTAAGCACACACCTAATAAGGGGCAGAACTTATAAGGGGCAGAGCCCTTGTCCCTAAGTAGCACATTTTTACTGTGTTTTTAATGGAGGAGAGAAGCCTTGCTGCCCTTGGGCCTGTGAGCTACAGGGTTAGTTCAGATCCCATTTTTCTTATTGTTGCCTTCTTTTATCTCTCAGAGCTGGCTGAAGTGAGGATCAAGTGAGGCAATGGATTTGAGACTTAAATACATACATACATACATACATACATTTTTAATAAACAGGCACTTTAATCCCCATAATGTGCCCTGCTTTTCTGCCCACAGAAATCTCACCGTTAAAACTTCATGTCCATTGGGATGCCTTGTTTTGCTGTTATAATGCAAATGCTATTCTGCTGAAGGTGGGTCTTGCCAGCAACCCCTGTCTTTGCTTTTGATGACTTACCCACATTTCCCTGTGGGGAAGTGTTTTACTTTAGGGAATTTCCAGTCCATGCTCTTACACCTTGTCATGAGTTTTTCTTATGGCGTCCCATGGTCAAACCTCAGCTTATATTACTGGCGTCCTGCAGCCCAGCGTGGAGTTCTAGTTCTTTTGTTTCCTTCGGGACAGGCCATGCCTGTGGTTATGTTGCCTTACTTTCTGTCACTGACAGTTGGGCGGTTAAGCATTTGTTATCAGACCATACCTGTTACTTAACTTCACTATCTGGTAGTCACACACGTTAACAAATGTATCCACTTTAACTCATCCTCCCTTCTCTTCATGTTATTCACATTCATTCTCTGATGTACTTAATTGTAGAATCTTGAAGTTAGAAGAACCGTCAACTTCTTTCCCAAATAAAGAAGTTTTTTGTATTCTGTTGGAGCTACTAATAGCTTAGTGGTTAAGAGCACGGCTATGAAGTCAGGGAAGACCTATTTATCGGCTGTGACCTCGGATAATTGACTCTTCTCTGTTTCATCATCTGCAGAATATAATTAATAATCGCAATTACATAGTAGGAACTCAACTTTAGTCATCTTCTATTAAGGGTCTGCTTACACAACTCCTCCAATGAGTTTTGCCTTAATCCTAAGGCAACTGAACTTTGTGTGTGTGTGTGTGTGTGTGTGTGTGTGTGGAATGAGATGATCTGCACTTGTCTGTAATTAACTGTTGGTCTTCTGCCTTCTGGGGAAGTCCATCTGTACATTGTACAGATAAAGTCCCTCTTGTGGAGAACTGCACTTTGACGTACCTGAAAGCGATATTCACACCCGCTTCAACAGCTTCGGTTCTTTTAGTGGCTCCTTCGGCTACAGTTTGATTTAGTTTCTGGTCCCTTGAAAACTGTGATTACTGTCCCTGGGACCTGGTCTGGGATGTCTGTGTCCTTTTTTGAAGTATGGTACTCAGAATTGAACTTATGGCCCCAGAGATAGATTGACCAGCTCAACAGCCAGGTGGCTGTCCAATCTTGTATCCTTTTAACGCAGGCTAAGGTAAAGTAGCATTTACTTTTTTGGGTAGCTGCCCAAGTATTAAGTACATGGTCAGCTAAAACCTCCAAGCCTTTTTCACATTTTTTCTTCCTTTTAAAACCTTTTCAATTGTGGTAAAATACACTTAACATAAAACTTTCCATCTTAACCGTTTTAAGTGTACATTGCAGTATCATTAACTGTATGCACATTGTTGTGCAACAAATCTCAAGAACTTAGTACACGACTGCAAGTTTATACTCATTGCACAACAGCTCATTGCACAACAACTTTCCCTCTCCCCCGGCCCCTAGCACCCATTACTGTTCTTTGTTTCTATAAGTTTGATTACTTTAGCTATGTCATTTAAGTGGAATCATGTAGTATTTGTCTTTTTGTGATTGGTTTATTTCACTTAACGTAATGTTCTCAAGGGTCATCCATGTTGTAGCATATGTCAGGATTTCCTTCTTTTCAAAGGCCAAATAATATTCTGTTGTATGTTTGTCCATTATAACATTTAACCATTTTGTTTATCCATTCATCGGTTGACGGACTTGAGTGTTCCCACCTTTGGCTATTGTGAATAATGCTGCTGTGGAACATGGGTGTGCAAACATCTCTTCAAGACCTTTCTCTCAGTTCTTTGGGATATATACCTAGAAGTTGAATTGATCATTATATGGTGATTCTGTTATAAATTTTTGAGGGACCTCCATACTGTTTACCACAATGCACCTTTTTATATTCCCTCCAACAATACACAGTTTTTCCACATCCTCACAAACACTTATTTTGCTTTTTGGTTTTTTTGATAGTAGCCACCCTAATGAATATGAGGTGATAGCTCATTATGATTTTAATTTGCATTTCCCTGGTTATTAGCAATGTTTGGTATCTTTTCATATGCTTGTTGGCCATTACATTTGTTGTTCTTTATTCATGTTTCTCCATCTAAATTTTTAAGCCCAAGATTTGTTTTATCTCTGTCAAGCCTCAGCTTGTTTATGTCCCATTGCCCCACCTGGTTGAGGTCATTTGGCTTCTAATGCTTTCATATTTTGTTTACAGTTTCTTCCAGCTTCATGTCAACTTTATGTTAGACATATCTGGCCCAAAGAATTTTCTCTTCACAGCTAGTAAGGATGGCTGAGCTTCTGACTTCTCAACAACTGGACTGCCCAGTATTTTTTTTCCCCTCCTATTCCTGAAAGGAATAGCAGTGCTGATGGATATTCTTAAATATTCCTGGCTCCCGCTCAAGATTGTTGATCTGAGCAATCTTAATTATCCAAATGAGTTTGCACCTGTTACTTCTCATCAGCTCACATATTGAGTGCTATCCATAAAGTGTTGGTTTCCACACAGGGTGCTGAGAAGACAGGCACACTATCCCTGGGGTGACAATGGAAAATTAAGTCTGCTCCCCAGACGGTCTTATTGGCACTTGAAAGAGAGAAGAGACATGTATGGAGGAGGGCAGAGAAGAGCCTTCATACATTGACTCCTCTTTGGGAAGAATTTGCTCAACCAAATTGCAAAGAGAAAGCAAAGCTGTGCATAGATGTAACTGTCCAAAACATCCACACAGAATCCACAAAGTGTCACAAGGCAGGTTCACGCAGAATGGGTGTTTCCTTAGGAGTGCATACGCAGCTGGAGATAGAGAAGCTATTGTGTGGGGCATGGCATCTAAGCTGACACTTGAAGTGGGTGTGTTGAAGGTAAGAAGAACCAAAAGTGATTTCTCCCTGGATTCTCTACATCAGACATGATCTTTCCCTTCTCTGACATCCACAGTGCTTTGTTTATCTCCTGTCTCTTGTGGTATCTGTAAGACTTTGGAGTCAGCTCTGTGGGTGCCTTTTCTATCCTCCTCGAGGCAGGCCTAGCTGCCCTCTCCCGCTGGTGGCCTTCCGGGCCTTGATTTTCTGAGAGTAAACAGGGAAGCGAGGTCCCTGTCTCCATGGTTTAAAATGCAGTCAGGTCAGACAGCAATGTGGACTTCTCATGCGTATATTTTCCAGAGAGGAACAAAGCCATTTGAGGGGATTTAGGAAGCAGTCTTAGCCAATCTGGGAAAGCTTCATGGAGGAAGGTGGACTTCTGCCCAGTAATTAAGTTGACTTTGGCACATATGTTAGAACTGTTTACAATTGTACAGAGTACTCCGTCATAGAATGGGCTGCCCCAGACATAGTGAGTTCCCTGTCCCTAGACTAGTTCAAGGAGAGACTGAATGGCCTTTATCCACAAGAATTAGAGGAGAATCTTCTGTAGGACGTGTTAGCACTGGGTCCTTATGACTCTGAAATTCCATGATCTGAGCTTTGCTTAATAATGTGTTTTGCTCATTCATGCAGGAATTAAATTTTTTGTTGTGGGTGGATAATGCATTCATAGGGCTGAAGGATAAAGACGGTATAGAAATGTGTACATCCCATTTCCAGTCCTCTACCTCCTATAGGCAGTCAGTTATTTCTTATGTATCCTCCTAGTGCTTCTTCATGTAGAAACAAAGAAATACAAGTAGATAGTCTTAATACCCCCTTTTAAAACTTTTTTAAATGTGAAGTGATAACATAGATACAGAAAACATAAAAAATAATTGTCAAAGGCACAAAACATAAATGTCAGCTTTGTAAATTGACAAAGCCAGTACTTCTGGACTCACCACTCAGCTCAAGGAATAGAATATTGCCAGCACCTCAGAAGCTTCTCTTTTGTCCCCTCTCTTCTTCCCAAAGGTAATTACTAGTCTGATTCTAGAGTTTTGTTTTGCTTGTTTTTAATCTATGTATTCTTTATGTTTGGCTTTTTTTCTGTCTTGCTTCTTTTGTTCCATATTCTTGAGGTTTATTCAGATTGTTATGTACAGCTGTAATTTGTTCATTTTCATTGTTATATAATAGTCCATTGTATGACTATATACATTGAATCGATGCATTCTATATTTGTTGCATATTTGGGTTAGTGATTAAGTGTATAGATAATGTGGCTCTGAATATTCTGCGCATGTTTTTCTGTACTATGTGCATGCATCTTTGTTGCTGTGTATATTAAGGTTGCAACTCAAAGCATGGTGGGTTTACCAGGGCCTCTAATTTTTGTCCTCCTAGCCCCATAGGGCTGTCAGATGAATTGCTCAGCTTCTTAGCCTTTCAGTTACCTCTTTGAAAATTAGTAGACATACTGAGGGGAAAAGGTACTTAAAATACCAGGTCATCCTCTCTGAATGAACTGTTTCAGTTCTTGGCCAAAATTCTTCATCACCTTGTTTGCTCTCTGGTGCTTCCAAATAGATGTTTTTGTTTTAATTTTTTATCTAGCCTATTTTTCTTTGGAAGATTTGGTTACATACCTAGTTTGCTGTAATTGGAAGTCCTTTTCCTTCACGTTTCTTATACACTCTTCTGTATTTTGCTTTGTTCATTTAATAATATATTATGGAGATCTTTCCATATCAGTATACAGAAGCTTTCCTTTCTCTTTTTTCACCTGTTGTATTGTATGTTCATTTAACCAGTCCCCTATTGATGAATATTTGGGTTCACTGTATTGTGCTGTTTCAAGCAATGCCACAGTGAGTAATCTTATACATACTTAATTTGATGAGCAGATATATCTTAGGGTAAATTCCCAGAATGGGGGATGCTGGGAAAAGATAAGTGCATTTATAATTTTGATATGACGTTCATGAGTGTTGAAGCATTTTGCACTCCAATCCACATATGAGTGCCTGTTTCTTCACATTTTTGTCAACAGAATATTGTCAGAGTTAATGATGTTGCCAATTTGTTTGATGAAAAATACTATGCCAGTTTAATTTGCTTTTCTTTTTTATATGTGAGGTTGAACATATTTTCTTTTTTTTTTTTTTTCTCTTTCTGTGAGTTGTCTGATCTTGGTCTTTGCCCAGTTCTGTTAGGTTTTTGGAAAATTTCTTATACCAATTTCAAATGTTGTTTTAAAGATATATTAAGGAAATTAGGTATTTGTTTATGATATGTCGGATTAGGCATTATCTCATGTTATCCTTACAACTCCTCTTTGAGCATGTTATTATGTCCTCGATTTAACTGATAAAGAAATGGAGGTAAAGTTAAGATTAAGTAACCTGGCCTAGATCACACGACAAGTGATGGAGGCAGGGGTTGAACTAGGTGTCTCTCACTCCATGTTTTTAATGACACTTTTATGAATTGCCTTCCCAGGGTAGTAGAAGAAGGGAAAAAAATCTTGGTCTTAAATTTTCCTTTATTTGCCTAAAACTTCCATATTTATCTGCCTTGCTGTGCTTTTCTTCCATTTGTTTTTCTTTTCTTTCTTTCTTTCTGCTTTTTTTTGGGGGGGGGTCTTTCTTTATAAAAATATTTATTTTGCCCCCATCATGTGCTAGGCACTGGTGATACAAAAGTAGAATAAATTGGTTTCTACCTTCAAAAGACTCAGTCCAGGAAGGGAGCCAGTCACATAAAAAAATTACAGACACCTGTTTCAGTGCACTTCCCTTTACTGTGCTTCACAGATAATGTGTTTTTAACAAATTGAAGGTTTGTGGCACCTCTGCGTGAAGCAAGTCTGTCGGCACCATTTTTCCAACAGCATTGCTCCCTTTAAGTCTCTGTGTCACATTTTGGTAATTCTTGCAATATTTCAAACCCTCCAGCAGCAGAAAGATTACAACTTGCTGAAGGCTTAGATAAGGGTTAGCATTTTTTTAGCAACAAAGTGTTTTTAAATCAAGGTATATACATTGGGGATTTTTAGACATAATGCTTTTGCACACTTAATAGACTACAGGATAGTGTAAGTATAACTTTTATATACACTGGGACACCAAAAAATTCACGTGACTCACTTTTTCATGCTATTTCCTTTATTGCAGTGATCTGAAACTGAGCCTGCGGTATTTCCGAGGTCTGCCTGTATGATATATAATATGTGCTGTAACTCTTCTATATGTACAAAGAGAAAGCCACTGATTCTTTGGTAGGGATGGAGAGGGAGTTTGATGGGAGGCTTCATAAATGAAGTGATTTTGAGTTGTTTTGGAAGATGAATTGGGCATCTAGGCAAAGTGGGGAAGAGTGTTCCAGACAGAGGAGACAGCATGTACAATGTCCAGCATTACCTCTCTGCAACTTTATAACTTATATAATATTTGAGAATTCAGTCAACACTTGGGCCTTCATGATTTTACAGATTTCACTACCATTTATTTCTTATCTTTGAGAGGTCCTAATACTTTTAATCTTTTAATGAGCCTCCTGTCTTCCTATTAGTCTTTCACTCCTGCTCTCTCTCCCTTCCCTTGTCCAGTGGGAACCCCTGAAGCCACTGATGGAAGCCACATTACCTGGGCATCGGACCATGAACCCCTGTCCTGTGTGGGAGCAGAAGAGTGGCCGTGTGTACCTATTCTTCATCTGCGTGCGGAGCCATGTCACTGAGCGTCAACAGATTATGACAGGCAGGAATGCTGCCCGTCTCTGTTTCATCTGCAGTCAGGATGCTGGCTATTCATGGAGCGAAGTGAGGGACCTGACCGAGGAGGTCATTGGCCCAGAGGTCAAGCATTGGGCCACATTTGCTGTGGGCCCGGGTCATGGCATCCAGCTGCAGTCCGGGAGGCTGGTCATCCCTGCATACGCCTACTACATCCCTTACTGGTTCTTTTGCTTTCGGATACCATATAAAGTCAGGCCTCATTCCCTGATGATCTACAGTGACGACCTAGGAGCCACATGGCAGCGTGGCAGGCTGATTAAGCCCATAGTGACAGTGGAGTGTGAAGTGGCAGAGGTGAGCAGGAGGGCCGGCCAACCTGTGCTGTATTGTAGTGCCCGAACACCAAACAGGCGCCGGGCAGAGGCTCTTAGCACTGACCACGGTGAATGCTTTCAGAGACCAGCCCTGAGCCAACAGCTCTGTGAGCCCCCGCATGGCTGCCAAGGCAGTGTGGTGAGTTTCCGGCCCCTGGAGATTCCACATGTGTGCCAGGACCCTACTGGCAAAGATTTTCCTACCATTCAGCAGATCCCTCTCCTGGGCAGATCACTGAGGCTAGAGCTGGAAGCTGGAACCCGGTCAGAATCATGGCTCTTGTACTCACACCCAACCAATAAGAAACGGAGGGTTGACCTAGGCATCTACCTCAACCAGACCCCCTTGGAGGCTGCCTGCTGGTCCCGCCCCTGGATCTTGCACTGCGGGCCCTGTGGTTACTCTGATTTGGCTGCTCTGGAGAAGGAGGGCTTATTTGGGTGTTTGTTTGAATGTGGAACGAAGAGGGAGTGTGAGCAGATTGCCTTCCGCCTGTTCACAGACCGAGAGATCCTGAGCCATGTGAACGGGGACTGTTCCAGCTCTGGTCAGAACTGAGCCAACTCAAAACCAATTGGCTTAGGACCCATCTTTTCATAGAAGGGTTACCATAACAGGCAACCATGGCCAGGATAACAGAGGTTACTGAAGTCTGCAGAGAATCCAAAACATTCTGCCCCCTACCTTTTTTTCCGCTTCTCCTCCAAAGAGCAAAATGAAAATCTTGCCATAGCTACTGCAGGGGAAGGAGCACTGAACTGTGAATTGAGAGACCATGACATAATCCTGGCTCTGCCACTGTCTTGTTTTGGGACCTTGGACATGTCACGTGAACTCTGGGCCTCAGGTCTCCATCTGTAAAATGAGAGGATTGGTTCTGTGATTTCTCTTCTTCCCAGGTCTAGGAAAGTCAGGGTGCCCGTATGCTATGTGATCAGCAAGTCCTGGCTGCATATGTGACTCTCATCTCAAAATGGAAGTCAGAGGACTCATCTTTTCAAATGACTTGCCACTCATCCAAGTGTGAGGTTACAAGCAGATGCCATGGCACAAAGGAAGACCTGGATGGTTTGTTCTGTTTTTAGTAACAAAAGATGCCCACACCCTTCCAATCATGCTCAGAGCTCTACAGGCTCCCTGTTCTAGAGGAATTGGGCCGAACAGTAGAATCATGTGATCACTTGTCTGCTCCAGCTTTGCCCCTCTGCTCAACCTTCCCTCCCCTATCCAGAAAACATTATTTCCTCAGAAGAAAGTGAGAAGCTCCGTGTCAGTGGTCTTTAATAATGGTACTTATTATTTCTGATGGCACGACTCCTATGAAAGATGAACCTGAAGTTCCCTTATTAGGATAGCTCTTGATGGGAAAAGAACATGGGTTAGGAGTTTAAAGCATTGGACAAAACTTCTCATAGTTTCTGCCCTTAAGCAGTTCGCAGTTTATAGGGATAGAAGGAGGAGAAAATAAGCAGCTAGTTTGTAGATGCTGGGCTCTAAGTTGGAGTGCTCGTAGCTCCTGATGTCATTATCTTCACTGTATCTCATTGTGCCTGCAGGCATCTTCCCCAGGGCTTGTCCAAGCTGCTGAGTTTCCCAGTTTGTTTTTTTCAGAATGTTGTCCTGGCCCAGCCACTGCTTTACCTGTAGAGAAGCTCTTCACCATTAGGAAGGTCTCTGGACTCCCAAACCTCTGATTCAGGCCTATTTGTTTGGACCTACTGGGATGCCTCTTTGTGTGATAGGTTTGGGGCTGAACTGTGCCAGTGCTGGGTCTCAGATGATACCAGATGGCTGCTCTTATTTTAGATTGTTTCTCCCATAGAGTGTGACAGATATTCTATCATGAGAGATTTCTTTTTTGTCCCTATTTTGGGAGGATAATGCCTTGAACAGGTATCAGGTAAATATGTTTGCTGCTGGGTAATGACCCTGGAGAGCAAGTCTTAGTCATGGAACACAGCCTAAGAGGCTGGTAGAGATTAACTTCACCTACTTTAGCGTCTGGCTTAAGCCCAGGGCTTAGAGGGGCTTTAAAAAATTCCCTTAGCCTCTCATACGAATTTCCCAAAGTTGTCTTCCCAGCACACAGTTATGATCATTCATTCACTCATTTATACGTTTATGTAAATATTTCTATAACTGAGTGCCTGTGCATAGTGTGAGGCACTTTCTATTGCCATTCCCTTGTTAAAAGTCATTTGTGGCTCCTCATTGCCACCAACACCTCATTGTGTTTACATTTAGCCTAGCATATAGGTCCTTTAGTTGTTGGGTGAAATAATGAATACTCATCTCTACTTCTTCAAATGAAGCCGCTGTCAAAGAAGACCTCTGTCAAGTTGGCAAGTGGAGGGGGTGGGGGTTTGGGAGTGGGCAGAGTTAGTGGTACAGGGAGGAACTGGGGAGGGGAGAGGATTAAAAGGGCTGCCCCCTCCTCAGTAGTGGAAACTCCTTGTTAAGCAAAGCTTTCCTGAGCACTGTACCCCAAATAGATAGGAATAGGGAAGATGGCTAAGTTCTATAACAAAAGCTAAAGGATGGAGAGAATGAGAATATGAAGACTTCTTGGGACCACCCAAGAAGGGAGTCAGGGACAGGTGCTGAGTCACATGCCCGTGTGGACCACACTGTTCTCATAAGATGTCTCATCTACCTCTAGTTTCCCTCCCCTTTCTCCTTCCCCTTTGCCTCATGTTTGCTGCTGCTTAGTGACTAGCAGTGAAATTCTGAATAGGCAGAGGGCCTGCGTGCATATTTCAGGAATGACAAGAAAAGAGGGCTGGGGTAATCCAGAATGAGGATGAGAGAGGACCAGAGTGGGGGATGGCAGCTGTGAAGGAAAAGAACAGCAGGTAGGAGTCCTGACGCCTTTAGGAAGAGAGAGAAGGGGCGCAGACATGGAGCCTTGGCAGGAGAGATGGAGTAGGTGGTAGCTGCTGTGAAGAAGAAATGACAACAGGCTGGAGCTGTTCTCCGAGACGTTTTTGGGAGGGAAAGAGGGCTGCACAGGTTAGGCTGCTGGTAAGTTCCTGCCCAACCCTGAAACTTTAAGCTGTCTTAAACTTTAAAAACAGCTGTAGGCCCTCCAACTCTGTTAGTGTCAGTTAGCCAAGGTCTTCAGGACCCTGGGACTTATACCAGGATACTGTTCCCCTAACTGAACCCATTTCAGCCACTCTCAGGTTGGGAGAATGGAAAAGATAGGACAGGTGATGGCAGCTGTGAAGAAAAGAGGAAAGCAGACTGGAGGCTTCCAATCCAGCGGCATGATAAGAGGACTGTGTAGGCTGTGGTCCTTTGCCCCTAGAGGCCCCCACCCTGTCCTTGGACCCTTAGGATGGATCCATCCAGCACAGGTGGCCCACCACTGGGAGTGCAGGAAGGCTGCCCTCCTGCTGGTGTATGCCCAGACCAGCCTCCCACTCATTCAACCTGCTGGTTCCCACATTCCTAGGCTCCTAACGTTTACCTCAGGCCCTTTATTTTGACCTGTTCCTCCTGGTCACCAGTCTCCCCTCAGATCTATAGGATATCATGCACCTGCAGCCAGAGGTAAGAGACCTTGCACCCTGCCTGTTGGGTAGTCCGAGGGATGCACAGAGGCCAGCCTGAGGGTGCACAGTCCCCTCCCCAGGGCAGTAAGATTCATTACTTCCACTTTGGCTAGATTAGGCTGCTTGGTCTTCTCCAGTAAGCTGTAAATTTCCCCCCTGTGTTAGTCAGTGGCTGTCGGGTCATGCCTCCCTGTGGCCTTACCACAGGCTGCCTGGAGTTATTGTCCATGTTGTGCCCGCTCAGCCTCTGCTAGGCTATGAATCCTTGAGGGCCAAGTCTGACTCCTCTCTGCATCCTTTTTACCTTGAATCACAATGACTTACTTAGAAATATATGATTTTTCTATCATATTCTGAATTTCCTGAAGATAAGGACTGTGTCTGATTCCTCTCTATGCCCTCTGCACCCAGCACAGGGCCTGGCACAGCACAGACAGCAGTAAAGTTATGCTAAATGAACAAAGGGGTCACAGACCCTTGGCCTCCTGGAGGTAACTGAGAGGCCAGGGCAAGTTCCCTGTGGGAAGAGCAGGAAGAGCGTGATGTGTCCCTCTGTGGCTTGCATAGCACTCAGCCTGCTGAACATTGGCCCTAAATGAGTCTTATCGGCAGGAGGGTGGGGGGAGGGTATGTCCAGGCTGGTCTCAGTACTTCCTGGGAATGAGCTGCTCTCTGTCTTGGTTGGTCCTGCCTGAATGTCCCAGGATCACAGCCCAAGCCTAAAGCCAAGCCTTGACTTGGGGGGTCTCATGTCACTGGTATTTCCCCTCTGTCCCTGATTGGGTTTTCTATAACTGCCATTCCTCCAGGACTCAAAGTGGGATGCGGGGGTCTGCATGTTTGAGCGTGCCTTGGCTCTGTGATACCAAGTGCCAGAAGTGTTCTCTGTACTATAAGAACTACCTTGACTCTTTGAAACAAGGAAGATGAATAAAGAGCTTAATTCTGATGACTACTGTTTTGACTTTTGTTGCTGTTAAGGAAACTATGAGATGGTTATTATCCTAATACTTGTAGCTAGTTTGTAGCCAACTCCTTTAAAAAATGGATTTGAGGCAGTTTCTTGCTTTTCATAAGAACTTTTACTTTCAGAAAACCTTAATAATCGTCCTTTGCATTTTTACACCTTGTCCTTTGAACAAAGTTACCTACCGAGGGAAGCAGGGCAGAGATGAGCATGACTGATTTAGTTGCATATTACATACTAGCTATTAAGTGAAGGAAGTGGGATGCACAGAATCTCCCCTGTCTGACACCAGCCCCAGTGCTTGTCACTGCATGTCTTTTTCTATTTTGAAAATAACCTTGAGGTTATTCTCAAATTGAAGCTGGAGAGGCCACAAATATTACCTCAGTGAAGTGGGTGATAGCTTTAACTTGACTCGTGATTTTTTATTTGACTGCTACCATTGAGATGCTTAATGAGCTGCTGAATTTCGCCAAATGTTTCAAGTTCTTTCAGTAGGTCAGGCTGCTTTCTTAAAGCAAATGACTATTGAAAAAGTTTCAAATGGGCCTATCTTTCATCATAACACTAAGAGTCATATAAAACGGAAGAATGAAGTTCTAAGAATGAAGTTGTGAGAATGCCTGTACATAGCAGAAGCCTGAAAGAATCAAGAGCCAGGCAGCAACAGTCCTGATGATACCAACTAGGGCCCCCACTGTCATGGGAACCCGTAACCCCCAACTTTGTTTGATTTTTTATTTCTTAAGCTAGTTTGGGCTGGATGTATATAGCTGGCAACCAAAAGAATATGACTACCCATACTTGGAAAATTCAATTAGTTGGTACCACAACCTGTTATTACCTGGAGCAGAACTACAAGCCATGGGAAATAAATTTTCAATACAGTCTACTCAAGTTTGATTGACAGTATTACCTAAAAGGTACATTACCAGGAGACACACTGGAATAGAATGGACAAAGAACTGGGCCAGGAGGAGTCAGGAGTCCAGGGTCTTTTCCTCGAGCTTGACACTGGCCTGATGGGTGATTTTGTGCCAGTCACTGGCCCTCTCTGGGAATCCATTTGTTTAGTTATAGCAGGAGCAGGCTTCTAGCCCGGCCACTCACCAGGGAGTGAATCCTCAAAAGGGTTTAGGAAATGGTGCAATTTCATGTAAATAGGGAATAAATTACCTTTCACCCATTGATCTTCATTGGCAACATTGGACAATTGAATGCTGAAAATAAGAGTTATGGATGGAGGAGAGGGGAGGAAGGCAGGGCCCCCCGGGGAGAGTGCTCCAAGGCTGTCACGTCCTTAGCAAATCTCCAGCCTTTTGATTTTCCCAACCTTCTGACTTTGCCCCAGACCTTTTGCTCCCTTACTGAGAAATGACCCAGCCTGATATAGAAGAGGGGAATCTCAGCTCCAAGGAGGAAGGAACTTGGTCTGAGTCATTGCTGTTCTCCATGCCCACCATAGGGCCAGGAACAGCACAGTATAGGAAAGGAGATGTGAGGTGAGCAACACTTGTAAAGTGCATACTGTGTGTTTTCAGTTATACATACATTCTCTCATTTAATTCAATAACCCATTTTAGAGATAGGAAAGTTGAGACTCAATAAGATTACATGACATAGTCCAATGTCACATACCAGTAAGTAATGAAGTCAGATCTGATTCCAAACCTATATTTTTGTCATCTGGCAGATAAAAGGCTGACCTGTGTGTGATTACTACCTTGCAGGTTGATGTGAGGCAGAGATGGTGTCTCTTAAGTCCTTGGAATGTGGTGGGCATTCAGTAGCTAGTTAAGAGGCTGCTGCTGCTGATCCTGGTAGTAATGTGTCTCACAGTTGCACTAGAGTTGTCTCTCAAACCAAAGGTCTTCCCTTTCTATTTCATCCAAGAAAAATGCATTAATTTCTCTCCTTGGGAGCCTAGATCTAGCTGGAAATTACTTTCCAGTACCCTCAACCTTCAGGGCAGTTGCCTTCCAAAACCCAGCGTCATCCTAAACATAGATTTTGTTGTCATCAACTAGGAATAGAATCAGAAATGAGAACATAGGTTTCCTTGAGGGGTAATAGAGCTTGATAGCAGGTGAAGCTGGCTTAGCGCTGAGTGAGATCAGAGCCTGCGGGCTCTGGGCAGGTCTCCAATTGAGGCACAAGTCGGAGATAGCAACACTGCCTCTGCCCTTCCCTGCCGTGGGCCAGTCCCTGGAGCTGCACCCAGTGCCAGGTCTGAGCCCATCACACAATGTGGATGGACCTCCACACACTGTCTCTTGTTCTCACAACAACCAGGGAGGCCAGACGTTGTCTCTGAAATACAGACAAGGGAACTGAGCCTTGTAAAGGTTAAGTGACTTGGGTAGTTTACTATAAATTCTTCACCTGCAAAAACTAGGATAATAGAAGTATCTCAAAGAGTTGTTGCCAAGGTTATGTGAAATAAGGTATTTAAATTTAGATAAAGGTTAACAAGTGCCTGGCACATAGCAGGTAATTCAAAAAATGGAAGCTGCCATAATTATTATGATTTTCCCCTGCAATAATTGTTAGCCCATCACCTGCACACAGTGTGGGAGTTGTACTTTTCAAGCTTATGTGTCCCTGTGGATCACCTAGAGAGTTGTTGTTGTTTTTTAATAGCATGCTGCTTCCCCTCTCCCAGAATCTAATTCAGTAGGTCTGGAGTGAGGCCTGAGAATCTGCATTTCTAACAAGCCCCCAAGTAATGCTGATGCTGCAGGTCCACGGAAACTCTTTGAGCAGCACCATGTTACCAAACTTACCTCTTCACCTATTACCTCACCTACCTCATACTCACACTCTGGCCAGCCCCATGGGGCAGGAGGAACAGAGACTGCTAGTACTAATGTTCACGTGATGATACCCACTAGTCAGACAGTAATCTGACCCTGTGTCTGGTCTGAATTGTCATGTTCTGCCCTTTGTGGTCACACTGTGCACAGCCATAGGCAAAAGTCCTCGTTACTGTCTCCTGTTACCCTTCTCTTTGGCTCCCTCTTCTCAGGGGCCCGAGACCCAGATTTCTTTGTGATCAAGACATTGGAAAGTGATCAAGAAGCTGCAGCACCCCTCCTGCTACTTACTCTGTGTGCCTGGCTTGAAAGCTCAGGCTCCTGTTTTTGAAGTTGAATGATGGTTCTGGGCCATGGAGTTTGCGTTAAGGCCAAGCCCTATGGGCAGGTATGAGGTTTGAGGGGAGAGTGCTGTGCCCGATTGTTCACCATATTGTTTCTTCCCCTAATGTATTAGGTACTCAATAAATATTTGTTGAATGAATGAGTTAGTGGCCATTCCAGTTTCAATCACTTGGAAAAGTAGAGATCCTCCAAAATTGGAAACTTTGAGGTGGGGTTTAGGCGGGATAGGACACTCCTGCCTTTCCTAACCTCACTGCTTTGGTCGAGACTTCATGGCATCTAAGTGACCCAGAGGATGATCCCCGGAACCCCAAGTTAAAGTGAACCCTGGATTCAGGGAGGTGCCGCCAAGTGGCTCCCAGGTTGGAGCTGAGGAACACCTTCCCTGCCATTCCAGTAATCCAGGTTCATGCCACATTTTCTGTTGTTACTCAAAAACCTTTCCAAGAGCCTGATCTGACACTGCAGCCTGGCTTCCCCTGTGTTGCTGGCATTGAGGGATGGATGGCTGGATGGGCACACTTGACCTGGAGCCTTGGAAGTAGAGAGCGAGGCTCCCAAAGGCCAACATGGTGGTGGCAGCAGAAATCAGTGAGAAAAGACCAAAAGGGGAATTTGAATCTTGAGACCAAAGTCTGGTGTGTCAATTGCCTTCCACCCATTATGTGAAGACTCCCCTTTCAGGATAGTAACTACTTTTTTTACAATTCTCAGTGAGGTGTGATGGGGCTTGAGGGTAGGGTTCCATGTTTGCTTAGGCCACTGAATATCCCAGTGCTTCAGGAGTTGCAGATGGAGAGCAGAAACCTCATACCAAGCTCAGGTCCTCGTCGGACATCCCTTAGCCCAAAGGGGCCCGACAAGGGTTCGCAGCTGCAGATACACTTATACTTGTTGGGGAACTGAGGCTGATTCTGCCAACTGGGAGCAGATGGGTTTCAGAGTCGGGAGCTCAGGTAAGTGATGTGTTTGGACAGGGTTGCCGTCTTTGGTGCACCAGACAAAAGCGCGTGGCCAAGGGGCAAGCGGGGCCTGAAATTCAGCCAGTGGAGAGCTCCCCAAATCACTCTCCTGTAAGGCTACAACCACCTGAGGGCACACCTTCTTCTAATTAGTACAGAGCAGACCTGGGAAACCCTGGGTTTGGGTGTTGGAGACTGGGCTGAGCACAGCTGCCTGAGAGCTCTAGGCTGTGGAGCCTATGCCTGGCTCCTCTGGAGGATGCTGGGGCCAAGGTCTGGCTCTCCTCTTTGCCATGACTGAGAGAGGTTGACCTGGGGCTAGGATATGTCTGCCCTGCATCTAAATATGGGGCATTCACCTCCTGTTCTGTCTCCTGGGGCTGACCCTGCTCTGAGTCTGGCTAGGACGAGATCCAGGTGTATCAAACCTTTATTAAGGGCCTGCCCAAGAGAGGGACACTGGCGCAATTGTTTAGTTAAATGCCCACTATTGCCCCTCGAGGCTGGCATCATGAATCCCACATTTTAGCTGAGAAGAATGAGTCTCAGAGGGTAGGGTGGCAGCGAATTTCCCAAGGTCATACGGTTTAAGTCAAGCCTGGATCTGGGCCTGGGGGCTCCCAGATCATGATTTTGCCTGTAGCTCTGTGGCACTGCCAACACTGACCACCAGGTGGCAATCTCCTCCAACTCCTTGCTGGCCAGCAGTGCCTGGGGGTGGTGACAGGGCAGCAATCTCTGCCAGTCTTTCAAAACTGGCCTGAGGTATCACTAATTCACTCTGTTGTCCCCAAGGAGAAATTGATGTCCTGAGATGGGCGGCTGCTTTCCAGGGGAGGAAGTTCTGGGTGTGCTTGAACACAGGACCTATTTTAGTTCTGTTCTATTTGAGACTGGCGGACCTGCAGACCTGTCGTTGACTGAGATGGTGGGCATGGTTTTCTTGGCACAGTGTTCTTTCCCTTCTGCTCCCTCTGTTACCAAGACCTCACTCAGAGATGGCAGCTGAGTTTTCCTTTGACTCTGTCAGAGGCGTAAGGCCCAGCCCCTTCTGTGGATGGTGTCACCCTTACCTGGTCTGAGGTCATCTGAACAGTCCATGGGTCTCTCCCCAGTTCTAACCTGCGTGTTCTTTGTGTGGAGCTGTGATCTTCTTCCATGCTGCCTGCAGCTGGGAACAGCTGGGAGGGAGCCCTCTAAGTCCTTCCTGGAATACCTGTCTGTGTTCCCTTCATCACCACTGGCTCGAAGGGCTGGAAGGACGCCCTCAGTGGGAGTCCTGCTGCTGGATAGCTCGACTGGAAACTTCACCCCAGTCTCTGTGCTGCTCAGTGGCTGCCCCAGGGTGGGCCTGTGGGTTCTCAGCTCCCCAAATTTTCTGCCCAAGATCTGGTATGCTCATTTCTCTGAGGAGCTCCGGAACACTCTCCACCTTCCATGACAGTAACTTCTCAGCACAGAGCACTCAGGCTACCACTGCTTCTATGTCCTGTGTGTGAGTGTGAGTGTGTATATGTGTGTGTGTGTGTGTGTGTGTGTGTGTGTGTGTGTGTGTGCACGTGCACATGTGCACACACTCTCCCCTGTGTCTCTCTACTGAGTGTGTGTGGTCTTAGAGCCTCCAGTCCTGAGCTGGGGGCCTTCACTGCAATTCCACAAATCGGAGCCTCAGGGAAAGGCCTACCTGACATCCTGTCAGGTAAAGGTCATGACAGCTACCTTGACAGACACTGAAAGAGTTTCGTTCAAAAGTGAGGGAGACCAGGGGCGGCTTCAGTAGGGTAGGGACCTGCCATTTGAGCTCTGTGTCCCCAGAACCCATCACAGACCTGCATGGAACAGGCATTCGGGAAGGTTTCTCAGATGACTGAAAGGCCCCCCCACCCCCACCCTGGGTTAGATTGGGTTGCCTCTCAGAGCAGGATGGGTCCCCTCCCTCTGTGGCTCCCCACCCTCCCCTCTACAGGAAGTGGAGGTGGAGAACAGAACAAACATTTATCAAAGTTAGCCATTATATAGCCTTGCACAGCCATTGTTTCAGGGTTTCCAAGCTTCTCGCAGTTCCATGCCTCCTCTCTGATTTTTGTTAAATGCATGTATTATTCTTGATATTTTTCTTTAGCATATTTTATGTATATACCTAATTTCACTGTCTCCTAAGTAATAATACTCATGAGATCACAGGTTTGATATATTAGCAAATTTTTTTCCTAATACAAATTAAAATAAATATGTAGTTATTAAAAAAATAGCAGAGACCACCAACAAACACCCTGTGTACCACCAGTGAGGGGTGTACCATATTTGGGTTATATAGTTTGCGCAAAACCCTCTGAGGTCAATAAAATCTTAGAGAGGTGAAATGGCTTGGCCAAGGTCATGGAGAGTCTTCTGATCTTGGCCCCACTGCCTACTGATAGGAGAGGGGAAGGGAGGAGTGTGTGCTTAGGGAGGTGATGGGTGGAGGGGGGTGGGGCAGCTACCAGTGAGAAATGAAAGAAGACAGGGAAGATGGGGCGGGAGGGGGCAGGACTCCACGTCAAAAAGGCAAATGACCTGAGTCCCAATGTCCTATGCACAGTAATGGCCATGAAAATAGCTGCAGATTTGCCTGCATTTGTGTGACCATGATTTATTGTGCCAGCAACTCCGGTAATTGGATGATGAAAGCACTGCAGCTGGGACTGTTGGCTGGAGATTAATTATTAGGGAGCAGGGGGAGTGGCCTGCATGATGCCTGGTGGTGGAGACTGTAACCCACTGGAAGAGCAGGAGGGTGGACTTTCGAAATCCAGCGGACCCCTCCCCACTCAGCTGAGACCCAGGGAGGAAGGTGACTGGCTCAGAGCCACAGTTGTTCCAAGCAGAGCCAGGTGAGAGCTCTCTGAGTGCAGCTGATTCTGGACGTAGATGGGCAGCTACAGCAGCAGGAGGTGCCTGGACTTGGACTCATGAGGCTGGAGGGAAAATCCCAGCTTTGTCTCTTATTGGTTACATAATCTTGGGAAGGACTTAGTATCTCTGAGCCTCAGTTTCTCCAAGATGTAAAATGGGGATGATGGTGCAGACTGTACTAGGAAGTTGTGAGGTTCTAAGGAGATTATTGGGCCTTAGGTAGACCTGAGAACCACTCTGAGGAAACTCATTCTCACTCCCACTGCTCATGTCTGGCCCTTGTTCCCCTTGTCTGCATCCTGCAAGCCCCTCCCCTCCATTCCCAGAGCCCTAAAATTTGATGCCCAGCCACTATGGATGCTTTCTGCTTGCATACCAAGGGTTCCCAGTGGGATGGGGAGACTCAAAAGGTCTAGGGGTTGAGGCATCAACCTGCACCTGGACTGACATGCCTCTTACTGGTGGGGGCTCGAGGTCGAATGAGCTCAAGTATGCATAGTGCCACTCCTGGCACCTAGCATACTGCAAGCATTCAGAACTTTGAATGAAACTCAAAAATCTTCCTCTCACACCATAGACCTTTCTCCTGGCCCCTTCCACTTTGTGGAGGCTTCCAGCCTCGGACCCCCTCATACCTGTAGCTCTTCTTGGCTGCCCTTCTCCTGGCCAGCCTGGACCTGGGATGGGGCAATCGTTCCATCCAGACCCTCTGCAGCGCCCAGCACTCACCACCTTGCACCTCAGCCAACCTTCTCGTACTTAAAGCTCCAATCCCCAGCTCTGCACTCCCTCTCAGCAGACCTCTTGCCAAGGTCTGTGCCCCTGGGAAAGTGGTGGGTGATCACTGAAAGTCGCTCCCATTCACTGAGCAGCTCCAAGTGACTAGCCCTGTGTTCAGTGCTTTACCCATTTATGTTATGAACTCTTCACAATCCCCCTTGAGATGGAGCTCTGTCCAGATGAAAACGCCATGGTTTGGCTGGTACAGTGAGGTGCACCCAGCTCTGCCCAACTCCAAATCCTTAGCCCAAGAGCAAAGATGCTGATGTGAGCTCCATCATTATTCCTCCCTTCCAAGTGGGGTTTCCACAGGTCACACCAATCTTTCCCTCCTTCTCTCTAGCTTTACAGGACGAGTTAGCTAATAGCTAATTTGTATTGACCACTAACAGCTTTTATCAAGCACTTAATATGTGCCTGGTACTGTTCTAAGCACTTTACATCTATCATCTCACTTGATCTTCATAATAACTTTATGGGACAAGCAATGTCAATATCCCCATTTTAGAAACAAGGAACTGACAGTTCTGCCTTGGGTAAAGTAACTTGACCAAAGTCAAGCCATCCTGATGGAGCCCAGTTTCAAAGCCAGACCGTCTCCCTATACACCCTGAGCTTAACCACTGTGCTGTACGGTAGAGTGGCCACTGAGCTGCCCCTACTCTGATTCAAGGCCCTGGAGCCCATTTTTTGCCCAGTTCCTCCAGGAACATGGTTCCATTGATCACTCCTTAGCATTCAACATGTGTATGACTTTCCCACCTCAAAAATGTCCTCCATCCCATGTCCCTCTACAGCTACTCCTATTTCTTTCCTCACTACCATAGCACAGCCCATTTTCTTGAAAGAATTTCTCTACTTGCTGCCTACACTTTCTCACCCTTCTTCACACTGGCTTCCACTCCTCCCACGCCACCAAACTGCCCTCAGCACATGGAGACTGTGCAGCCTTTCCAGAGGAAAACAACGTATGCCCATCAACAGACTAAAAAATACCCTGTCAATCAAACATGAAATCAGTCATGTCAATGGTAAAACATGTTACAGTTCAGTAGTTCTGTAACAAATGGTTCATCAATATTAAAAATAGGAGCAAAGACAAACACTGAGTATTTTGGTACAACCCAATTGATGATGACCCTTGAGTCGAGTCTTCTCTATCTAGCTGAGGTTTTGCTTTTCTGCTCACATGCACTGGACTATTAAACCCAGCCAATATGCCATTCAGGTGTAAAGGCAACAGCCCAAGAGTCTTTAAAACCAACAGCTGACACTCGCGCTCTTCTGTCTCCCTTGTTATACACAGTTTTTACTCTTCTTCACTCATTTAGCATTCAGCCATGGTGGGCTGTGTGGCTTCTTAGTTATCATACCGCCCTAACAGTTTTTATATATTTGTCTTCTCCCATGATCTTCCTTTTCCTTCCCTTCATGTCTCCTCTATCTCCCTAACATGGCTATTTTCCCTCACCTGACTCAGGATTTCTGGAGAGGTTGGATAGGATTCACTAGTATTCTGGGGTCAAAAAATGGCCCAAGGGCCATGGGTAGGGTGTATATGGGCCCCTCCAACAATTTAGTGACACTGTGCCCATGAAGACTCCTTTGCCAAGGTTCCCAATGACTGCTGCCTGCTGGTCCCGAAACCCAGTTTTCCACTTTCACCTTTCTGACCACTCAGCAGCCTCAGGAACTTCTTCTTCTTCTCCTCCTCCTCCTCCTTCTCCTTCTTTTTGTGGGGTTGGAGGGTTGTTGATAAACATTTATAAAACAATAAAATATGTTTCCAGAATCTGGATTTTTGTCTACTTATTTGTTTTGTTTTGTTTTGTTTTGGTTTTTTTCCCATTTTTAAAATTGAAGTATAGTTGATTTACAATGTTGTAATAGTTTCTGGTGTACACCATGGTGACTCAGTTATAAATATAAAATATACATACTCTTTTTCATTACAGGTTACTACAAGCCATTGAATCTGGTTCCCTGTACCATACAGCAGGACCATGTTGTTTATCTATTCTGTAAACAGTTGTTTGTGTCTGTTAGTCCCAAACTCCCAATATATCCCTTCCCCCCATTCCCCTTTGGTAACCATAAGTTTGTTTTCTATGTCTGTGAGTCTGTTTCTGTTTTGTAAATAAGTTCATTTGTGTAATTTTTTTAGATTCCACATGTAAGTGATATTATATGATATTTGTCTTTCTCTGGCTGACTTACTTCATTTAGTATGATAATCTCTAGGTCCATCCATGTTGCTGCAAATGACATTATTTCATTCTTTTCTATGGCTGAATAGTATTTCATTGTGTGTGTATATATACATACACACACCACGTTTTCTTTATCCACTCATCTGTTTATGGACATTTAGGTTGCTTCCTTGTCTTGGCCATTGTAAATAGTGCTGCTATAAACATTGGTATGCATGCATCTTTTCAAATTAGAGTTTTCTCCGGATATATACCCAGGAATGGGATTGCTGGATTGTACAGTAACTCTATTTTTAGTATTTTTAAGAAAACTTCATACTGTTTTCCACAGTGGCTGCACCAATTTGCATTGCCACCAACAGTGTAGGAGCGAGGAACCACTTACTTCTTGACCTGAAGCAGTTCCATTTCTCCTGGGATGACCTCACATTGCACCACACTGATTCTTCCTTCTGCTCATCCTCAAGTGTTGGAATGCTCCAAAGTTCCAGCCTCAATCTTCCATTTGCTATAGAAATTCCCTCTAATGACCTAATTTACTCACACAACTGTGATCATTTGTTTATCAGCAATTCCCAAATCTCTGTCTCCAGGGTAGGGCTTCACTCTACACCCAGATATCCAACTGACCTCTGATTCAAGACCAAACCCATCTGCAGCTCCCAAGCCTGCTCCTCCTCCCGTGCTCCCTCCATCCACAGCCTCCATGGCTAGAAGCCCACACAGCTTCCTTGAATCTTCTCTGCCCTTTGCTTCCCACATCCAATCACAGAAATTACATGGATTCTATGCCCTCTTAGACTACCTGGAATCTGTGCCTTCCTTTCTAGGAAACAGAACACAGTAGAAAGAGCATGGGCTTTAGGATTGGACAGACCTGGGTTGAAATCCTGCCTCTGCCACTTATTGGCTATGTGACTTTGGGCAACTCTCTTAATTCAGCCAAGGCTTAATTTCCTTATCTACAAAATGGGGATAATAGATCACTTTGAAGAGTTGTTGTGAAGATTAGAAAAAATGATGTAAATACCTAGCACTGTGCCTGTCCCATGGTAACACTTAATGGTAGTATTCATCATAATGATGATAATGATGATTATTATTATTTCTGGATTCACTGTTATTGCTCTAATCTAGGACATCATCTTCTCTCTCCTGGACCATTGCATTAGCCTCCTCACTGAACTCCCTGCCTTCATTCTCCATTGCCACCCCCTGAAATCTGCTTTTCACAGTAGTTGGGGAAATTTTTCTAAAATGCAAAACTGATCATATCTACCTGCTTGAAACTCTTCTCTCCCTCATTCCATCTGCCCTGTGTCCCAGCCATAGGGGTCTCCAAGCACACGATGGTCACTGACTACATTCTGCCACGTTTCATTCAAGCAGTCGCCTCTGCCTCTACCTGAATGTCTCCTTTCTCCTCCTTCCCTCACTCCCTTCCTGGCAAATCCTCACCTTTCCCACCAGTGCCAACATCTGCCACCTCTCCCTGGATTTCTGTTTACTTGGAGT
This sequence comes from Camelus bactrianus, assembly GCF_048773025.1. Lineage (NCBI taxonomy): Eukaryota > Metazoa > Chordata > Mammalia > Artiodactyla > Camelidae > Camelus > Camelus bactrianus. The sequence continues at coordinate 49,187,571 of NC_133548.1, forward strand.
TGACTGCCAGCTCCTTGAGGGCAGGGGGAGAGTCTGACGTTTCTTTGTGGCCTCTGCCTGCCTGCACAGGGCTTGGAATAGAGAAGGACCTCACAGAATGTCTTCAGACTCTTACCCAAGGTCACAGAGTGGGTCAGCAAGAGGGCCAAGGCTTGAACCCAGGTCCCTTGTCTTCCTGCCAGGACCCTTTCTTCTGTGCACATCATTTTGCCCCAGCAGAGGGCGGGAGCCCAGGACTGGTGGCTGGGGTGGGGGACTACCCCACTTCTGCCTGAGGGCATCACTCACCCCATCTCAATGTGGCTCCAGAGAGTGGGGGAAGGATAAAATTATCCACTGCCCATGCCCTGTACCTCCCCATCCAACATGGACTAGAGATAAAAAATGAAGGACACAAAATCCAATCTTCCTTGGTGCAGAGGTTGGCAATAGTGTGGTGGGGGTGGGGCTGGTGGCCTGAGCAGCCCCTCATCTCGCAGCACATCTCATATTTATTGGCTCATAATTGAAGGCAGCCTGGAGATGTCCCAGCACCAGATCGGGCAAGACAGATGGGGGCACAATGACTGCTGGCGGAGGGAGTCAGGACACAGACTTCCTCGCTAGGCTGCAGCTGTGGAGGGGAGGCCAAGGAAGGGGAGGCAGCTAGTCAGCTGCTGCATTGGCCCCTGGGGTCTGACCCAGGCTCAAGGTCCTGCTTCTGTCATCCACTTGTGATGACTTTGGGTCAGACCCCTCCTTCTCCAGACCCATCATTTCAGGCTTCTGGATTTTATTACTAGGGTATGGGAGAGCTGTTCTGGGATTGGAAAAATCTGGGATACTTATTTGCTGTGTGGCTTTAGGTGATTCTCTTTACCTCTTTGAGCTTTGTGCTTTCTCCTTGCAAAAGATCAAGGGGGCTGAGCTGGCCTACAAGCAGCTAGGCTGTGCAATTTGGCAACAGCACTGGAAAGCTTCCTGTAGTGGAAAAGGCAAAAAACCCAGAATGCTGCCAAATATGAATAAACTGCCATAGTCCCCGACGAGCCACATTCCCAGGCTTGGCGTCCGGGGCCGTGAAGCCTGTGTAATCTCACCTCTTCTATTTGTGCTGTGGTGGGAGAGGCTCTGGGGCGGGCACCAGGTGCCTGGGTTCTGGCCAGTCTCCCCACCCTCCTGCTGGTGACTGTGGCAGGGCCTTTACGTCTTCAGGTCTCAGTTTCCCCACCTGTAAGGTTTCTGCCTGTGCTCTAGGAGGCAGTTAGGCCCCCAAGCCTAGAGCCAGTTAGCAGCTATGTTCTGCGGCTCTCCCTCTGTGTCCCCCAAATCCATCCCTTCCCTCTCCCTTATGGCCACTGCCTCACCTCAGTACCCCTTTTTCCCTCCCAGACCAGTGCAGTAGCCTCTTCACTGGTCTCACAGCCTCTGTCCACCACACTACCCTCTCCAGTCAGAGTGACACTTCTAAAGCATTTATCTGACTGCGCCTGCCCCTCCCTGTGCCAAACACTTCCTCAGCTCCCTGCTGCCCTCAGTTGAGCTCCTCAACTTGGCACTGAAGACCCTGCAGGACCTGGCCCTGTCTTGTCCCCCAGCTGTCTGCATTTGCAGCCTGGCTTCCTCGCCCCCCTCCTCACATTTGCTCAAACTGTTCTCCCAGGCCCTCGCCCTGCCCAGTGTTGTGCTTAGGCCCCTGCTCCAGCCCCTCCAGAAGTTTGTCGAGATCCAAGCCCCACAGAGGACCCATTCTGTGGAGTCACCACAGCCTCAAGTGGAAGTGATACTGTCTGTTTTCCCTCCTACTGCTGATGACCAGAGAGTGTCTGAGCCACAGGGGGCCCAGCAGTGACCTCCTATAATCCCTCATTGTACAGATGGAGAAACTGAGGCCCAGACAGGGCAGTGGCCACCTAGCAAGTCAGTGTAGAGCCAGGTCTGGGGCTTATCTAGTCCTTCTGTCCAGGGTGAGGGCACAGGCTAGAGCAGGACTGCAGAAAAGGCAGAACACTCTAGAGGCACGTCAGCAGGGGCATCTGGGCTATCCACCTCTTGGGGTGAGAGATCTTAGCAGGAGAGACTTAGGCAGGGGAGGGGCTTCTGCTAATTGAAATCCCATCCTCATTGGGCTCCTGCTGGTTCTGTTCTATCAGGGTTGCAAGTCTCTGAATTTACCTGACTGAGGCACAGGATAGGATAGGATTTGCCCAGTTGCCCCAGAATGTTAGGGCCGGGCCTGAGACCAAAATCCAAGGCCCCAGGTTCCCAGCCAGGAGCCCACCTAGCACTCCACATTTCCATTCCATGACATGGAGTGGTGAGCCAGGGACTTGCACAGAGGTTGTGCAGAGACAGAGAGGAGTGACTACTGAGTAGGGTTTGTGCTCAGTGAAGAGGGATGGGCACATCCTGCCTTTCAGGGCTCCAGAGAGAAGACCATGGGCAAGGGCAATGGGAAACTTCCTAGTCCCTCCCCACACGAGAGTGCACTCCATCTGGGCTGCAGCAAAAGTTGTGCACTGCACAAAGCTACCACCCAGGCTTCATTCTACTCAGAAAGTTTTCCCTCTCAAGACCTCTCTGTCTATGCATAGATCGGACAGCATCTGCCTTCAGTACCATTTTGAATTCACCAGGAAAGAGGGCTTCTTTGTAATCCGTCTACCATGGGGGGATTTGCATAAAGGCTGTGGTATAAGCTCGTGGTGGCCTGGCCTGTGTGAACACCTGTAGATTAATAGTTTGTAACCAGGCTAGACAGGACACTGAGTGTCAGACGGAAGAGTTCAGACTTTATCCTACAGGTGATGGGCATGCAAAAAATTTCAAGTAGGAAGTGGTATGGTCATACTTGAGTTCTAGAAAGACCACTGAAATGTAGCAACATAAGTGGGTTAGGGGGATCCACAGAAGGCAGGAAGATCAGAAAGGAGGTTGGGGTCATGATGCCAGAGAAAGACAATGAGGCTCAAGGTGGGCAGAGGCCATGGGAATGGAGAGGGCATTATGGATTTGAAAGATCTTCTAACATTTCTGTCCAACCCCAGTGAACAGCAGGTGCTGGGGTGAGGAAAGAGGAGTTAAGGATATAGCTCAGATTTGAAAGGGTAGAAGGATAGTCTTAGAAAGTAGGCTTCCCTGTAGGGGAGTGCTCTACACCCACCCTTGAAGCCATCTATTTACCCACGCTTCCATCTACTCATCCATCCATCCATCCAAACATCCATGCAACCATCTATCCAATGCTCACTGAGGCTTTCTCCTTTGCCAAACCTCCACATGCTGGGAACTCAAAATGGTCAGTGATAAACCCTACTCCTGTGGAACCAGAGAAACAGATCTGTCCTCCCTCACTCTCCCACCTTAACAGCACTTCTTGTTGCTAGTCTCTGTCCACGGGGAATGTAACAGATGTGACTGGCTGGCATTTCTTCTCAGAAAGTTAGTCACATAGGGGCTGGGGAGGGGGTCTCCATCCTGCCTGGAAATTAGTATTAAAGCTACAAATCTTACCAATTTACATTCCCACCAACAGTGCCCAAGGATTCCGTTTTCTCCACATCCTCTCCCACATTTGTTATTTGTACACTTTTTGATGATAGCCATTCTGACAGGTGTGAGGTGGTATTTCATTGGGGTTTTGATTTACATTTCTCTAGTAATTAGTAATGTTGAGCATCTTTTTATGTACCTGTTAACCATGTGTATGCCTTCTTTGGAAAAAAATGTCTATTCAGGTCTTCTGTCCTTTTTTTGACTGGTTTGTCTGGTTTTTTTTTTTTGATATTGAGTTGATATTGAGCTGTTTGCATACTTTGGATATTAACCCCTTGGTGATCACATTATTTGCAAATACTTTTTTCCATTTTGTAGGTTGCCTTTTTGTTTTTTCAATGGTTTCCTTTGTTGTGCAAAAGCTCTTAGGTTTAATTAGGTCCCATTTGTTTATTTTTTCTTTTATGGAAAACAGTACACAGCTTCCTCAAAAAACTAAAAATAGAACTACCATAAGATCCAGCAATTCCACTTGTGGGTATATATCCAGAAAAAATGAAAACACTAATTAAAAAAGATACATGCACCCCAAAGTTTATAGCAGCACTATTTGTAATAACCAAGACACAGAAGCAACCCAAATGCCTATTAATAGATGATTCAGTTAAGAAAATATGTCATATATATAATGAAATATTACTTAGTCATAAAAAAGAATGAAATTCTGCCATTTGCAGCAACATGAATGGACCTAGAGAATATTATGCTTAGTAAAATAAAAGAAATACAAATGCTATATGATATCACTTATATGTGAAATCTAAAAAATAATATGAATGAATGTATATGCAAAACAAAAACAGACTCACAGACAGAAAACAAACTTGTGGTTACCAAAGGGAAGAGGGAATGAGAGAGGGACAAATTAGGGTATGGGATTAACAGATACACACTACTGTGTATAAAACAGATAAGCAACAAGGATATACTGTATAGCACAGGGAATTGTAGCTGTTAACTTGTAATAACCTATAATGGAGTATAATCTGCAAAAATACTGAATCACTATGCTATACATCTGAAACTAATATAACATTGTAAATCAGCTGTACTTCAATTTTTAAAAGTTGCAAATCTTGGCCATTGACAGCTTCATGACATGATTGGGTACGTGGACAATGGCAAGGGGCTCAGCTTCCTTCTCCAGGTGACACAACCTGACTTCCAACTCTGGTTAGGACTTGTCCCTACCAGGTGCTGCCACCCATTCAGAAACACGAGCTCCTCTACTGGGTGTCAGGGACACTTGGTCCTTGCCCTTCCAGCTCACAGGCCTAGAGATGGGAGACAGAGACCCTTGAGGGGAGAGAAGATAAGACTAAATCACTGCAGTGGTGGTGGGTAGAGGGGAAGGGAAGGATGCCAGAGAAGTAGAACTGGCAAGAGGTATGTGATGTCCAGGGTCCTGGGTGCCTAGGGGTGAGGGTGGCCAGGTGGGAGGTTAGAATGCACCTGCCCCACTGAGTTGTTTCTGGAGCCCAGGCCCACGGGGTCCTACAAGGGAATGAGTCCTGATCGGAAAACTGGTCCCTACTAGGGGAAGGTTTAGGAGATTCTCCCCAGGTCCCATTCCACATTCCAGGGAACCATTGTCTTAGGGCTGAGGTCACTGCTTTGGATGAAAGGCTGTTTTATGCAGGCCCAAGCTGGTGGTCTCATTAGGTGGCACCATTAGGGAGCTTTTACAAGGGTCAGGTTATTTGTTTCCCAGATGTAATTTCATAGGAGGAATATGGCCAAAATGGAACCTTGTCAATCTAACAGCAGAAGCAGCCTGTTCAAGATGCAAAATCGGGGGTTTCCTACATAGCATGTCTGTCAGTGACATCATAAATCTTGTGTTCATTCTGCGAATAATGACAGAATACTGTGAATTAGGCTCAATGCCAGGCTCGAGGAGTCTACAGCTTAGGCCTACATTTCCTTTAGTGTTTATGGTTTCATTTTCCACATTTTATTCTTTAACTCACTTAGGGTTTATTTGGGCATATGGTATAAGATGAAGCTGTAAAATATTTCCCCCAATTGGACTGGATACATGTGGGTTGTAATCTAGATCAGAAATTTCCAGAGTGATTCTATAGAATACTGGTCCCATAAGATGCTCAGGAGTCAAAAAGATCTGTAGACAAAAAAGTTTAGGAGCTATTGTATCCTGATAACCTTCTTAGAGATTCACAGGGGTCATGAGCATAGTAAAGGCCCAGAGGAGTCCTGCAGTAAGGACATTTTTATGTCTTGCTTTCTAATTTTATTTCACTACAGAACCTGTTGTTAAATTATAACTCTGAACACAATGCAGAGCATCCATTTTGCAGTAAAGATGACAGCAGAGTAGAACCGAGACTGAGGCCTCCTCTGCCTCAGCTTCTACCTGCTTGTGGATTTGGGGTCTGGCCAAGAAGACTGATATGCACTCGACTAGCTCTGCGCCAAGGCCTGCAGTCCCAAGATCTCTGCCAGGAGCCACAAACCAGAGCTCTGCCCCAGGGAGGGAGAGGCGGCCTGTCTGGCACTTGGCTAAGACTTACAGAGGATGTTTGCTCTGCGCTTTGAAGGATGAGCAGAAGTGTATGGTGGAAATATCTCTTGTGAGGGTAGGAACTCCAGCAGTGACACCCTGCCAGGGCAGGGACACAGGCCATGCCTTCAGAACAAGGGACAGACCGAGCTATCTGAACAGAACACCAAAATTAGATGCCCATGGGGAAGCCAGGTGAGAACACAAATGCTTGTAACAAGGGGCAAAGGTGAGTGCGGGTATGCGGCCAGAACAGGTGCAGGGAAGGGTACTTAGCATTCATTTTCCAAGTTCCAGGTCTGCCTTGATGAGGCAGGGTCTCCTGGGTACTCATTATGACAGACGGTGCAGGGCACACATGTGACCCCCTCCCAAGGCCTCTTTTTCCTCTGGGAGTCTGCAGAGTTGTCTGGAACAAATAGCTGGGGAGTTGGGGTGGAGTGAGAGGAGACTATGGGGACCCGGATTCCTAGGGATTAATTAGGGCCCTTCAATGTGATCTGTTTCCCCTCTGGAGGCCAATTAGGGAAGGAAGCTTCGGAAGTGGGGAGAAGAGAGTAGGTATGTGTGCGTGTGTCTGAGGCAGGCCCATCTGTCCTGTGCTAGGCTGGGTCCCTCTGAGGGGAGAGCAGACCTCAGGGGTACCGTGTCCACTTACAGGAAAAGTACAAATGCAGAGATAATCACAGAACTGTTTTCATCATCTAAGGACTAGACTTCAGTGTTGCTCTATATGAAGTGCATCATCTTCATCACAGAAATCACCTCCGTAGTAATAAACCTGTACTGAGCACTCGCTAGGCGCCAGGCCCTAGGCTAGGCCTTTACATTCATGATCCACCAGCAATGCACAGGGTTCTAATTTTTCCTCATCCTTGCCAATATTTGTTTTTGTTTGTTTGTTTCTTTGTTTTGATGATAGCCATCCAGGTGGGTGAAGTGGTTTTGATTTGCATTTCCCTAATAATTAGTGATGTTGAGCATCCTTTCATGTGCTTATAGGCCATGTGTATATCTTTTTTGAAGCGATGTCTATTCAAGGCTTTTGCCCATTTTTAAATTGGGTTGTTTGGGATTTTTTGTTGTTGTTGAGCTGTAGGCATTCTGTATGTATTTTGGATGTTAATCACTCATCAGATACATGCTTTGCAAATATTTTCTCCCATTCTATGGTTTGCCCTTTTACTCCTTTGGATAGTATCCTTTGATGAAGAAAATATTTTCATTTTGATGAAGCTCAATTTTCTATTTTTTCTTTTGTTGCCTGTGCTTTTGTTGTCATATTCAAAAAAATCATTGCCCGATCCGGTGTCATGAAGCTTTTCCTCTATGTTTTATTCTAAGGGTTTTGTATTTTTAGCTCTTATGTTTAGGTCTTTGGGACAGGCAGTTTTTAATCTTAACTCATCTAATAAACATCTGTTAAACACTTACAAAAACGATGGCTCCTAGGCCAGGTGCTTGAAAATACAATGATGAGCACAACTCTTTATGTCAGGCATGTTATGGATGAGGTATTTGCACTTCAGAGAAATTAAATAAGCTGTGTAGAGTCACAGGACTAGTAAGTGCGAGAACCATGACCCTGCCTTAGATCTTCTTGTGACTTTAAATCTACTCTCCTGTCCCATGCTCCCACCTGGTTTGCACACCTCCTACAGCTCCTGAATGCCCAGGAACCAAGCCCATAAACTACAATGAGGCAGCCTTACTCTTTATTAGGCCAGTCCACATTTTCAGCCTCATCTTTCCTGAGCCACCTTTAGGTACCCCTCACTTGAGCTGGTGGCCTGGTCTCAGTCCAATCAATGCCCCATGCTCTCTGTTTCTCTCTTCTTCTTTTTTCAAGCCCACTTATACTCAAAGGCCCAGCTGACAACCCACCTGCTCCAGGAAGACTTTCCTAACCTCTCAGCCCTCCTACATCTCTTCCCTTCCCTTTTCAAAGAATGTAAGGCCTCAGTATTATACTTATTTGTATCTCATTAAAATCCTTCTAATACTTGAATCAACATCAGAATTGAAGTCAGAGAAACCTCATCTCGAATCCTCTTTCTGCCACTTTGTAAAGTCACATCATCTCTCAGAACCAGTTTCCTCCTCTGTAAAATGGGGACAGAAATGTCCACATGGCTGGTTTGTTGTGAGACTTGGAAACAACAACCTGAATCCCCTGACACAGTGCACAACCCAGAGCAAGTGCGGTGATACTGGTTGTGGGTCCTCTCTCCTTCCCTCCTCCCTTCCTCTGTATATTCTCTGTTGCCCCAGTAACCTGGTGTGAATCTGCTCTTCTCACCCAGGTCACAGGCGTATTCCCCTCCAGCAACTCCTGTTCTCTCGCTTTCCTGGCAGTGCAGCAGGAAAATCACCCTGTGCTCATCCTCTACGCCAGCCCGGGATTATTATTCTCCTTCTAGAGAAAGAAGTGAGGCCCAGAATGGAAAAGTGACTTAACTGAAGTCACACTTCTTAGCTAGTGCCACCCATGTATCTGATGGTTTATTTATTTGTGTATTTTGGGGTGGTTTATTTCACTAATAGCACTATATAAACTATAATTATCCTGTTTATTTCTTGTTGTCTGTGCTCTCACTTGAATGTAGACTCCATAAGGACAGGAATTTTGACTTGTCCATCTCTCTATTTCCTATGCCTAGTTTTTGGTGTTTCTTTCATAGATGTTTGTTGAATGAAGATTGTTATCAATTTGATTCAAAGGAAAAGGCAGTAGGGAGTAGTTAATTCAGAATGTCTATTGAAGGCAGCACTTTTTAAGAATGTTGAGATCCCTGAATCTATGAGCAATTTTTAGCATCCCGCAGGGTCAGATTCAGATGAACCCTTAAAGACATCTTGGTCCAAGTCCCTCATCTTACAGGGAGAGAACTGAGGTTCAGAGATGAGTAAGGACTTGGTGAGGAACACAGCAAGGCAGTGACAAAGCTTAACTGGAATCCTGGTCTCCTGCTGCCCAGCCTAGGCTTGTTTTCCTCCCCCAGTGGCAAGTTGTTTGCCTCAGGAATGTGAGGAGAAAGGCCTAGGGGAGGGGTCTGCACTCAGAGTGACTTGTCTTCATACATCAGTGACTGCTTCCTGTGCTCCCTCAGCTTTGAGCTCCCTCCCTCTGGGGGCCTCTCCATTGTCTCGAATGCAGGCAGAGCTCTGTGTCACCCTCCACTTGTGGAGGGAGGGATGGACAGAAAAGATGGGATTCCAGAATCACAGACCCACACCATAGAACCCCAACCTCCATCTGTCCAGATAGGGATATTGAGGCCAAGAGGGGGCCAGGGACTTGTCCAAGAGCAGCTCCACACACTGGCTCAGCAGCCCAGTCTCCTGAAGAGGAAGCCCAGGTGAGCAGATTCTGGCCCCCTTCCCCAGGCACCAGCTCTGCCACAGGCTTTGTGGTTAGAGATTTACCATCAACTCATAGTGTGATGCGGGCTGGTTGTCCCCCTGCCCGGGTTCCCTTGCACAACGGGGAGAATGACCTCTCCCATACAGGAATGTTGTGAAAAACAGATGAAACAACATGTCTGAAGAATCCTTCAGAAAACTCTGTTTAATGTTGGGGACTTGAGTCTCCTTAACCTCAAATCCTCACCCATCTTAACTGAGTCTTCAGCATCACTCAGACACCTTAGTGTCAGCTCCCGCTCCCATTTTCCATTGCACTATATGCTACTTCAAATCTTCATGTTACACAAATACCTCTCACCCTTTCCCCCTGCTTCTCCTCCCCTTCTTCCTTATTCTGCCCCCACCCAGTCCACTTTCTTCTTCAAATTCTTCTTCTTCTTCCTATTTCTCCTCCACCCCCTTCTTCTTTCACCTTCCTCCTCATCTTCCTCTCCGACTTCTGCTCAAGATTATCTTTTCTATTCTTAGATCTCTCCATTTACATTTAAATTTTGGAATCCACTTGTTAATTTCCACACTTACACAAAACTCTGCTTAGATTTTGATTGGAATTTCATTGTGCATATATATCATTTTGAGAAAAATTGACATGTTTACAACAGTGAATCTTCCAGTATATGAGCGTGGCATATCCCCCTATTTATTTAGGTCTTTTTAATTTTTCTTAATAATGTATTGAGTTTCCTGTGCAGATAAATTACACATGTTGTGAACTGGAGTGGGATACTGAATTAGCACTGACTCTAGCATTTGAGAGATAATAGGGGAAACGATCATTATAAGGACCATGGAGTTACTCAATTTTGGGTGTGTGTATGTGCGTGTGTAAAATCTCACTGCATGTTTCTGCTCCTCTATCATCAAGATTTGATTTCCTTTTGCCTGAAACACCCTTTGGTGTGAATTTGATGATGAAAATTCTTTCAGCTTTTGTTTGTCAGAAAATGGCTTTGTTCGTCTTTCTTTTATAAAGGATATTTTCACTGGGTATAGACTTTTTGGCTGACAATTATTTTCTATCATCACTTTGAAGGTATTATTACATTATCTTCTATTTCCATTGCTTCTGTTGAAAAATCTGCTGTCAGTGTATATAAAGGTCGTTCCTTGGAGGGAATTTGTCTTTTTTCTCTAGCTGCTTTAAGAATTTTTATTGGTCTTTGGTTTTTAGCAACTTTACTGTGATGTGCATGTTTATCCCTATTAGGGCTTATAGGATTGCTTGAGTATGGGCATTAATGTCTTCGGTCAGTTCTTTAAAAATCTCAATCATTAGATCTTCATATATTACTTCTTTCCCATTTTCTCTCCCCATTACCTCTAGAGCTCCCTGTCTGGTCTTCCCTGAAGAAAGACCTCCTTTCTTCATTCCATAAATCTCTTATACTCTCTTCTGTATTTGTCCCGCTTTTGTTGCCTCATGCCTAATTCTGGACACTTTATTCTGACATATGTTCCCCCTCACTTATTTTTTTCTCTAGCTGTCTAACTTGCTGACAAATTCATTTGTTGAATTTTAATTTCAGTTACTATGTTTTTCAATTTTTAGAATTGTTTTTCTGGTTCTTTACCTTAGTTTCCTGTTCTCTGTTGAAATTCTCCATATCTTTAAGTGGGTTTTAGAAAAATATTTAATATTAAAGATTTCTTTTTCTTTGTTCCTTCCTTCTTAATTCTGGGCACTTTTTTCAATGTAGTCCTCCAATTTCCTAATGGTTTCTCAGTTATATCTGTTCTGTTGTTAACTTCATCAATTGTATTCTTTATTTCCACTATTACACTTTTCATCTTTAATATTTCTGCATGGATCTTTTCTGTTTTATCATTTGTGTTACACATTGATAATGTCTTACTGCACCATTATACATATATTTAAAAAGCTAAATATAATTCTTGGGCTCTCTTATTTAATATTTCTGATATTGTTGAAATAAGTAACCCAGTATATTGTCTTTTTCTTTAAAATGGTAGCGCACCATAAATGCTTTGTTACTGTAGTCTACTAATTCATTTCCCCTGTTGGTATTGGTTTTGCAGTATCAGGCAATGCATATGAGGGGAGGCCAGACCCAAAACGTCAGTCCTAGTTAGCTCAGGATGTGGAGAGCAGCTGAACCCTAGTTGGAGAAAATCATAATCAGTCCCTCCTTTCCCAACAAGACGGACCTCAGGAGGTCAAGTCATCACCTCTTGCTTCACAAGCAGAAGCAGCATTAAGGTCAGACTGTAATTAGACTGTAATTACCCAGTTCTGGGGTTTTGAGGGGAACAGTGCCTGGGCAAGTGCCTGAGTCAGTTATTCACACCTCAGAAGTTCTTCTGGACTGCCCTGATTTTGCTGAGGCTACTTGGAATGGAGTTCCGAGTTGCTGCTGGTGCGGTGGGACAGAAGTCAAAGCAGAACTTCAATGGTTCCCCATTTGTTTTCTCCTCCTGCAATTCTTCAAGGCTGCCTCCTGCCCCAAACCAGTACTACCACCCTCCAATATACCAGTTCTAAAAAGGCCCTGTCATACCAGGGATTTTGTCTTGTTTTCTCAGCATCCTGGTGTTTTTCCTCTCTGGCTCCTTGAGGTTGAGATTGTGGGAGGAAGCCAGCAGTTTTACTAGTTTGATGACTGGGACAGAACCTTTTAATTTATTTTCAAAATAAAGCTTCTTTTATTTTTTTTATTATTACACAATTCTCACTAAAAATAGAAATAGTTCCCCATGCTCTACAGTAAATCCATGTTGCTTATCTATTTTATATATAGCAGTTTGTATCTGCTAATCTCATACTCCTAATTTATCCCTCCCCATATTCAATATCTTATAATAACCTATAATGGAAAATAATCTGAAATATATATATATATAGCGTTAAGTTTTATTTTAGTTAAATTCAATAGAAGGAAAAGGAACTGAAGTGAAACTGAAGAAACCAATGAAGGTCAGATAAATGTATATTTAGTTGAAGAGATATTAATTCCTAAAAACAACACAATGATTAAAAAATTTAAAAATGCTATGAAAAACAAGAGATTGGAGTCATTTCTTAAATTTCTCATTTCAATTTTAGAAGCTATTAGCTTTGTATACTTGTTCTCACTTCCTTTGGAGCCTCAGAATGTTAGTAATTAATTTTACTTTGTTAAAATTTATAACATTAATTTATATCCTGCAGTTATAATCCCCAGAGTTCTTGAGTCTTAGTTCTATATTTAAGTATAGATTCTTTAGTACTCACCACTATCCTTTTACTGTGCTTCTGCATTCCAGAAATCTTTATTTTGATTCATTTCTTGGTTGTCTGGATTTCTTTATGAAGTAAGTTTTTAATGAAGAGCTCATGGATGCTATACTTACTGAGTTAGGTTTGGAATATTTACCTGTTGTCTTTAGGCTTGAAGGACTTCAGTGACATTGTTCCACCATTTGGAATGTTGAATGATACTGAGGAGAAATACAATAATTATTTTTTTCTCCCTAAGTGCTTGAAACAATTTTTCTTTATCATTGAGGTTTGATAACTTAAAATATGCATAGGTATCAATCTTCCTGCACCAAGTTTTCTTGAAATATGCTGCAGTGTTTAGTGCTGCAGAATTAGTTCTTTATTCCTTGGAATATCTCTGCTATTTATCTTGGAATACTCTTTCTGTCATAGTCACTGGGTTCTCTACTTCAAGGACACCAAATAGATAAACATTTTCTTCCATATTTATTATCTTCTCTCCATTTAGGCATTGGGAAGAAGGAGAGGCACCTGTCTTACACACATCTGTGGGAGACTGTGGTGCTTGTGGGTTGGAGAAAGCAATAAAGTGATTTTCCTTGCACCCTACCTCCTAAAAATGGTCAGAGAGAAAGTCCTGGGTAAACAAGATGTTGGAGTCAAGGAGAAAAGGGTAATGGTTTTAAGGAGGAGTCTTGACATTACACTGACTTTTCAAGCTGCACTCTATAGTTTTCCTGGTCCCTGTGGTCCTGCCCTGGCTAGAACTTAACCTGACCCATTCTTTCTCTGGGACAAATGAGATTTGACTGTTGGGAAGATATCACCATTGATTGGCTCTGTCTCCTGAGGAAGGGGCAGGGTCAGAAGAGGGCTCTGCTGTGTATTAGTCAGAACATTTTTGGTTGCAAGTGACAGAAGCCCAGCTCAAACTAGCTGTACCTGTTGGAATCTTGCTTGCAAATAGCAAAAACTGACTCTGATTGGCTTAATCAGCAAAGAATTTTGCTAAAAGAGATTAGGCAGCTTACAAAATCTCTGTTGGGCCAGAGAATTTAGGTCACATGCCTGGGTTCTACTCGCAAGGGAAGCTGGAAAGCAAGAAACAGCTTCTTTTGTGGGAGAAGATGGAAATCCACAAACATAGGAAGTTTCTGGACAACCAACATAATAGCAAATGTCCAACACACTAGCCTGAGTTAAACATGGAATCAATTGTTCACTTAACTGGGAAGCCCAAGGGGATATTTGGGTTTCTGATATAAATGATCCAGAGATTCACATGGTAACTTTGCTCTCCTGCTCCATCTCTCAAAGATATTTTTCCCATGTTGGTTTCATTCTCAGACAAGTTCTTTCCAAAGCTGCACTATAATGTTCATGGACCCTCAGTATTTTTGGTTTTTGAACTGTTTCCTCTATATAAAAATTAAATTTTGTGTAATTGCATTGTTATAAAGATGAATATAATCCGTGCTGGATTATATTCCTTTTCTTATGATTTTAAAAGAAATTAAAACATTTTCATGGGTTCCTAAAAATATGGTGGGCCTTTGGCACTGTAGGTATTGTACTTACGGAGAAGCCAGCCCTGGCTCCTTCAACCACATGGAAAAGTTGGCTAGGAGCAAATCTTGACTCACAGCGTTCATACTGTTCTTACAGATCCTAATCCCAGGTGATGAGAGTGTGCATTGCTCTTTCTCCCATTGTGTATATTATTGCTTGAAAAGTCCCTCTGCTCATGTGTGGAAGGATCACTGTGCTCAGGGTATAGGGATTTTCTAGCCAGACTGGGTCATGTGCCCACTCTTAAGGTGGGAGAGGTGATGCTGTGTGTGGCTGATGACCCCACTGAGTTGCATGGAGTAGGGGGTTGTAGTTTCTAAAAAGAAGAGATGCTGGGCACACAAAAAGTACTCGGTGTCCACTCCAGCCACATAGTGATGTAATTGAAGGCAGAGAAGTGGTTCACTGTCATAGACAATCTGACCTTACAAGGAAGTGACTGAGCAAGTTGGCAGCTCTGACCTTCCTTTAGGTTTGCCTCTGAGCACCATCTCAGAAGGAGCAAAGTACTTCCTGGCAGGTGCACTGGAAAGCTGATTTATTTGTTCAGGTACCATCAGTAGTTAGGAATAAAGTCATAGAACTAAAGAGTCCACATTTCTATACTCTTTGACTTAAAATTTTAAGAATTTGGAATCATTGGCAATTAGTTCCTAATTTTGGATGCTGAGTCTACAATCTCTAAAATCATGGAATTTTCTATTTTTATCCCCATTTTTTGGGGAATCTTTGTTTCTAAGTTTTAAATTTTACAGTCTTAAACCTTAGACCCTGAGTCTGGGAACTTTAGAATCATACTCTGAGAATGGTTTAGAATAATAGAATACTAGCATTTTGAACCTTACTCTCAGAATCTTGGCTTTGTAATCACGAGTCTTCAAAATCAGAGAAGCTTGGGCTCAGACTGCTGGACTCTTGACCCTGGGACCTCTGTACTGTCAGGGATTAAAGTCAGGAAAGAACCTTATTTGGTGCCTCAGACCTTCACAAGAGGGCACTGGGGCAGGTGGTGAATTTAGATCCCTGGTATAGTTGCTGTTCTGGGTATCCCATCCTGAACCTGATCTGCCTGGCGACCTCACACTCTCTCCCACAGCCTAGGACATGTATTTACAACACCCTGAGCCCAGGCCACCTCATCTTCTTGGGGCTGTTTCTTCTCTTCCTGGGATCAGGGTGTCCAAGCCTCCACTGGTGACTACTCACATGAATAGAATCCAATACTGGGCAGATGAACCAGTAGGAGAGGGCAATAGTCACCTTGCCAGACATTTTCCTGGAGGTCCTCTGAGCTTTCTTGAGGCAATGAAGTCTTCTCTGAATATTGGCCTACTGGCAACTGGAACAGAAGGAATCCCAGGCTTGGAGGAGGCCTCCAGTAGAATATAGAAATACGAAAGAATCTCACCAGGCTCTTGCAACACACCATAAGAGCAACTGCTGTCTGGGGCCTAATATTCAGTATTATCTTACTACTCTGTCATATTATTGAGATATCTGATTGCCACCTCTCCATACTGAACATTAATTAAGCAGTTCAGGGGTTGGAAAATTCCCTGAAACTGTAACTGAGTAGGACCCTATGAGGCCTTCCTGGGGCAGACCTCCCCCACCATGTCCTCCATCTGCCTCTTGTTTGTAGAACAAACTTTAGCCTCCTAGGCCTCTTCTGAGTTCCAAAGAATAAATTTAATCAGAGAAGTGAGAAAATTCAGGAACAAAGGAAAATCGTCAAGCAAGACAAAATAATAATAGTTTAGCCATTAAACAAAGTCAGAGACTTTTTAGTTCCTCTTCAAAGTCTATAGATGATATTTTGAGCCATATTCTTTGAGCTGTTTGAAATATACTGAAACCATCACCAAGTGGAAGAAATTAACTGTATGCTACCCACAAGCACGTAGCCCCCAGACCGTTTGGAACCAAAAGGTTGGTGATATTGGCTCCCGATTACTTCACCACCAACCAATCAGGAGAACGTCCATGAGCTGATCATGTCCCCCTGAAACTCCCCTTTAAACTTTCTTGCCCCTTGATTGGCAATGGGGAGTTGGTTCTTTGAGACATGAGTCTACCTTCTCCCCAGGATTGCCAGCTTCCTCAATAACGCTGTCTTTCCTTTTACCCAACACTTGTCTCTCAGTATTGGATTCTTGAGTGATAAGCAGCTGAATCTGAGTTTAGTAGCAAAACTAGAGATTATCCGAGGGAATCTACTCAGAATAAAATGTAACACAAAACAGTGGGTCTAGTCCTTAACTTTTTCTAATGATTATTATTTTGTTTTAAGCAAATGTCTTTATAATGATATCTATGCATTTATATGTAATACATGTATGCTTATTTATATTCTATGCAAAAGAAGGGTTTAGAAATTGAAGACAATGTAAAATAGGGCAAAACATAAAAAAATAATCTAGAGGGAGGGAAAAGAGCAGTAGACATTTTCAGGCAACAAGATGGCCCTGAGTTCATGTAAGACAAGGCAGAGAAAGAGTCTGTATATGAAGGATTTCATTGTTAGGGAAAAAAAAAAGAAAATAGTTTACTTTTGATAAAATGTTTTTTCTCCCACTGCATTTAAGGAGAAAGTTATAGGGCAGTGCTGAGTAGTATAATGGGCACTGTAATCCACTCATTGATTCTGCAGGATAATATTAAAAACCTAATGCTTACTGAGTGCTTACTATGTGCTTATTTGTGTTAGAAATGCAAATTCTTGGGCCCCATTCAAGACAAACTGAATAAAAAATTTCAGCAGGGGGCCCAGTAACCAGTGTTTCAACAAGCCCTCAGTGTGATTTTAATGCACACAGAAGTTCAAGAACCACTGACGTGGAGGGGAGGGGCAGTTTGGGGTTCTGTGCCACCAGGAATGACCCTCCAGGTTCTTGAACCTCTTAGGGAAATTGACTTTTGAATCTGTCATCTGTTCTTCCCGTGAGATTAAGAGAAGGGGCACTTGAAGAGCAGAGACAGCTTAATGGAAATGGAATGGATCTCAGCCAGGAGACCTAGGCTATGGCCCCAGCTTCTTCTTTAATTTACTGAGTCCATGGGAAACACATCCTTTCCCTCTTTGGGTGTGAGTATATCCATCTATAAAACGTGGGGTCTGATGTGGTGATTGTTCAGAGATTGTGAGGGAACTAATGCCAAATGACACCACATGCCAAGGGCAGAACTATTTGTCAAGCTGCTACTGTGTGCCAGGTCCTATGAGAGGTGCTGGGCATGTAGGAATGGAAAAGGCAGAGGCTGTCTGTCCTCACATAGCTTGGAGTCTAACGGAGAATAAATACAAGTAATGACAAGGTAATTTATAACTCAGTGTGATAAGGGCTATAATTGGGAACCTCTGTACCAGCTAGAAACTGATCTTCTTTTTCTAGCATAACAAGTAAAAAATGGAAATGCTTTTTTACAATAGTAAAACAGATGATGAAGTTTAAACTATCAAAAAAGACTACCATGTTTGTTGAAAAATTAAAAATTTGAATGAAAGACATGAGAGAAGATTTGAATAAATGCAGGAGCTGTATCAAATAAGTAGGAGAGGTAGCATAATGCAGTCTCAAAAAGTTATTGCTACACTTTTGAGGGAGCTTACAAACATGTTCCAAAATTTAAATAAACGAATAAAGTCAACTTCAAGAAATATGAAAGGTCAGAGGGGGCTTCCTGAATCAGGTAAAAAGACATACTACAAAGCTATAGTATAATAATATGGTACTGACATAGCAATAGGCAAATAGACAACAGAACAAAACAAATAGCTCAGAAGTATACAAGTGTATAGGGAACTTGATATTGATAAAGATATAAAACAGTGAGGAAGGACAGATTTTAAAAAAATAGACTTGCAAAAAAATGGCTTCAAATATGAAGAAAAATAAAGCAGACTTCCTACCTTACAACTTAAACAGAAAGGAACTCCACATGAATTCAACTTTTACCTTTTTTTTTTTTTTACTGTATTATATTTTGCAGTGGAGAGGTAATTAGGCTTATTTACTTACTTTTTAATGGAGGCACTGGGGATTGAACCCAGGACCTTGTGCATGCTAAGTATGCACTGTACCACTGGGCTATACCTTCCCCTCCTGAATTCA
Source organism: Camelus bactrianus (assembly GCF_048773025.1). NCBI lineage: Eukaryota > Metazoa > Chordata > Mammalia > Artiodactyla > Camelidae > Camelus > Camelus bactrianus. The sequence goes on from NC_133548.1 coordinate 49,205,950, forward strand.
AGATACAAGTATAAAAAACCTAGGAAGCTAATGAAAGAAAATGTTGGTGAATAGCTGTGATATAGTGGTGAGGAAAGGCTGAAAACCCACATACCAAAAGGTAAAAAATGTGATGGATTTAAGTATATCAAAATTAAGAATTTCTGATCAATGAAGGACAGATTACAAACTTGAAAAAACATATTTTCAGTATTTAAAGTTGACAAGGCACAAACATACAGAAGTCCTGAAAGCAGAAATATTACAAGAATTCCAAAGAAAATGAGCGAAGTTTCTCAATAAGCAATACACATAAGGGGAAATGCTAGTTGCTACCAAGTATTTACAGAGATGATTCATTAGTAATCAGAGATGCAAGTGAAACAAAATGAGGTACCACTTTATCCTGATAAAGATGAAGAAAATTAGAAAGTTGGATAATACCAATGTTGGTATTGGGGGGAAGATGTGGGGGATAGGGTGGGAACTATACAGTCTGTAATTCATTATTGCTGGGAGTATAAGTGGCACAGGAAGCACTATTTCATTCTAGGAAACAATATTGAAGTACATATAGTCAATTTTCATTATTTGTGGTAGTTATGTTTTATAAGGTCACTGCAAACCCTAAATTAGTGAACATATTCCATCACTCTTCTAGGGGAAACACAGGATTAGTTTCCTATGAGCCTCTTGTCACATTTTTGTCAAATGATCAAACACATAACCTTGTTTTATAGATGTTTCTATTTAAAAACCCCTTATTTAATATATATTGTTGATTCATTAACATTGAACTCATGCCAACATCACTATAACTCATGCCTGAGAGAGGCTTATCTAACACATGTATTTTCTCCAGAAGGCACATCACAGACTTTTTGTGCTCAGGAGCCATAGACAGCACTTGAGCACTATGCTTGGGTACAAATTTAAAAAGGAAATTACCAAAATAGCACAAAAATGTGAAAAACAATGCAAAAATAGACCATGGAAATAACACATGTTCACAGTATGAGCTGAAACAAGACAACAGTGTTGCCTGGTTAGACCTCACTAAGAATGTACATATGATGACTCAGATATTGTGCTGCTTTGGGTGTGTCTGAGAGTAACCCTGAAAGTGCCAAGAATGTTGGTTTTGGGGTTAGTGAGTAAGCAAATTTGCAAATACAGAATCTGCAAATAATGAAGAGGGAGTATGTTTAGCTGAAGTTTGTCCATACCCGTGACTAACCTATATTTGAGTCCTTATTATATATTTCAGGGACAATCCTCTACGGGATCGTACAAGGACATATACAAGGACATTTATCATGACACTGTGGTAGCGAAGAGTTGGAGGCTATTTAGGTGTTCTGCACTAGGAGAAAAGTAAAATGTGATAAAATCATACTGTGGAATATTAGGCATCAATTGGAACCAATGAAACTTTATCTATAAATAGCAACACAGACAGATCTAAAAAACAGAACTGAGTGGAAAATGTAAGAAGTAAATAGAGACATGTAACATAATTCTTTTTATATAAATAGACCTGTTCATTCATGCACAAAACACTACCTACTTTACAAAGATATGCTTATATTTATGGACATACAGCAAACACATCAGAGTGGGTGCTTAAACGGGAAAGGGGGATGGAATGGGAATTTGAGCATTGGAAGTAAAGGGGAGGACAAATAAAACCAGCAAGGAGCCTACACAGACTGATGGGTATAATGTGCTCGGAGCTCTTTTCTCCTAAGGTCTCCTTAAATTAAAAATTTAAAAGTGCCATTATGGGGGAATTATAAAGTGCTAAGGGGGCACATACAAAGGGCATCTACTCCACTTTTCAGGGTGAGGTGCCAGGGCTCCCCTGAGAAAGCAATGTTTCAGAAGAAACTTGAGTAAGATTTTAGCTGAAATGGACAAAGAGGAAGAGGGTTTAAGGAAGAGAGAAGAGTGACTTACTGGTAAGAATGAGAACTTTGTGTGTTTGGGAAACTGAAAGCAGTTGGCAAGAACTTCTGTATAGCACGGGAACTATATTCAATTTCTTGTAATGAGCCATAAATGGAAAAGAAACTGAAATATGTTATATGTATAACTGAATCACTTTGCTGTATACCTGAAACTAACATTGTAAATAGACTATACCTCAATAAAAAAAAAAAGAAAAGAAAAAGAAAGAAGTTCAGAGTTGCCATGAGAGAGGCAATGGTGAGATCTGAAGTCAAAGAAGTCATTTAGGGCCAGATCAGGGAAGGCCTGTAAGTTATGTGGAGGGTAGTAAGGTGACCAGATTTGTATGTCAGAAAGCCCATTCTGGCCCCTGATGAAATGGAGGGCAGGCACACAGGCAAAGGGACCAGCCAAGAGACTCTTGTGCTCATTCAGGAGAGAGTAGGTGGTAACATGGCACCAGGGTGAACGAAGTGGAACAGAGAGGAGTGGATGCAGTCTAGAGATATTTGAGAGATGAAATTTCCCAGTCTGACTCAAATCTTCACAACAACTATGTGACACAGATAAGGCAACAACTCCCCTAAGTGTCCCAGGTTTCAAATGCCTACCTTCCCACCCCAATTGTTAAGGCAGACTGCTCCACTAACTCTAGTGTCCATGTTGAACCACGTGATTGAACACCACACATCTTTCTCTGGCCACAGCTAGTCCGTCGGTCTGGAGTGGGCATCTGACAAGATGGCAGCCAGCCCCTAGGCTACTCAGGGACCTGTGACCTATGGCCTGATTTGAAACTATTTGTCAAAATATTTTTTATTGTGGCAAAACATACGTAATATAAAATTTATCATTTTAACCATTTAAAAATGTACAATAGAGGGCATTAAGTCCATTCACAGTGTTATGCAACCATCACCACGGTACATTTCCAGAACTTTTTTATCATCCCAAACAGAACTCCATATGCATAAAACAATAACTTTCCCTTTTCCCTGTCACTTCCCAGCTCCTGGTAACCATTATTTCACTTTCTGTTTCTGTGATTTGACTATTCCAAGTACCTCATGTAAGTGGAATCACATAATATTAGTTTTTTTGGTGTCTTGGCTTATTTCACTTACCATAATGTCTTCAAAGTTTATCCACATTGTAGAATGTATCAGAATTTCATTTCTTTTTAAGGCTGAATTATATTCCACTGTAGGTATATGCTTATCTGTTCATCTGTCGATAGACATGTGGTTTCCATCTTTTGGCTATTGTGAATGAGGCTGCTATGAACATTGGTGTACAAATGTCTCTTAGGACTCTGCTTTCAATTCTTTTGGATATATACCCAAAAGTAGAATTGATGGAACATTTGGTAATTCTATGTTTAAATTTCTGAGGAACCACCATATTATTTTCCACAGGGGCTGCACAACTATTTCAAGGTTTCCAACTTCTGCACATCCTCACTAACACTTGTTATTTTCCATTTTTTGACAATAGGTATCCTAAGGAGTATGAAGTGATATCTCATTACGGTTTTGATTTGCCTGATGGCTGGTAATGTTGAGCGTATTTTCATGTGCTTATTTGCCATTTGTATATCTTCTTTAGAGAAATGTCTACTCAAATCTTTTGCCTATTTTTTGAACTGGGTTGTTCGTTTTTTGTTGTAGTTGCTGAATTGTAGGAATTCTTTATATATTCTGGATATTAACCCCTTATCAAATTTGCAAATATTTTCCCCCACTGCGGATTTTCTTTTTAGTCTCTTGATAGTGTCCTTTGATGCACAAAAGCTGAAACGACTTTTTAAAATTGGGAAATACAAAGAGACTGTGCCAGTTAGCGGGTGAGGCTATAGGTGAAAGACATTCTTCAGGATGAAATTTGGCATTGGGGAAGGGAATAAAGAGCTTGGGCTGGTTTCTAAGGCCAAAAAGAAGAATACCTAGGACTGTATCTTGAGAAAGAGTGGAGGTCCTGGACACAGCATACTACTGATGGCAGGGAGAGACTTCTCTACTTAGCTCCCCATTGTCATGGATAGGAAAACTATGGTGTGGCTTAGAATTAAAAGGATTGTAAAGGTTTTTTGCCCACAGGCTTGGTGAGGGACACTTCTTGCCTAAGCACAAGCTAGAGGAAGAGCATGCTCTACTTTTATGATGCCATGAGGGGTTAGACACCAGAGGTAAATTTCCTATATGACTGGTATTGAAATATTGGTAGTGGCAGTGAGTTTCCAGGCAACAGGGTTGAGATAGTAGTAGTTTCAGACTTTTTCCTTGAAGGGAATTTCTAAGTTGCTACTCCAGCAAGAAAGGCAAAGCTGATTCATATCTATGTGTCAGCAATTCTGGGGACATTTAGAAATATTAGAAGAGGAAATACAAAGGAAAAGACTGAATTTCTTTCTAGTCAAATACTTGAAGTCTCTGAGAATCAAAATTGCTTAAATAATGGAAATGTGCCCACAACTGTACTCACAGTCTTGTGAAATTTAGGATTCACAGCTTTAAAATTGAATAGAAAAATCCAACCCATTTTGTCTGTGAAATAAGGAAAGAAAATCATTATTTTATTACAATGGAAGAATACCTAGGACTGTACTTTGAGAATTGTTATTCTAATTGTCTGGCTATCTGAAATGTCCACTTTTCCCTCTACTGTTATTTGTGTTTGTGAGAAGATAAAGTTACACCTATGAATCAGGATTTCCCAGCATTCTTTGGGTCCTGGGGATGTGCCATTTTGTTGATGGCTGCTTTGACATCCTTGTTCCTCAGTGTGTAGATGAGGGGGTTGAGGCCTGATGTGAGAATAGCATACACCACGTTGCCCATGACGTGGAAGTCAAGGGGCAGGTCTGCCCTATAGGCCACATAGGCTATGGCAATGGAGGAGTAGTAGGTGCCAACCACCAGCAGGTGGGAGCTGCACGTGGAGAAGGCTTTTGAGCGTCCTTCTCGGGAGCTGATGCAAAGCACCGAGGCCAGGATGTGGGCATAGGAGAGAAGCACCAGGAGAAGGGGCAGGAAGGACACCACCATGGCGATGCAAAAGCCTATGAGGGTCTGGGGTGTGGTGTCAGAACAGGAGGCCTGGACCACAGCCAGGTGGTCACAGAAGCAATGGTAGATGTGAGCAGTGCTGTCAAAAGCCATGTGGGAGGTCTGCACCACTGCTGGGATGGGCAGGAGGAGGGCAGTGAGCCAGGCACTGGCTGCCAGTGCAGCATTGATCTGTGAGGTCATGAGGACAGGGTAGTGCAGTGGGCGGCAGATAGCCACATAGCGGTCATAAGCCATGACCACCAATTGAAGGCTTCAGAGCAGGAGAAGCTGTGGAAGAGGTACATCTGCAGGAAGCAGGCAGTGAAGCTGAGGTAGTAGTCCCCAAGTAAGAGTAGGGACAGCATCTTAGGGACAGCATCTTGGGGAGAGTGGTTGTAGTGAAAAGAATGTCCAGGGCTGAGTGGTTGATCAGGAAGAAGTACATGGGCTTGTGGAGTCTGGGCTCTATCACCACAGACACCAGGATCAGGGTGTTATCCACCAGGATGAGCAGATAGAGGAGGAGAAAGACAAAGAAGATAGGAAGGAAGAGGGATTTTGGCAGAGAAGGGATGCCCATAAGGAAGAAGATGGTCGATGAGCCCTCTGATCCATTATAGGCTACAGTTTCCATGATGGGTTAAGCTGTATGCCCAGGTGGTAGGTAGTGGGAACAGGTGGGAACCAGAAAAATCAGTGATTCTGGAATGAGAATTACATAATAATCACTGTATAATTAATATAACTATCTTTATTTACAGCCAACTCTAGAAGAGAGATGATGGGATCTGCCTTCATCCTTCATCCCTTCATCCTTCACCCTCCATCTATTTTTCCTTTTTTTAAATTAAGTATGGAAAAAGTACCTATGATATACAAAATCATGTATTATATACTGGGTATATAACAAGTTGAACAAAACAAATAAGGTCTCTAACTTCATGGATCTGAAATTTTGGTGGTAGAGAAAGACATTAAAGGAGGGGAGGGTATTGCTAAAGTGGTAGAACACACGCTTAGCATGCACAAGGTCCTGGTTCAATCCCCAGTACCTCCTCTAAAAATAAGTAAATAAACTTAATTACCTCCCTCCCCACACCAAAAAAAAAAAAAAAAAAAGACATTCAGCAAAGAATCACATAATTATTTAATTTCAGTTAAGTGCTAAGAACTTATGCTGATCCCCTTTTCCATGTCCCATATGGTCCTTCTGGAGATATTAGATCTCTTAAACCAGGCCCCTAAGCTCCTTTCTCTTTTGGCATTTGCTTTAAATTTTGAAAAAGTGACATCTTTGTCACCACGTTGCTAGGGAGAGCTGATTTCTCTGAGGTTTACAGCAACATGCTGTCTTCCCATCATAATTATTAACCAGGGAATGGCTCCTTTCTCTCTTATTTGCTTGGTGTAGTGATTCTGCCTGTCTGAACTGTTAATGGATTCTCCCACAGTTGGCCAGCAACAGAGAATCCAAGACAGTATCTGTGTTACTCCATTGAACCTGCCTCCCTACTGACCGCTGCAGCTCAGCAGGTGCTCCTGTTTTGCACGCCCACTAGCCAGCAGGCTTCCCTACTCCCTGGTCATTGCTTGGGAAGCATTTTGGAAGGAAAGGAACTGGAGATCTGCTTGCAATAGCTGCTCCCAGACAAAAGAACCCCTCCCAGAGGAATCAGGAGGGAGTGTTTTCAACCCACAGATTGGGGGGTTTTAACAGAGAAATACTGATTCACCCTCCACTTTATATGTGTCCCTTGGACTAAGCAATCCCCCAGGCAAGTCCATATTGATATTGGTATTCCTGCCTCATTGATCCTGATGAGTCCATGAGCAGTAGCCCCACGATTTTCCTAGAATCATCTGTAATTTTTTTCTCTTCTCAAAACACCTTTTAAGCATAAAACCACTAATGTAAAAGTTGGAAACAACTTTTTTTTTATTTTCAAATCTAACCAATTTTCCTCCTGAAGGCCAGAGACTGAGCAGAGAAAGGGCAGGACCTTTCTCTAGTGCCACAGGCACTGGACGCAGAGCCACCACCAGAACTCAGGTCTTTTATTTCCAGGACAAGACTCTTTCTTCTATGCCATGTTTTCTGGAGAATCCAGAAGTTCAGGTTTTCAGGGAAGAAAATATTAAGGCCAAAATTTTCTGTTTCCCTTTCTGTCTTTTCACTGATAACATCAGACAAATTATATTTCAGTTTTTTATCTGAGTCTCTATATGGTGAGTACTAACTGGTATCTGGCAATGCAAATCTTCCTTCACTGAACATTGAAATAATGTTCTAGAAGTCAGACTCCAGGACCTAGCAAAAGGATGAAGCTGCTCTGCTCTGCCCTGGACATTCTGCTCTCAGAGAGGCAATCATGGCTGCCAGTCCCGGGTGAGGCAGAGCCGGGGATTTGATTGGCAGAAACACAGAGCATCAAAGCCAGAGGGACCCTAAAGGAGCCATCAAGTCAGTTGCTCCTCCTGCCTCCCCTGTCCCACTGCTTTGCAGATGAAGGTAGGGATGCTGAGACTCTGACGGAGAGACGGTACGTGGCTTTTCACTGCCAGGCAGTGCTGGACTAGAGAACAGGTGGACCAGGTATGGGTATGTGCTGGGTCACCAGCCAAGCAGAGGTACCAAAAGTAGTTTCTGAAAGAATTTAACATTTGTTCTTTCAAAACACCATTCAACCAACCCATGACAGGAAATATCCAAAATTTGGCTGGACTTCTCTTACACTTATTTTTACAGGTTAGAGTTCTTGTTTTGCTTTGGATTACACACTACATCTGGGTGATGCAGCCCTGTGCTTAGGACCTAAAGGGTCCTGTTTCCCAAGGCCCAAAAATTGCCCCAGTAGATCCTCCCAGTTGGGATTGTCTACGAGCCGGTTACAGTGCTGGTGGGGACAGAAAAGAACAGAAAAACCAATCACTGAGTGTCCAACCTCATGCTACACTTCGTGAACATCATCTCCTCCCATAATCCAATACTGCCAGGGAGTGGTTATGCCTGTTAAACAAATGAGAAGCTGAGGGTTGGAGAAGGATTGTCCTTGTTCAAGACCACGACTGATGAGAGCAGAGGTTGTTCAGGAGCCAGTCTACTATAAAGGATCCCTTCCTGGCAAGCAGAAATCCTGGCTTTGAGACCAGCTCTGCCTCTTGCTTGCTGTAACTTTGGGCCTCTGAGCCTTGGTTTTCTCCTCTGTGCAGTGGGGGGTTTGGAGAAAAAGATCTCTGAGGGGTTTATAATTTGATGAGCCCTTTTCTGAGTGTCTCCTCTGTGTCCAGCAGAGCGGATGTCACAGGGTCCATGCCCCAAAGGAGAGGGTGAGGGTTCTCCCACCTAGAGAGCTCCTGCTGCCAGCCAAGTGCTTTACCTTCATCCTGTCCTGTGAGTCTTGGTGGTCAAGTGTGTGCACTTGTGAGTCATAAAGGACTGGATTCCAGTTCCAGCTCCTGCCTGCAATTGTGTCACCTTGGGCAAGTCACTTTCCCCTCCCTGAGCTCGTTTCCCTTAGCTGTGACCCGCTGGGGTTGTTGTGAGTCCTTATGGAGAGAATGCTTAGGCAATGCTACACAAGGGCCTGGAACAGGTAAGCGCTCAAAGTTTGCTAATGTTTCCAGTGGTTACTGTTGTCTTCAGCCTGGCTTTACTGTGGGAGGAAATGGTTTGATAAGATGATGATTTGAATTCTACCTGTGAGTATACCCACTTGCCTGGACCTGCCAAGGTGTGTGGTCCAATGTCCCACAGCCCACGTTTGCACATCCAACCTGGATTCTGGGCACCTGCCTCTTGTGCACACCCAGTCAGTCTTCCTGATCCCTGGCCTGGGTTTATAGGCCCTGGCTTCTCTGCCCCTGTCTTCCTACCCCTTGTTTTATCTGCCTGTCTCCATCCCTAGCCCAGCTCACCTGTTAAGCCAGGCCCACACTGCTGTTTCCTGTGGTATCTCCATGTGAGGAGTTGTTGGACGCTGAGCCATGGTCTATTAAACCCTCAGCTCCCTCCTTTCAGGCAGGCCTTCTGGGGTGTTTTCCTTGGGAAGGTGTTCCCTTGGGGACCCACCATTGCTCAGGGATCAACTCCCCAACATTTCCTAGAGCATATATGAGGAGTACGGGTAGGATTTGTCCCCAGGCTTTGCTAATAATGAGAAGAACATTATTAACAGCTCTCAGGGGCTTAGGACTTTATATCAATGGTGTAACCTTCATTCTCATTATGAGTTTGACTGAGATCCATGGATGGATCATCTTGTCTACCTGATTTTGCCGACTCTTGCTGATTTTGGAGCGCTCTTTCTACTACGGGTACCCTTGGGTAAATAGTCACGTGGGACACAAATATCTTCACGATTCATGACCATTCTGAGAAGTCTATCACCTTAACTCTTCTCAAGACTTTCTGTTCACTAATCCTCTTATCTTGTTCTAAGTTCCTTCATATCCCAGCAAAGGCTTTAGCTGTTTCTCATAAACTTGTATAAATTCATACTTCTTTCTACTTTACCTCCCAGGTGAGATGAACCTACCAGGTAGAAAACCAGGTGCACTGCCAAAGGTTCTGCCCACTGACAGGATTTACCTTCATGTTGATCCTTCAGGGCCCTCCCGAATGGGCTATAATGCAACAGCAGTCCACTTTTGGGTGGTCCCAGCATATTTTGAAGAACTATTTGTGAATTAGGCCTGAATTTTTTTCTCCTTGAGGGAGTTGATTATAGGCAATTTCCCATGAGGTCATAAGTTAGAGTTGATGAGAAGGTATCAATATAGTAAGACTGCACATCATGGGAGTCTGGGCCACCCACTCATGTAACTGCCTTGTGCCTTCAAGATCTGCTTAAACTAATATAACATTTATTATTTTACTTCCATTCAATAGTTGGATGTTTCTGTACATATCCAATTTTTTATTTTGTTTGTTCAAATTAGTACCCAATTACAAGGGTCAGCTCAGGACCACAGTCATTTAGTGTTCCTTGTCAGGCATTCAGTCTGCACCAGAGTAAGGAACTGTTTCTCAAAAAGAGAATAGTTATCTACAGAAAATAAAAGTTCACTCTAAAACCCCACTGTGTTTCTCCTATTAATAGTGTGAAAACTCAAAAACTCAAAGAGGACTTTTAAGTTTTGTCTATGACAGAGTACCTTCTTCAACTAACCTTTTTGCCAAAAACAACTGTAAAATTTGGACAAAATGTGTAAAACAATTGTTTGGAGGCTTCAGAGAGCAATCAATAGCAGGTCTTGAAGGACTGTGATCCTTGAGAGAAGGAAGTCTTGTGAGGTAATTTCCACATGACCCCAGGTTTTACCTGAGGGCATTTCCCAATTTGCAGGACTGGAGAATAGAGCTCAGTTAGAAAACTGAGTCCTACTAGTCTGAGGAGATACACGTTGGAATTTGGGTTACCGAAGGAACTGGAAATTACGGGGAAAAATCCTGGAGAGGACAGTACTACAGAGAAAGAACTTCAAAATCTGTGCACAGATTCCTTTCAAGTCAGTGACAAGCTCCTAAGGTGTGCATGTACAGGGAGAGACTTAGAGAAACCAGAAGAATACACAACTGGGAGGCTTCCGAGCTGCAGAAAGATTTTAGCAGCCACAGGATGTTGGAGAGTCAGAGTGTAGAATTCAAGCCCTGTCCAAGTGAATGGGCCTTAGTAAGTCTTCCAGGATTTAGGAAGTCTCATTGGAAGTGAAAAACACGTTTTGAATTGAATAAAAAGGAAAATACAACATATCAAACTTTGTAGGAAATTGCTAAAGCAGTAGCTAGAGAGAAATTTATAGAGTTTAATACTTATATTGGAAAAGAAGAAGACTCATATCAACAATCTAATCTTCCACATTAAGAAAAAGAAGGTGAAATTGAGGCAGGAAGCCCCATGAAAAGACTGGCAGGACCCCCAAGCAGGGCCACTACTCTCCTGCCAGCATCATCCATTTCCCTGGCCCAGAGGCTCTATCTCACTTTTTGCCTCTGAAATGGCTTACTTACCCCTAAAATTCTATTGGGTCCCTGAGCTCACTTCTGATTGGTTGTTTCCTTCACTCCTGATTGGTTTTTACTCTCACTTCTGATTGGTCCACTTCCGTAACTTCTGATTGGTCCATTTGTAGTACTTTATTTGCATGGAGCTCACTCCTGATTGGTTATTTCTCTCACTCCTGATTGGTCTATTTCTACAAAGCTTGTTCCTAGTTGGTCAACTTCTGTTATACTTTATTTGCATATGATGTTGCAAAGTGTAAGCTGGCAGCCTATAAATGCCTGTGTAAACCTACAGATGGGGTCCAGAGTTTGGAGTGTTAACTCCTCTGGTACTGCTGGCGTTAATAAACCTTTCTCCAACTCTCGGAGTGCTGCTTGGTCTCTCGCCTGTATCCAGGTTGCTGTCACAACTGAGCTGTAACACCGAGCTGTAACACATTTTTCCGCAACAAAATTAAACCCAAAGTATGTAAAAGAAAGAAAATTATAAATAGTAGAGCAGGAATCAATCCAATTGAAAACACAAAAACAGCTGAGAAGTATCAATGAAACTAAAAGCTGATTCTTTGAAAAATCAATAAAATTGATAAATCTATAGCCATACTGACCAAGAAAAAACTAGAAGACAAAATTACCAATATTGAATGAACTAAAGGACCTCACAGACATTAAAAGGATAATAAACTACTACAAACAACTTTAGGCCTATAAATTCTACAATTTGGATGAAATGGACAAATTCCTCAATTGAGAGGCACAAACCAAAACCCATTCAAAAATAGATAACTGAAAAACTCCTATGTTTATTAAAGAAGTTGATTTTGTAGTAAAAAAAAAAAAATTCCTATAAGAAAATTCCAGACACATGTGGTTTCATAGGAAAATTTTACTAAATATTTAAGGAAAAAATAATATCAGTTCTACACAGTGTTTTTCAGAATATAGAAGAGAAGACTTCCCAATTCTTTTGATAAGGCCCGCCAGCATTAACTCAATATCAAAACTAAAGAAATTAAAAGAAAACTACAGATGAATACCCCTCATGAACGTTGATGCAGAAATCCCAAGCAAAATATTCAAAAATAAAAACCCAGAAATATTTAAAGAAGTTAATACATCATACCTAAGTAGAATTCATCCCAGGAATACAGAATTTGTTCAATGCTCAAAAACCAATGAATGAAGCCTACCATATTAACAGACTAACAGAAAAATTGTACTTAAATATAAACCTAACAAGATATGTGCACAATCTGTAGGCTAAAAGCTACAAAACGTTGATGAGTAAAATCAAAATTCTAAATAAATAAAGAGATATATCCATGTTGATGAATTGGAAGACTCAATATCATTTTGTTAAAATGTCAAATGTGCCATTTGTGTAGATTCAACATAACCCCAGTGAAAACCCAGCAAGTTGGTTCCAAAATTTATATGAAAAAGCAAAGGAGCTAGAATAGCCTAAACAATTTTAAGAGAGAATAACAAAGAGAATTCACACTACCCAATTTCAACACTAAGTATAAAGTTATAGTAATCAAGATGGTGTAGTATTTGTGAAAGGATGGACATATATACCAATGGAACAGAATAGAGAGCCCAGAAATAGAAACAAATACAGTCAAATTATATTTGACAAAAGTGCAAAAGCAATTTAACAAATAAAGAATAGGCTTTATAAAAATGGTGCTGGAACAACTGGATGTCTATACGCCAAAAAATTTTTTAAAAAAAAAACCTCAACCTAAATTTCACACCTTAAAATTTAACTCAAAATTGTTCATAGACTGAAGTGGAAAATATAAAACTAAAACTTGTAGGGGCTTCTTGTTTTCCGTAAGGCAAAATTTGCATAATCTTTGGCAATGAGTGTTTAGATATGATATTAAACAGTGTAATCTGTAAAGGAAAAATTGGTGAATTGGACTTTATTGAAATTAAAAACCTTTTCTCTGCAAAAGACACTGTTCAGAGAACCCAGCCACCAACTAGGAGAAACTATTTTGATATCACATAACTGATAAGGAACTTGTATCTAGAATATATAAACAACTCTTAAAATTCAATAGCAGGAAAATAAACATTCTAGTTAAAAATGGGCAACTGATCTGAACAAAGAAGATATATAGATGGAAAATGAGTATATGAAAGATGCTCAGCATCATTAGTCATAGGGAAATGCAAATAAATTAAATTACAGCCACAATGAGGTAACACCGCGTACCTATTAGAATGGCTAAAACTAGAAAACAACAATAACCAGGTAATAGTAAATGCTGACACTGATGCAGAACAACAGGGACTCTCATTCATTGCTGGTGGGAATGCAAAATGGTATAGTCACTTTGGTAAACAGTTCATCTGTTTCTTATTACGCTAACAGTGCACTAACAATACACCCAACAAAACCAGTCCTAGTCCAATATAATTAATAAATTATATTGATGTCATTTACCCATCAATATGATGTGGCAAGAAGGGCGTATTACCTCAATCAAGCCAAAAATTCATAACCTCAGTCCATTAATGATAAAAATGTCAGACATTCCAAATTGAGGAATATCCTACAAAATACCTGACTATTGCTCTTTTTAAAAAATTAGTAAACTTTATTTTTTAGTGCAGTTTCAGATTCACTGCAGAATTGAAGGGGAATTCTCATATATTCCCTGTCCATCGTCCCAACTCTCCCCTGCACCCAACTTACCCTCCCATGACATCCTGCACTCCAGTGGTACATTTGTTGTAATCCATGAACCTATATAACACAACAGTATCACTCAAAGTCCATAGTTTACATTAGGGCTCACTCTTGGTGTTGTACATTCTCTGAATTTGGATTAATGTATAACAACATGTATCTACTATTATAGTATTATACAGAATAGTTTCATTGCCCTAAAAATCCTCTTGTGCTCTGCCAATTCATTCCTCCCCTGTCCTAACCCCTGACAACCACTGATCTTTACTATCTTCATTGTTTTGCCTTTTCCAGAATGTCATACAGTTGGAATCATACAGTATGCAGCCTTTACAGATTGACTTCTTTTACTTAATAATACGCATTTAAATTTACTATTTCTTCAAAATTAACAAGGTCATGAAAGACAAGGAAAGACCAGGTCACTGTCAGTCAACCAAGGAGACATGATAATTAAATGAAAGGTGGTATCCTAAATTAGATCCTAGAATGGAAGAAGGATATTGGTGGAAAACCTGGAGAAATTTGAATAAACCTTGCAGTTTAAGTATTTATCAATGTTAGTTTCTTAGTTTTGATAAATGTACCATGGTAATGTAAGATGTTAAAATTAGAGGAATCTGGATGAAAGATAAATGGAAACTATATTTCTAAAAAATTTTTAAATTAAAAAAAATTTTATTGAAGTGTAGCTGATTTGCAATGTTAGTTTCAGGTGTACAGCAAAGTGATCCAGTTATACATATACATACATACATATTTTTTTCTTTTCAGATTCTTTTCCATTAATTGTTATTACCAAAAATTGAATACAGTTCCCTGTGCTATACAGTAGGTCCTTGTTCTTTATCTATTTTATATATAGTAGTATGTATCTGTTAATCACAAACTCCTAATTTATCCCTCCCCTACTCATTCTCCTTTGGTAACCATAGTTTGTTTCCTATGTCTGTGAGTCTGTTTTTGGTTTGTAAATAGAATTTGTATCATTTTAACTCTGTACTATTTTTGCAGCTCTCTGTAAGTATAAAATTGTCGCAAAGTGAAATATTTCAAATGGCAATGGTTATAGAAATATCTAATTTAAATCTAATTTATTTTAAGTAAGCAAAATTATAACTTTTTTAAAAGACGTCTCAATGTAGCTTAAGTTGTTATGTTGTGTTGGATTTTTCTTGTTTTTATGTTATGTCCCCCTTAGGATGTAGTTAAAGTATTGTTTTAAAGTCACTTACAGTAAATTTTCTTCATGGTCATGTCATTAATTTAATAGACATCCAGGGTCAAGTGTTTATTTAAAATAGGGGGGAATTGTGGTTATTTTCTCTTTGAATTATTTTAATTATGTAAAACTGTACATACTTTTAAAGTCAGACTGTACTTTTAAGTTCGTCTTGCTTCCATTTTTGTCCCTTCTACTTTGTTCTCTCTCTCTCCTTATATAAGGGTAACCATCTTTGTTAATTCAGAGGTTTAATCCTTCTAGGTTTTTCTGGAATTTTAGGCAAATTATCTCTTTTCTTACGAAAAGGTTGTTCTGTAGCTTGCTTTTCTCACTTAGCATAACCTAGATGACACCATATCAGTATATAGAGATCTTCATCACTTCCTTTTTATAGCTGCATTGTACTTTTTTATAGTTTCTTCAACCAGTCCCCTGTTGATGAATGAGTAGCCTAATGAACTATTGCCAGTGTATCTTTGAGACAGATTTCTAGAAATGAGATTGTGGGCCAAAGTGTAAATGCAACTACACTTTTGGTGAGTACTGCAGTAGTGCTCTACCAATTTGTACCCTCCCAAGCAACTTATGAGAGTTCTGATTTTCTGCATGCATGTTGCCAAATATTGGATTTTTCCTAATCTGATTATGTGAAAAAAATGGCATTTTGGTGTAGTTTTAATTTGTGTTCTTTTTATACAGTAGACTGGAATACTTCTTCATTATTTAAAGACTGTTGCATCTTTTTTGTAATCTGTCTTTTCACATATTTTGCCCATTTTTACATTGGAATGTTAGATTTTTGTTCTAAAATTTTAGGAGCTCTTTATCTATTTTGGACATTTGCCCTTTCTCTGTGATGTAAGTCTTTTCTTTTTTGACTTTGCTTATAAAGACTTTTTGCCATGAAGATTTTGTTTTTTAGAAAAACCTTCTCGAATTATGAAGTAGTGAAATCCTTATATGACAACTCAAGATATCGTATAAAGATTAACATTATTTCATTGCACCAAGGGAAAGCTCTGGACTAAAATATGACAACCACTGTTATAGCCATCTGCTCCACTGAATTTTCTTTTATCATTCTATAGTCATTAATTTATTTATTTAAGAATATTTATGGAGTTCCTGATCTGTGCTGGGCACAATCCTGAGAGCATAATTAGCTGCATCTAAAGGTCAAGGGCTCCTACCCCAGACTGGGTCTTGAGACATGTGATTTTGGTAATGGCTGCCTTGACATCCTTGTTTCTTAGAGTGTAAATGAGAGGATTGAGGATTGGTGTGAGAATAGCATATACTACGTTGCCCATGACGTGGAAGTCAAGGGGCAGGTCCGCCCTATAGGCCACGTAGGCTATGGCAATGGAGGAGTAGTAGGTGCCAACCACCAGCAGGTGGGAGCTGCACGTGGAGAAGGCTTTTGAGCGTCCTTCTCGGGAGCTGATGCAAAGCACCGAGGCCAGGATGTGGGCATAGGAGAGAAGCACCAGGAGAAGGGGCAGGAAGGACACCACCATGGCGATGCAAAAGCCCATGAGGGTCTGGGGTGTGGTGTCAGAGCAGGAGGCCTGAACTAGAGACAGATGATCACAGAAGCAATGGTAGATGTGAGCAATGTTGTCATATGCCATCTGGGAGGTCTTCACTACTGCTGGGATGGGCAGGAGGAGGGCAGTTAACCAGGCAGTGGCTGCCAGTGCAGCATTGGTCTCTCGGGTCATATGGACAGGGTAGTGCAGTGGGCGGCAGATAGCCACATAGCGGTCATAGGCCATGACCACGAGGATGAAGGCTTCTGAGCATGTAAAGCTTTGGAAGAGGTACATCTGCAATAAGCAGGAAGTAAAGCTGAGAAAGTGGTCCCCAAGCAAGAACAGGGACAGCATCTTGGGGACAGTGGTTGTGGTGAAGAGGATGTCCAGGGCAGAGAGGTTGATCAGGAAGAAGTACATGGGTTTGTGGAGGCTGGGCTCTGCCAGCACAGCCACCAGGATCAGGGCGTTACCCATAAGGATGAGAAGATAGAAGAGGAGAAAGATGAAAAACACAGGGAGGAAGAAGGACTCTGGCAGAGAGGGGATGCCCACCAGATAGAAGACTGGTGAGCCACCTACTGATCCATTACATGTTGTGGCCTCCATAGTGAGACAGAGCTAGACTTCTGGCAGATGGGAAGCTGGAACATCTGGACACTGGAGTATCTGGAAACCACAGAAGCAAGGATTCTGGAATGAGGATTCTATAATATTTATTCTCTAATCAAAATATAAGCATAATTATTTACAACCAACTCTTGAGGACTTATTGGTGGGCTGTAATATTGACTTCAACCTTGTGAACCCAAAACTTCTACCTTTTTTCTTTTGTCGAACATTAATTATTAATGAACTGATAACCTACCAAATAGAAGTCATCATGCTGTGTTCAGGTGATACAGTGATGAAAATAAAGAAGGCAGGAAAAGTCCCTACCTTCTTAGAGTTTACATTTTACCAGGAAAATCAGATCTAAACAGTTGATTGTTGAATTATGATTGTGAGGAGTTCTTTGGAAAGATTACTGCTGGTCTTCATCTTAGATTTCATGTGTCTAGTTTGGGATGTCAGATCTCTTAAATCAAGTCCTGAAGCTCATGCCTCTACTTTGCACTCAAAGTTCCAACCATGTTGCTTTGGAAGTGCTGCTTTCTCCAAGGTTCTTTGCAGCAGGCTATTGCTCACATAGTTATTAAGCTTATTTTCCTCTTGTGTGCCTTAAGTAGTGGTTTTTCCTGACTCTTTTTAAGCTAGTTGTCTGGACTTCTGCTCCTATGTAGGACATAATAGGTCATGGTAGCCCAACACTTTCACTGCAACAATTAGACACAAACCTGGATAAATTACACAAATCACATTTTTTAAAATAAATTGGAGAAACATGAGTATAGTAAGGATGAGATGAACTGGAACTCCAGGGAGGAGGGATCCTCCAAAGTGAACTGACAATCACCAGCTCTTTTCTTCTCTGGGAATATGATTACTCCCTCCCTGATTTTACTTGTGATAAAACATTTTTCATGCCACTGAATCATAAAAGTGCCAAACCTAGAAATGTCCAGCCAATTTTTTGTTTCTTTTCTTAGACAAAAGAGGGAAGGGCTTGCCCAAGGTCACACAGCCAGTGAGCCACAGAGCTAGGACCAGAACCCAGTCCTCTGACACTCAAACCAGGACTCTTTATTCTTTATTATGTTCCCTGGAGAATCCGGAAGCTTAAGTTATCATGTGGGGTGAGATTGGGGCAAAGATTTTCTCTTTCCTTCTCCAATTCTAAGATGATATTGTCAGCAACAACCATAAATTTCAATTTGTTCTTTAGTCTCTAGTGCGGAGGAGGCCTGATTCCCTGTCAGGGAGTGAAGGCTGGTAAAATGTCTTTCTAAAAGAAACACGGAACAGGCCACTCCATTGTGACTGCTTCATTGAAAGAAAAAAAAAAAGTATTCTAGAGGTCAGCCCCCATTATCCAGGCAGAAAAGCAAAACTCGTGCATCTCAATTTAAAAGAGTGAACTCTCAGCTAACCAAACTCAATCTGCCTGAGGCAATCACCAGGTTTCTTGCATACCCAAGCTCATGCAAACTACATTTTCCTGCATGTTGTTAGAGCTCAGAGAAGTCAATTTTGGATTGAATGTCACTGAGTTAAGCTGAATTGGGGTTTGAGGAGCAGAAACTCAGAGCTATCAAGTCCAATTGTACCCCTTCTTCTCCCTCCTCTGGTTCATTTCTATTAAGTGGAGGAGACAAAGTCTGAGTCTAAAGTCCAGAAACAGAGTGTCTTCTCAAGGCCAACCAACAAATTCACAGCAGAGATGGGTCTTAAACTCAATGTCCTGGCTCCCATCCAGTGTTTGTAAGGTTTTTTTCATGAGAGAAGATGATTCCTTAGCCTGCCATTCAAAGCTCATCTTCTTGGAGCCTTATTTCTCCTGTCTCTAGTCAAATGGCAACTCCTTGCTCTTGCCTTGTTCCCTTTCCAAACTAAGCTTCAATGTTCCCTCCTCCAAGAGGTCTTTGCTGTCTCAGCTGGCTTGGCGGCTTCTTTTCCGAGCTCTTACAGTTCCTGTGCTTTCCTTTGTCATCACTATGATCACACGGGGTTGTCTCTGTCTATTTATGTGTCTATGGCTCCATCAGACCAGGAGGATTTGCAGGGCTGTAATGGGGCCTAATTGTTTCTATTTAATAATGTACCACCACCCTTCTCAGGAGCTCAGTGCTGCAGCAACGGGAGCCAGGATGCAACTTTCCCATCTGGCTTCATTTTGGTGCTAAATTATAAAATTGGAATGAAGGGGTCATTAGCAAATCCCATTTCTTATACAGATGGAGAACACAAATGGGGGGCTCAGAAGCATGCTGTGATTTGCCCAAGGTCACACAGTAAGTGGGTGACAGAATCAGAACTAGACTATCAGTGGGGCTGGATTATCACCTTGAGCCCAAGATAACCCAGCAATGAGCCCAGGCTGCCTCATCTACTTGGGGCCACAAGACAGACCAACCAGTTGAGGTTTATTTGCTCACCCCAAAGTCAGTGAAGCACTTTCCTTCCCTAAGCTTCTGTTTGGCAGATTGGGCCTGTGCAGCAAAGCATGTGGTTAGGACGCCAGCTAGACAGGAGCACTGAAAATGTTTTTGAAAGAATTTAGTGTTTGAGTTTTTTAAAAAGCATCATTTGATGTAGCATCATGGTGAAAATCAGAAAATTTCTGTATTTCTTTACATTTATTTTGTGGTTCAGATGAAATGATTTCATTTTGGATACATATTACGAGGGCAGGGTGTTTTCACTGCTTAAGGACAGTAAACATATTGTTAGAGGACCATTTCCTTGGTCAGGATTATCTACGAGCCAGTTACAGTGCTGGTGGGGGACAAAAAAACAAATTAAATTTCCTGAATGTCCAACCTGACACCTCACATTTCTCCTCCCATCATCCAGTCCTGCTGGGGAGTGGTTATGCCCTTTCAACAAATGAGAAACTGAGGGGTGAAGGACAGACCCTTGTTCAAGGCTGGTGAGGGCTGAGAGCAGAGGTTGTTCTGGAGCCAGCCTGCTGCGTAGGACTGAGCCCTGCCTGGCAACCAAGAGTCCTGATTCCTGGGCCAGCTCTGCCACTCCCTTGCTGTGACTTTGGGCTTCTGAGCCTGTTTTCCCATCTGCAAAATGAGGGCTTTGGAAGAGATGATCTCCTCCAACTTAATAAACATTTTTGAGTGTCCCCTCTGTGTTTGGCCCAGTGAGAGGTCGGAGATGAATGTCTCATTGTTCAAGCCTCTAAGCAGGGAGAACAAAATTCTCCCCTTCGATAAGCTCCTGTTGCACACTTGAATCCTTATAGCTGTTGTGTCATTACACTTCACTACAACTCCCAAATCCATGCTGTTCCCTGGTATTTCTGCTACCCTGTGCTATTCCCATAGAAGAGGAGCAGGATATGTGTGAATTACAGAGTTTGGGTTCATTAACTGGAGTTAGAATGTCTCAGGACCCTGACATTCACACATAAAGTGTGTGCTCCAGGGCTCCTCAGCATGGCTCTGCACACCCCTGGCCTCCCTGAGTCTGTCTGCCCACCCCAGCCTTTCTTGCTTCTAGACAATCCCTCCCAGCGCAGCTCACCTGCCAAGTCTCATGCACCTTGGTGTCTTCTGTGGAGTTGCCACACGTGGCCCTGAGGGGGAGGTTGGGGCTGAGTCACAGCCCTTAAACCCCAGAGCCATGGCCTGCTGGGACACTCTCCTTCAAGTTGGCTCCCCCATGGGACCCCATACCTGCCACCTGGGAACAACTTCCTATGATGGAGCCAGGGACATGGCCTGGGCTTTGCAGATAATGAAAACAGCATCATTAACTACCCTCATGGGCCACAGAACTTTATTGTTAATGGAGCAGTTTGATTCCTGTTTTCCTATCTGGTCTCACAACAGCCAGTAGGATTGTTCCTACTATTTGACATTTGAGGAAACTGAGATCTGGAGAAGAAAAGTGACTCGAGTGGCTGGGGCAGAGCTGGGATTTGGACCCAAGACTCCAAATCCAGTTTAGCAGTTTAGCAGCCCATCATCTAATGGCTGAGACCTGAGTTCTTTCCAGTTTTGTCATTTTGGACAAATCCCTTAACTGCACGGAGCCTTCCTTTCCTTATCTATATAATGGGCTATGGGGAAGATTTCATGCTTAGCCTAGTGCTAATTAAGTGAGAGCTATTATGGTAATAAACCCAAATAGGCAAACCCTGTTGCATGACTGAGGTATAACTACTGCTGTTGTGCAATGAGGAACTTGCAAAGGTTCTAAGAAAGGAATGTGAGGTGGAGGTCTGTCCCCCAACCCCAGGCAGTGGCAAAGCCGAGTCACAGCCTTTCCTGCCTCAGGCTTTCTGATTCTCTTCTTTGGCTCCATAGCTCTCTATTTCTGACTCTGTCATTCTCTCATTAGTATGTATAACATTTAAACAATTGAAAAAATTTCACAATTAACAAATAAATCCCATTGTATTTTCCTCACTACAGAGCTTTATTAGGTAAAAAGTGGAAGTTTTCTTCACACCAGCCCTTCCCATGTTTCCCCTTCTCCCCTCAGAGGTAATCACTGTTGCTGATTTGGTCAGTTCCTTTCAGACCTTTCCTAAACATGTGGGGTGTGGAGGGAGGGGATTGGTTTGTTTTCTTTTAGCATAAATTGGATTATTTGGTACTTATTGTGTCAATTATATTCTTTGTGTGTGTGTCACTTATATTCTAATGTAATAAGTCTTAGCATTTTTCTGTCTGATCTGCTTCATTCTTTTATCTGATATTTTTCGTATATGATAGTATGAATATGACATAGTTTGTCTAATAATTTCCCTGCTGATGGACATTTGAGTTGTACCCAGTTATTGACATTATGAGCAATATTATCATTAGCATCCTTTCAACATGCATTTGGGGACACATATACCCAAATATTTCTCTGAAAGAGATCAATAGAAGTAGGAATTCTGGGCCAAGCAGTAAGCAGATTTTAAAATCTGCATGTGTGCTTGTATGGGGACAGTCCCAGCTTCAAATCCCGAGGCTCTGAGAACAGTGAGCCACAGGAATGACTGAGATGACCTTGTTACACCAGTGCCGGATGCTGCTGCCCAGAACCAGGAGGAAACCAGGCATAAGCAATTCATTGTAGCCCACAGACGAGACTTCCATAATAGGTCTCTGCAGTCAGTAGATCTACAACTACAGGATGCAAGATTACTAAGCCATTGGAACTTCATGGAAACCAGAAACTGGTACAGTAGAGGCTGCAGCCCCTTCTGATCTAATGAACTTCATGATGGAGCTGAAGATGGTTTGAGAAGTTTCTTTGAATTACAAATAAGAACTATATGTGCCACCTCATCCTCTGCAGATCTCTCCCTCTGATTGAAGAGAGGAACTTGGGTTTGGGATAAATTTGTATATGTGAATGTTTGCTTCCGTATCATAAAGGTAAATGCTGAAGGTATTTAAGCGGGAGAAGGTCTAACCACTCTTAAATGAAAGGCAAAGAATTCTGCAGAATAACCAGATTGTTAGGTGGAGTCTTCTGTTTCTGTTTTTCAGACACTACAGAACTCCTTAGGAAACATCCAGAGCTAGCTTTTGGCAGCAGGAAGATAACTAAAGGCTTTCTGAGATGTTACAGATGAAACTAATTAAAGAACCCGGGAACTTGGGCCAGAAGTACTCACATGGAGTACAACAGTTGGTAGAAATGCAGTTAAGTCGGAGAAAACAAACACAAACCAAGACGTAAATTCCTTTTAGGTTTCCAATTTTATTTTATGTTACTAATGAAAAGGAACCTAAATAGGAGAGCTAAACAGTTAGCTGAGATTTCCTTATGAAAAGCCAACATTCTAAGACTTACTATTATGACACTACAGGATAAAATATGATTTATTTCGTTACCTCTGAGAATAAAAATGTCCTCATACTTCTAGGAAATGACTGGCTCTTCTATAGCCATGGTGACAAATAGTCAGCAGAACTCTTTTTAAACCTGTTTCATTGTTCAAAGACAGCTTTGCATCAGTACACACATTGCTAAAAGCCAGCAAGTCTCAAAGTCAGCCACCCAGCAACTGCTTCACTCCAGTAACCACACTTCTGTGGATAAAGGCAAACCCACCCCTAGATACTCCCACTCCTGAGAGTCCACCAACCCCTGATCTCTACATTTTCCACAGCCTTACATAAGATCAGCTCCCTGTGTTGCTCAGAAACAAACTGTGCTAGAAACTACAGCATTCCTGTGCTTAAGCTAGCAATAAACTCAGCTTTTTGTTTCAGATGTTGCACGGTGGTCTCTCCTTTTAACGTTTCTTATTTATGTCACTATATTTGGTAGTAATGTCCTGTCTTTCATTTTTGATTTTAGTAATTAGGTCTTCTCTCTTTTTTTCTTGGTCAATCTAGTCTAAAGGTAAAGGTTTGTCAATTTTGTTGATACATTCAAGGAACTGATTTTGGTTTTGCCTATTTTCTCTGTTGTCTTTCTCTTATCTTTTCATTTATTTCCACTCTGATCTTTATCATTCTCTTATGCCTACTGATTGCTTTGACTTTAGTTTGCTTTTCTTTTCTAGTTTCTTAAAGTTAAAAATTAGTTTCTTAATTTGAGATTCTTCTTTTTAAATGATAAGTATTTACAGCTACGAATTTCCCTCTAAGCGCTGTTAACAGGTACATCTCATAAGTTTTGGCATATTGTGTTTTCATTTTCATTCATCTCAAAATATTTTCTGACTTCCCTTGTGACTTCTTTTTGAACCCATGAACTATTTGGGAGTGCACTGTTCAATTTCCACATATTGTGGAAGTAGCTTTCAGTGACAGAGCTTTTATTATTTTAAAATAGCATAGAAAAAGTGGGCAGGTTATTTAAAACACATATTGCTTAGAACAAAAAAAAAAAGCTACTTTAGAAATAATGAAGTCTTCAAAGGTGAAACTAGACAAGGTTAGGGTGAACAATTCTGGGAATATATTTGAAGAAAAAAAAAGGAGAAATAAAGGAAATTAAAGTGAACTATGCTATTTGGAATATAAACAGAGAGCACAAAATAAGAATTTATTATGCTATAATCATTTTACTTACCATTAAGAAGATATAAAAATCAATGCAGAAAAAATGGTATTACATAAATATCGTTCTTATAATGGAATCAAAATCTTATGACTGCAGAAGTTTTTTCACTCTTTGTAAATGATAACTGAAGCTAGTGTTAGAGCTCAACATTCTAATTGAGTTTAGAAGTGTTTTAAACTAGCTTTTGAAATTTTAAAATTTATTTCTTAATCTTCTTTTAATCTCTCTTTGCCTCCCAGTAACACTGAGATATAAAATATAGCACATGGTAGGATCATGATATGCAAACTTAATACATGAAAGACACTGTATGTCATTTAGCTGACAGATTTGATTTTCCTGACAAGAAGCTTAGGTAGCCATATGTGAGGTCAGACTAGGTTTAAAAAAAAGAAATCAGATCATCTCTGCCTGTAAAACAATTTGGCTTATGTGATTATCCCAATGCTTAGCCTTAAAAAAAAAAAAACAAACAAACAAAAAAAAAACTCCACTGGGAAGAATCAGTAACATTAGGACCATTAGTTGTATATACCATGACTCAGGATAAGTCCCACACTTTTAGGTAAAAGTAAAATTGATTTTAAGAAAGTATTTTCCTGGTGTGAGTGTATCTTATCTGAATTTAATGTAAGAAGATTCTGCAGAAGATAAACCTAACTCGAATAGGACCTTCATGCTGCTAGGCAGTCATCCTATATGTCCCTGGTTTTTTCCCTTGTCTCCTCTCTTACATGGCTTTTTCACACCTTCTATTCTCAATCCACCACTACTTCTTCCTGTTGTCACTCCAGCCAGTCAAGAGAGATGTCCCATGGAGCCCCATCCCATCTTCACCCACCTACTACCATCTGTGCCTACACTGATGAGGAAGTCGATCTATTCCCGTAGATGAATGTCATGCTCCAAACTAAAGCCAGTCACTCCAACAGTTCTGCCCTCTGTCTCCCATCATCAACTTTTTTACTCTTTCCTGGATTAACCTATCAGCGCACAAATATGCTGTTATTTCTCCCGTGTTAAACAAAAACTTTATCTCTATAAACTACTTATTAAAATTTTAAAGTCAGGATGAAGAACCATATTATAGAATGCTACCATTTCTTTAAGACAGAATGGAAACATGGCCAAATAGTCATATTTTTTAAAATAAAGTCATGTTTATGTATTATACCTATATGTGTAAATATATGGATTTGCTTATATTAAAAATGGAAAGAAAAACCATAAAATGAATAAAAATTATTTCTTTAAAGGAGATGCAACAGGTAGAGGGAGCAGGAATGAGGCTAGAATTCACTAAAAATGTCTTGTTTCATGATTTTGACTAAAAACTATTATACTTGTGACTTTAAAATTCATGTATGAAAACCTTCATTACTATTTGCTGAAATTGTTGCTCTCTGCTAATGCCCTGGCTTAAAGTTCCATGTAAGTGAGGCACTTTTATCACAATTTGTTAAGGAAGATTTTCTTCCCTTTAACACATGCCACAAAAATATCACTGCCTCTCAATTTACTTTTCTGACAATGGTTTTCCTTTCTGCCTGTTTGGGGCACTGTAGTTCTGCCCATCCCTGATCCCTTTTTGACCTGTGTGATTCCTGAAGGGGACTGGGTATCAAAATCCTTCGGGTTTAGTTTAGTTCAATGTAAACTCCATGTCTTACATTGGATAGGAGGTTGGGGGTGGGTCCAAGCTAAAACATCAGTCCCTCCTGAACTCTAATTCAAGAAGATACATGCACCCCACTGTGCACCACAGCATTATGTTCAATAGCCAAGACATGGAAGCAACCTAAATGTCCATTGAGAGGTGACTGGATAATGAAGTTGTGGTATATTTATAAAATGGAGTACTACTTAGCAATAAAAAGAATAAAATAATGCCATTTGCAGCAATACGGATGGAACTGGAGATCGTCATTTTAAGTGAAGTAAGCTAGAAAGAGAAAGAAAAATACCATGTGATATCACTCATATATGGAATCTAAGAAAAGAAAAAAGAGTAATGAACTCATCTACAAAAGAGAAACAGTCCTGCAGACATAGTAAACAATCTTATGGCTACTGGGGGAAAGAGGGTGGGAAGGGATAAATTTGGGAGTTTGAGATTTGCAAATGTTAACCACTATATATAAAAATAGATTAAAAACAAATTTCTTCTGTATAGCACAGGGAACTATATTCAATCTATTGAAATAATCTTTAATTAAAAAGAATATGAAAACAAATATATGTATATATATGCATGACTGGGACATTATGCTGTACACCAGAAACTGATACATTGTAACTGACTATACTTCAATTTTAAAAATAAATAAATAAATAAATAATTTTTAATATAAAAAAAAAATCAGTCCCTCCTGACAGGTAGCAACAGGGATGCCACACCACATCCTGTACAGCACTGGAGTGAAACCTCTCCTTTTCCAAAGGGAGCAGCTCAGGGCTTCTGTTCAATCAGTCCATACCCACCATGGTGTTAACTCCACAAGGCCTCCCAGACAAACAGTAGCAGGTGCGTAGGTTAACAGTATTTATGGGAGACATTTTTACCATGGATTAAATATCACCCTGTGTGTTCCTGCCATCCCCTGTGATTCCCTTTGAAACAGCACCTACCACACGACATTGTGAGCAAATTGAGGGCAGCAAGGCAGCGACTGTCCCAATTTATCTTGTGTCTCTAGCGTCTACTATATAGACTAGTATTTCCCAAGTGCTCAGTAAAGACTTAAATGAATGAACAAATGGAGAAAATTATATTCAGCAGCTTGATGCTTACTGTGGATGTGAAAACCACCACAATCCATTGTACCTGTGGGAAGACTTGGACCAAACATTGAGAACTAGTATTGCATCTTCTGCCCAATGGAATGATGCTTTACTAGAGTTTATTATGAAATACAAAACTCATATAGAGCAAAACTGTATAAAGCCTAAAATACACAGTTTATTTGTAAAGAGAGCACCATGTCACCATTATTCAGGGGAGAATGAAACATTGACAACACCTCATAAGCCCCTTGGTAGCCCTCTCTGATAATAAACCTCTCTCTCTCCTGCGGAATAATCATGATTCTGATTTTTATAATAAATATGCCTTCTCTTTTCTTCATAGCTAGTGATATCTGTATGCATTCATAAAAAAAAACGTGGTTTAGGGTTGCCTGTCTTTAAATTTTATACAGCTGGAATCATATCACATGTATCCTCTTGAGTTGTGATTCTTTCCCTCCATATTATGTGGGATTCCTCTATGTCGTTGCATGTATATATAATTCCTTCATAGGTTATTGGCATAGAGCGTTATATTTTACGAACATTTCACAAATTGGAGAAATGCTGTTGTGCTAGATTATAGAGTATGTGTGTCTTCAACATTATAAGACAGTGAGTGATAGTGTTTTCCAAAGTAGCTGTACCAATTAACATTCCCACTTTCAATGCATGAGGGCTCCATCAACCCACATCCTTGCCAGCCTGGGTTATCATCAGACTTTGACATTTTAGCCAGTCTGGTTGTCTTCTAGTGGTGACTATCTGCTATTGTAATTTGTACTTCTATTACTGAAGAAGTTGTGCACATTTTCTAATATTTATTGGACATTTGTTTATTTCCTCTTGTGAAGTATTTTGCGCATTTTTCCAATGGTTTGACTACCTTTTTTAAAATTAATTTGGAGTGATTCTCTATATATCCTGGCTATGAATCCTGAGTCTTTTAGTTGGTTATATGCATTGCAAATAACTTCTTTTGTCCTATAGCTTGGCTTTTCACTTTCTTTTTAGTGTCTTTTGATGAACAGCAGTTTTTAAGGCAGTCAAATTTATACTTCTTTTCTCTAGGTTTAGACCTTTCAAAAAATCTTATTTAAGAAAATATTTCCCCATCCCAAGACCAGGACTGTAGTCTCCTATACAGTTTTATAGTTTTGCCCTTCATATTAAGATTAAGATTGATTTTTGTGTTTGAGGTGAGATACAAATTTCATTTTTTGACATATGGATATCTGAAAGTACTAATATCCTTTACTATATGTCCATCTTTGACACTGATCTGCAGTGTCATTTATATATCCATTACCCGTATATTCAAGGGTATGCTTCTAGGCACTCAATTCTGTTTCATTGATCTATATGTCTATCTATGTCGTAATGACTAACCTCTTTGCATTCCCATCTTTATTACTATCTTAGCCTTATTATATTAAAAATCTATTTGATATTCTTAAGAAGATACTTTTTGTATTTTATCTGATATTTTTATTTCTTTCCACAGAAGGATTGAGTTCATTACCTAGCTTATCATTAATGGAAAGGAAAGTCCCAATGATATATTTCTGGCCCTGATATAAGTCATTCTTTCCTTCAAAAAATTTTTTGATGACATTCTCTCTTCTTAGCACACTGGTATCCTGGGAGCAGAATTAACTACATCTAAGGATTAAGGGTCTCCAGAATGCCCTGGGTCCTGGGGACATGCCATTTTGGTGATGGCTGCTTTCACATCCTTGTTCCTCAGTGTGTAGATGAGGGGGTTGAGGACTGGTGTGAGAATGGCAAACACCACGTTGCCCATGACGTGGAAGTCAAGGGGCAGGTCTGCCCTATAGGCCACATAGGCTATGGCAATGGAGGAGTAGTAGGTGCCAACCACCAGCCGGTGGGAGCTGCACGTGGAGAAGGCTTTTGAGCGTCCTTCTCAGGAGCTGATGCAAAGCACCGAGGCCAGGATGTGGGCATAGGAGAGAAGCACCAGGAGAAGGGGCAGGAAGGACACCACCATGGCGATGCAGAAGCCCATGAAGGCCTGGGGTGTGGTGTCAGAACAGGAGGCCTGGACCACAGCCAGGTGGTCACAGAAGCAACAGTAGATGTGAGCAGTGCTGTCAAAAGCCATGTGGGAGGTCTGCACCACTGCTGGGATGGGCAGGAGGAGGGCAGTGAGCCAGGCACTGGCTGCCAGTGCAGCATTGATCTGTGGGGTCATGAGGACAGGGTAGTGCAGTGGGCGGCAGATAGCCACATAGCGGTCATAGGCCATGACCACCAGGATGAAGGCTTCAGAGCAGGAGAAGCTGTGGAAGAGGTACATCTGCAGGAAGCAGGCAGGGAAGCTGAGGCAGCAGCCCCCAAGTAAGAGTAGGGACAGCATCTTGGAGACAGTGGATGTGGTGAAAAGAATGTCCAGGGCAGAGAGGTTGATCAGGAAGAAGTACATGGGCTTGTGGAGTCTGGGGTCTATCACCACGGCCACCAGGATCAGGGTGTTACCAATCAGGATGAGCAAGTAGAAGAAAAGGAAGATGAAGAAGGCAGGGAGGAAAAGGAACTCCTGTAGAGAGGGGATGCCCACCAACTAGAAGACAGGTAAAGAGTCTTCTGATCCATTACAGGCTGTGGCATCCATGGTGGGACAGAGCTACATGTCAGGGTGACAGGCAGCAGGAACATCTGGAAACTGAATGACACAGGAGTTTGGAATAAGAATTCTACACATTTCTCTCTGTTATTATTGCAATCCAAATCATTTATGACCAGGTTTAGAGGACTGGTGGTACAATCCAATATTAATTCTTTCATCTTAACCCACAATTTACTCCTTCCTTCTTCCATTAAGTCTTTAGTAAGTAACTACAATGTTACAAAGCTGTGAGCAGGTAAACAAGGCACACAAGGCCCCTGCCTTCACAGGACTTAAATTCTACTAGAAGAATATATTTAAAAGCCAATCACACAGTTAATTATCTAGTGACAACTGAAAATGCATTGAAATAGCTTCTGTCCCTTTTCTACTCCATGTCCCACACTATATTTTGGGTATCAGATTGTTACCCAACCAAACTTGGGTCCTCTGCCCTGCATGCAATAAAGCCAATCTACTGACACTGGGTTGTGGTGAAGGAAAGTACAGGGTTTACTGCATGGTGGCAAGCAAGGAATCCAGGAAGCTAGTGCTTAAGAGACCTGAAGTCTCTGACGGCTTCCAGGGAAAGGTTTTTAAAGACAGGATGAAGGAAGGGGGTTGTGGGGTACGTGATCAGCTCATGGACATTCTTCTGATCAGTTGGTAGTAAGGTAATCAGGAGTCAAAATCATCAATCTTCTGGTTCCAACCAGTTGGGGTCTATGTGCTTGTGGGCAGCATATAGTTAACTTCTACCTGGTAGGGGTTTCAGTATCTTCAAAACAGCTCAAAGGACATGATTCAGAATATTATCTATAGCCCTTGAGGAGGAAATAAACGTCCTTGACTTTGTTTAATGGCTAAACTATTATTATTTTGTCTTGGTTGACTGTTTCCCTTTGTTTCTGCATTTTCTCACTTCTCTGATTAAATTTATTCTTTGAACTGCAGGGAAGGCTTAGGAGGCTACAGTTTTTCTACAGGAGGAAAGGCCCTATAGGGTCCTGCTCAGTTATAGGATCTTAGATGAGCTCTTAGATTCCTTCATTATGGTGTCTCCTTTTGCTCTCGTATAAAGTTCTATTAAGTAATGTCACTATCACCCCATCATTAGGAAGGGCTAATTTTTCCAAGGTTCTCAGGCTGCCTGCTCAGTCCATTCATTACCAAGGGAGTGGCTTTCCTCTCATTTTCCAGGTGCAGCAGCTCTGCCTGCCTCTCTCCCCGCTGAGTTCTCTGGGAGCTCTCCCACTCACATTTCAGTGACAGGAAGGACAAATGACTGCGGAAGGACAGCTCTCTTCCTGATGGAGCCCAAGCTGATGGTGACCACTCAGGGCATGTCCTGGATTTATCATATTCCTTCCTCCTGGCTGCCACAGCACAGCAGCAGGTGTTGTGTTTGGTTATTTGATGTCCACTGTGCTGGGTATTGGCTCCTCCAATACCAACTCAGAAGAAGCCACAATGAGCTGTCATGAGAGCCATTGTTGCTAGAAAGGACAGAGAAATGAAAGCTGCCCAAAGACAAAAAGCCCTATATCAGAGATTGTTCACTAAATGTGTGCTTGGGTCAAAGGGGTAGTGGGGGGTGGGGTGGGGACTGCTGAGTTTGAGCTGAAGCAATTTTGGTTTTGATGAGCGATCCAGGCAGCTTCATGTTTAAATCTGCATCACTGCTGTTTGAACCCTAGTGATTTCACAGTTTCCTTTTGAATTCCTAGGAATGACAGCTACTTTCTTTCTTTCCGAAAACAAATGCAAAACAAACTAGCTAAAAACACCTCTCATGTCCTAGAATCATAGAATGTCAGACTAGAAAAAAAGGTTTTTTTAATCTCCAGTTCCAATCCAACTCCCCTTCCCCCACACTTCCTCACCACCTTTTAAAAATTTACTAGTTTGCTCTGTGATTGATTTAGATCGTGCAGCCTGGCTTCTAGATTTGGAAGTGGTAACCGTCAAATGCTTTGTCTAAAATGAGCATGGGAGAGACAACCATCCTGTGTGTGCGATCCTTGAAAGAGAACCTCAGAGGTCACCCACAGGATCCGGCAGGAGAGTGACCTAATTGTCTCCATTTTAAAGAGTTAACCCTCAGTTAACCAGAACCCCATTCCAAAAAGTATGGTCACCAGGTTTTTCTTATATCTGAAGGAATGCAAACTGCGCTGCCCTGGACATTCTGCTCTCAGATAGGCAGTTGTGGCTGCCAGTCACGAGTGAGGCAGAGCAGGGTATTTCAGAGGCAGAAACACAGAGGGCCAAGGCCAGAGGGCCCCTAAGGGAGCCATCAAGTCAGCTGCCCCTCTCCTCCCTCCCGTGTCCCACTGCTTTGCAGATGAAGGTAGGGATGCTGAGACTTTGATAGAGAGATGGCACATGGCTTTTCACTGCCAGGCAGTGCTGGCCCAGACAACAGGTAGACCAGGCGTGTGCTGGGTCACCAGCCAAGCAGGAGCACCAAAAATACTTTCTGAAAGAGTTTAACATTTGATCTTCCAAAGCACCATTCAACCAGCCCATGACAGGAAATATCCTGGATATTGACTGATCTTTCTTACACTTATTTTACAGGTTAGGGTTCTTGTTTTGCTTTCACACTATATCTGAGTGATGAACCCCATGCTTAGGACCTAAAGGGTCCTGTTTCCCAGGGTGCAGAACTTTCCTCAGTAGGTTCTCCCTGTCAGAATTGTCTGTGAGCTAATTACAGTGCAGGTAGGGACCAGGAAGTACAGAAAAACCAATCACCAGCTGTCCGACCCGATGCTGCATTCTACATACATCATCTCCTCCCATCACCCAATCCTGCCAGAGAGTGGTTATGCTTGTTAAACAAATGAGAAACTGAGGGTTAGAGGACAGACCCTTGTTCAAGGCCAAGACTGGTGAAGAGTGAGAACAGAAGTCACTCTGGAGCCAGCCTGCTGTAAAGGAACCCCGCCTGGCAACCAAAAGTCCTGGCTTCTGGACCAGTTCTGCCATTCACTTTCTGTGCTTTTGGTGTATGGTTGTTGGCATAACTGATACCATCTTGCACCCTTTCAGTGTCTCCTGTCCTCCTGCTGACCCTAGCCAGGCTTTTACTGTGCAGTAAACCACTTCTCTGTCATCAAGGGCTTTGTAGTTAATAGATATTGTCCAGTAATCATTAGAACCCTGTGGCCTGTGTTAGTCCCCAGACAATGCTGACTTCACTGATATATATTTGGCGCCCACAAGACTAGTCACTCATTTATAAATCTTGACTTAGGAATGCACGTTCTGTCTCCAAGCACCTACCCCCAAATCTTAGGTTAGCTGTAAAACTGTCCAAGTGGCCCCTCAGTGGGGCCTAGCACAGTTGTGAATGCTTCTGGATCTTTGTCCACCCGATCCCGATCCTACCCTGCAAATAAGTTACCCTATAATAAACTGATTCATTGATTATATGGAGCTGCCTGCCTCATTTTTGGGTCTCAAGATGCCCCCTCAATTTGGTGGGTACTTTTTGTTCTCTCTGTCTTCCAACACTTGGTTTTCTCATTTGTGCAGTGAGGGGTTTGGAGGAAAAGACCTCTGAGGAGTTTCCAATTCAATGAGCCCTTTTCTGAGTGTCCCCTCTATGTCCAGCAGAGTGGATATCACAGGGTCCATGCCCCAAAGGAGAGGGCGAGGGCTCTTCCACATAGTGAGCTCCTGCTGCCAGCCAAGTGCTTTACCTTCATCCTGTCCTGTGGGTCTTGGTGGTCAAGGATGTGCACTTGTGAGTCATAAAGGACTGGATTCCAGTCCCAGCTCCTACCTGCAGCTGTGTCACCTTGGGCAAGTCACATTCCCCTCTCTGAGCTTGTTTCCCTCAGCTGTGACCCTCTGGGGTTGTTGTGAGTCCTCATGGAGAGAATCCTTAGGCAATGCTACATAAGAGCCTGGAACAGGTAAGCACTCAAAGTTCACGAGGGTTTCCAGTGGTTACTGCTGTGATCAGCCTGGATTCCTGTGGGAAAGCCGTGGCCAAAATGATTTAAATCCCACCTCTGAGCACATGGACCTGCCAGGATATGTGGTCCAAGATTTCACAGTCCACATATGCAGAACCAACCTGGATCCTGGGCGCCTGCCTCTTATGCACATCCAATCAGTCTTCCTGATCCCTAGCCCTGGTTCTACATTCCCCTCACTCAGGTCTTTGCTGAGCTTTGATACTTCATTCCCCGCCCACTCACCTGCCAAGCCCTGCCTACCTTGGTGTCTCTCGTAGTGTCCCCTTTGTATCTTCCAACCTTGCTTGGCAGGGAAGAGCCAGGTATGTGCTAAGCTGTGGCTTATTAAACCCCCTAACCCCTCCTTTCAGCCAGGCCTGCTGAGGTCCTCTCCCTCAAGATGGGACTCCTTTGGGGCATTGTGCCTTTTCCACCAGTCACCCAGAATCAACTTCTTGGTGCCTCCTAGAGCGTGTGTTGGGAGGGGACTTGCTTCTGGGATTTGCTGGTAATGAGAACAACATTGTTAACAGCCCTCACGGGTTTCAGAGCTTTACAAACAATGGGGCAGCTTTTATTAACATTATTCCATCTAGTCCTCAGGACAGCCAGAGGAGACAGGCAGCCCAAGAGGAGGAAACTGAGGTCCAGAGAAGTGAAATGACTTTCCAGTGCTTACACTGATGTTTAGCATCAGAGCTGCCAGGCAGACCCAGGACTTCATTCCCAGGCCTGTGCTCTGCATGTTCCATTGTGAGTAAGGGCATCAGGTCTAAAATGAGAAGTCCTGTGTTTGAATACCAGTTCTAATATATTTTAGCTATGTCACCTTAGGCAATAACTTAACCTCTCTGAGTCTGAGTTACTCCATCTGTAAAATGGTACATAACAGTATTACCTATCTCGTAGTTTTTGAGAGGATTCAATGAGGTAAGGGACACAGGGTGCTTGGAGTGAAACATGATTATTTGAAAATTACTCCAAAAGGTTTGTTTGTGGTACCTGGCAATAGCCAGGGCAGAGGCTGCCTGCATAGTTTCCCAGAAGACTGGTCATGTTCATCTCCTGCAGAAGAAACTGCAACTTTCATGGGCTCTTAGGGTCTCTAGATGCCAAACAGCTGGCTTTACCAGGTACTGCAGTCTACAGCTGGCACCTAAGCTTAGACTGCTTAGCATCCAGTAGTCAGTTTGTTCTGCTTGTAAAGCTCCTCTCTTGCTCCCTTTCCCCCCAAAAAGAAAAGCAATAAGGGTCAGGGCCATTATGCCTCTATCTTAGGATGTACATGTACGAGCTGTTAGCAGCCAACACTCATCTGCTAGAGGGCAGGCCACCAACTGTATCTACTATAGTATATCCCTTGAAACTCTCAGATTCATTCACTTATCACAAGTGGTTCACTCCACTTGGACATAGGGTTTCCAGCATTCTGATTAGTCACAATTTGGGGGGAAATTTCTAAGAGAAAGATTAACTACTGTTCCTGCTGCTGAAGTCAGTCTCAGCATTGCAAGTGATATTTATAATCTCTCTCCTCTGCCACCCATTCTAGAGTCCCTTCTCCTTTACCTTCACATTCAGTCACTTCATTTGATCTAAATGTATTCCCTTCTAGCATGGCTCCTCCCTGACAGTTCTGAGCCCCTGGTTACTATACCTCATCAAACTATGGTTGCTTTCATTGCCCATTTACATTAAAGTGGTAAGAAACAAGAAAAGCTCCCTCCCCTGGGTGCCAACCTCCCAGCCCCCATTCATGTAAGAGCAGTCTTACTTCCTCCTGAAGATCAGAGTCGATTGCCCTTCTAAGTATGGTAATTCCTTTTTTTGAGTCCTGGTCTACTTGCCCAGTGGGCTTAAAATGACCAGTCAGAAGTTGTGGCTTTAAATTTAATGAGATTTACTGTGTCTCCTCTGGAATCAGGACTGCTTAATCCACAGAGGTGAAAATCATCAGGACCAGAAGGACAAATTCCCCCAAAATGGGTCACTGAGGGTAATGGTGAGTGGAACCATTCTAACTTCCACTTACTGGTTCTTGGCAGGAAGCATCAATTTTTAATGGGCATCCAAGCTGAAAATGGTTCCTTTCCACTGGACAGGAACATGGACCCTATTACCACTCCCTGATAGAAGCAGCTAGTGGTTTTCTAATGCAATTATTTCAAGCCTCCCACTCACCCCTGACTATATTGCTGATACATGAGGACTTGCTAACAAACAAGTGATACCAATGCCCAAAATACAAGAACTTACAGGAGAAAATGTTAACATTGAATTAAATGCTAACTTTTTGGCTCCCACAGCATCTCTCTGTCCTATCACCTGATATTATTTCTCTGGGTCTGACTTCCCAACTAGACTATGGATACCCTGAGGACAGCAACTATGTCTGGTTCATTTCTGCCTCTAGCACCTAGTAAATGAATAATTTCTATGAATAATTAGATGATCAAATTTTATTCATCACATTAGTGACTGATGAAAATTGTGAAAACTATAATTACTCTATAGTACTATTGGGAACCCTTCTTAATCTGTATTTGAGGACCAGGTTTTGGCTGTCTGTTCAACTGAATGAAGTCAACTTGGGCTGCTACAATTCATTTAAAAATATTTATTGTGTTATTGTGTGTTGGGCACTGTCATTGGTGTCCAGGGAGTTGAATTAGTTGCATCTAAGGATCAAGGGCTCCAGAATGCCCTGGGTCCTGGGGACATGCCATTTTGGTGATAGCTGCTTTCACATCCTTATTTCTCAGAGTGTAGATGAGGGGGTTGAGGACTGGTGTGAGAATGGCAAACACCACGTTGCCCATGACGTGGAAGTCAAGGGGCAGGTCTGCCCTATAGACCACGTAGGCTATGGCATTGGAGGAGTAGTAGGTGCCAACCACCAGCAGGTGGGAGCTGCACGTGGAGAAGGCTTTTGAGCGTCCTTCTCAGGAGCTGATGCAAAGCACCGAGGCCAGGATGTGGGCATAGGAGAGAAGCACCAGGAGAAGGGGCAGGAAGGACACCACCATGGCGATGCAGAAGCCCATGAAGGCCTGGGGTGTGGTGTCAGAACAGGAGGCCTGGACCACAGCCAGGTGGTCACAGAAGCAACAGTAGATGTGAGCAGTGCTGTCAAAAGCCATGTGGGAGGTCTGCACCACTGCTGGGATGGGCAGGAGGAGGGCAGTGAGCCAGGCACTGGCTGCCAGTGCAGCATTGATCTGTGGGGTCATGAGGACAGGGTAGTGCAGTGGGCGGCAGATAGCCACATAGCGGTCATAAGCCATGACCACCAATTGAAGGCTTCAGAGCAGGAGAAGCTATGGAAGAGGTACATTTGCAGGAAACAGGCAGAGAAGCTGAGGTAGCGGTCCCCAAGTACAAGTAGGGACAGCATCTTGGGGATGGTGGTTGTGGTGGAGAGGATGTCCAGGGCTGAGAGGTTGATCAGGAAGAAGTACATGGGTTTGTGGAGGCTGGGCTCTGCCAGCACAGCCACCAGGATCAGGGCGTTACCCATCAGGATGAGAAGGTATATTAAGAGGAAAATCAAGAAGACAGGGAAGAAGAGGGATTCAGGCAGAGAGGGAATGCCCACCAGACAGAAGATGGGTAAGGAGTCCTTTGATCTGTTACAGGTGACTTACATAGTGGGTCAGGGCTGGATGTCTGCAGATACCGGAAACATCAGCACATATCTGGAAACCGGGATAATCAGGGAAACATTAACCAGAACATGTATCTTTTTCTTTTCGACCATAGATCTCAATCTCAACCACTGCTTTGTGCAGGAATTTCGTTGCACAACTAAGATTCCCAGGATGGTGAGGTGTCTAACGACTAATGGTTGAAAAGCTGGTCCTAACTGCTGGGGAAGAGAGACGGACACAAATATCTGAAAAGCTGTCCAAGAGCAGGAATAAAGAATTGAGGCTACTATTATCAGCTCCAGGGACCCAGAGTTCAGCCCCACATATGGAATAAGTTTTTTACAGTTAAAACTATCCCATACAGCAAAAGACTGGCTTGAAAATGTATAAATTCCCTATAACTAGAGGTATGTAAAGCTGCGATCTTTTTTGCCTGAAATGCTGCAGGGGAGGTTTAATATTTGGATAGGAGCTAGATTGAAAACCTTGAAGCAATTCCTGACCCTAGATCCATTAATTCTTAAGAAAAAATAAAGTAACATAAGGGAACCACATCAATCAGATGGCGGGGTTTGAGGGGCAGATTTATTCCATCTGAGGGAAAAGGTCTTGAGAAGTATCCATTTATGTTCAAATGTCAATTAAAAAATCAAGTAGCTTCTGTATTAGTTCCACTAGTTCCTTTAAGGATATCTGATATGGTAGCTTAGTTCCTGATACCACAGGTAAAGGAACACCCTGGATATGGAACTGTTGATAAACTACTTACCAGATTTTGACTACTGTCAGCATCAGAATCATGACTACAGCCATTTGGCACAAGCCCATCCAGTCCAGATATCTCTACAAAGCAGGTCCTGAATGGGGTTCTTTTACCTGAGACCTCGTGAAGACAACAGGATCAGTGGTTGAGAGTGATGAAGCTAAACCCTGGAGTGAAAACACTATGTACTTCACTAAGGTTCCCTTGACTTATGTGCCTCTGAGCCTAGAGGCTTGTCAATGGCCTCTGATAAAGACTCCCAACTCTTGAGATCTGGTGGGAACTGGTGGGACTCCTTCCTCAGGGTTGGCTGAAAGAACCATTTCTGTACAGCTCTGGACTCAATTCCTCTTCTATGCCCTGCTCCATTCTCATCTTACTCCGCCTAGGCTGGGACATTGTGACTCTGGAATCACTGTTCTTTGTGTCTACATTTCCTTTTGCTTGAGGATTCCCTTTCTATGATATCTTATTGACAGGTAGAGCAGCTTCCCCCAAGGGCTGCTACAGAATGCCGTCTTTACCTGAGAATGGCTTCTCTTTCTGTGCTGCTGCTGCTGGGGCTCTCTGTCTGTCTCAGTCTAACCTGGGTGCCCTAGGACTTGCCTTTGTAT
Source organism: Camelus bactrianus (assembly GCF_048773025.1). Taxonomy (NCBI): domain Eukaryota; kingdom Metazoa; phylum Chordata; class Mammalia; order Artiodactyla; family Camelidae; genus Camelus; species Camelus bactrianus. Next base: position 49,244,416 of record NC_133548.1, read on the forward strand.
CCTGTCTCGTGGTTGTATCCAGGGACAAACCATTCTGATTTGCCCACAACTGCCTGGTTTTAGCACTGCAAATCCCATGTCCCAGGAAATCCTAGTCCCTGGCAAGCCTTGGAGACTGGTCACCCTATGAGAGTCTTTGGTAGGAGTCATTTCCCGAATGGAATCCAGGTTGAAGATGGATTCTCCCCCTAATGGGAAAAAACAGACTCCAAGGTGCTCCCCGGGTTACTGAGCAATCTTCCCCTTCTCCACTGGTGCAGCTCACAGGTATCACTGTTTAGCCATTTCGTGCCCACTGCCCTGACCCCCAGTTCAAAGGACACCCTAGAAAGCTGAAAAGTCTCAGAACCAGTCAGGAGAGAAAACCAAGCCCTCTGCAGAGAGTAACTCCACTCCTTGGAGGCCACTGAAGAAGGTTACTGTGTATCCACGGCAGCCCAAGACCACCCCCCCCCCCCCGCCAAATGACACTTTCCAACCCCCAGAACTGAGATGAGGGAAGTGTTGACTCGCCCTTCACCTTGACTAAGCGATCCAGGGTTGGGCTATGTTGACGTTCAGATTGTTGCTTCTCTGCCCCAATGACCCCTGGAATAGAACCACTTGGTTTTCCAAAACCATGTCCAGCTTCTTCTTCTAATGAAAACTGTCTTATGTCACAGAATATGTAAGTGTGGAAATGGCCCTGCAGATAGTTGAGTCCCTGATCCTTTCCTCACAAATAAAGAGTCAAGTTGGGGTGGGGATGGGGAGCAGCCCGAGGTCAACAACAGGTCAGTACCAGACTTAGTCCTTAAACCAGGCCCCTCGCTCTGACCTTGGACTCTTTCCACAAAGACGGGCCTCCTGGAGAATTTGGAAGCTCTGGTTTCCACCTGAGGAAAAGTTAGACCAAAGGTTTTATTTTCCTCTCTCTATTTCTGAGGCTGATGTCAGAGGCAGTTATGAATTTGTTTTGTTCTGAGGGCATTTTCAAACAGTTTCATATGGACTGGTTACTAAATAGAGGTTAATAAATACTAAATAAACATGCTAGAAAAGTGCTTTTTTTTAAAAAATGGCTTAAGGAAGAGGTGGACTAGGCACATCTGCATGGAAAGAAGTCACAACAGCCAGGCCCCATGTCCTGGGCAGAACTGTTGTACACCCAAGTGCCTGTTAGAAGCTGGGTTATTATAAACCTTCAATAAATATTTTCTAATAAATGAATTAATGAATGAAGGGTTAACCTAAGTTAAACTGAACTTCTTCCCATTATGGACTAGTCAGGGGGGATTTTTTTTCCCTTTTATTTTAGCATCTAAATTGATACAAACCACATTTCCTTGAAAGATGCTGCAGTTCTAAGTTGTTCTCTCTACTGACTGGGCTCATGTAAGCAGGTTGTGCAAGGTTAACAGGGCAATCATGGAGCATCAGAGTCAGAAGACTCTTTAAAAGCAGGCAATGAAGTCCCATCCCCATTGCCCTCCCCCCATTTTTCAAATTAAAAAACTTAGAGAACGGAACAACTTGCTCAAGTCACACAGGGAGCTTGTGGCAGAGCAACATTGGAAGCCAGACTCCTGGCTCCCTGCCCAGGGCTCCCAAGGGTCCACCACGGGAGAGTCACTGAAGCTTCCCTGTCTGGCAGTACAGATCATTCTGGGTGTCATCATCCATGTTTCCCTCACTGACCTGGGGGTTCCATGAGCCTGGAGGTTGGCTCTGACTCTTTCCCTATAAAACCAGCATTTCAGAGGGGCCCAGTACCTGGCTTCTTGGTGTTTCCACAGGCACAGACTGGAGCACAGCTGTCCTGACCACCTCAGGGCTTTCCCTCTATCATCCCTGCAGAATCAAACACTTGATTCTGTGGGGAACTTCTGGTTCTGCTCCATTATTGTTGCTGATAGGGAGGGGAAGGCCCAGAGAGAGGCTATGCCTGGCCAAAGTCACACAATTAGTAAATCAATAACAGAGCCAGCCAGCCTGGAATGCTGTAAATTGGGGCAGAAAATTTTTAGCTCATTTCCCTTCTCTTAGAGCCCTTCTCATTGTGGGGTGAATGTCCCTAACTGCCTGTCCCCCTAAACTGTGCCCTTCCATAACCTTGTCCCTCCCTGGGCTCTGACAGGCTCTGGACACTTCCTTTGTAGCTCTTATATCTACATGAGGGTGGGTTGGCTCACCAGCAACCTGGGCCACTCCAGCTGCCCTGCTTCCAAGCCAGCACTGCCTCAGTGGGGAGAACCAGGTAGGGGCTGAGACTGGTTCCATTAAACCTCCCTAGCCTGCTAGGATCCTGCCCACTGTGGTCCCTTCTAATAGGGTCCTGTGTAGCATTTTTCTGGGGACTCCCAAGTGGCTGGTTAGCAGCTACTACTGGGCTTTGTTGATATTAGAACAACAAAATTAATGGTCCTCTCTGGGGCATAGAACTCTGTGGGCTATGGAGGCTCTCCCACTTATTGAGCAATAATTCATATCCCCATGTGACAGATGAGGAAACGGATACTCAGAGGTGAAAGAAATTGCCCAAGTCACACAGCAGGCCAAGGACAAGGCAGGACCAAAGTCTCAGGTTTGGTAACCCAGTCTAGCCTCTGAGCCAACCAGTTACACAAACAAGAAAAAGTTTGTGAAAAAAATATCTTTGTAAATGTAAAGTGCTGTTCTATTGGCCAGGGGATGGGGATACCCTTTGAGTGTTTTGAAGCTAGAGGAACAAGTATGACAGAGCAGAGAACCACTCAGTTTCCCAAATCATCTCTCTCTCTCACTCACTTGGCCTCTCTTACTCACTCTCACTCTTAGACTCCTTATAACTCTAAGCCCAATCCCCCTCCATGGAGTCTTCTGTGACTTCATCTTCTTCTAGCCCCCAGGGCTCTTGCTATCCTCTGGATTAACCAGGCTGGCTGCCTATGCCACCCATTTTAAACATTAGGAGAACTGAGGTTCATCATTCATTCCACATTGAATGAAGCTGGCTTTATGCTGTGTTCCTGATTACAGGGAATTGGCAGAGTCTAGCAGGGGCAGCCAGTGGAAAAAACTGACTGCCAATCATATCCAATGCGATCTGTGCTACGATAGAGTTGAAGGGCTCAGAGGAAGGAACAAAGCAGGTTTGCACCATGAAAGACAGCCTTCAGGTGAGTTGTGAACTGTAAGCAGATGAGGAGAGCTCTCCAGGCCAATAAGGCAGGGGCAAAGTCAGGAAGGGGTGGAAAGGTAGGAGTTAGAGGGGCAGACAGAAGTTTGTTTGGGATGCAGTATCGAGGGAAACTGGGAGTCTCAAAAGACGAGGCTAAAGAGGTCAGCAGGGCCAGAACCAGAAGGGTTTCAAATTCCAGGCCAAGGAATAAGAACTCAGCTTGAGGACATTGGAGAACCAGGGCCAGCCTTCCTGCAGGGGACTAACAGATGCATGTTTCAGAAAGATCACACCCACTGTCACATGGAGAATGGATTTAAATGGGAGAGGCTAGAGGCAGGGAGGCCAGTCAGTGAGCTAGACAGTGACAAGATAAATAGAGTGAAGGAAAAATGACAACAATGACAGAAACCACTGCCATTTACTGAGTGCTCATTTGTGCCAATGACTGTGCCCAGGTGGTCATGGTCATCGCTTAGTCCATCTGAGGAGTGGTTTTTATTATTCAACCATCTCCAAGGCCACACTTTTTAACTATCAAGAATCAGAGACTTTTACTTCAATTAAAAATAAAAATAAAATAATAATAATAAAGAATCAGAGAAATCCTCAAGAGGCAGGAGAGCCAGAATTTGATAACTGTGTATGAAAGAGTCCAAGACTCTTGGCATTCTAGCTCGGGTGACAAGGCAGATGGTGGTAATGTTGTCTGAATTTGAAGACCATGGTGGTGGGTGGTGGGTGGTGAGCAGTGTAGGTGGGAAGAACTTTTTGGAGGAAGGTGATGAGTTCCCTTTTGGACATGTTGCATTAGAGGAGCCCATGAGACATCCAAGTGGGGATGTCCAGCAGATATGGGAGGGTTTAAGTTTAGAGCTCAGGAGAGAAAGCTGAGTTGCTGACAGACTTGGGAAGGCTATGCTTTATGGAGCTAGGGAGAGAGTGTAGACTTAGAAGGAAAGAAATTTGGAGGAAACCAGCATGAGACTGAGGCAGAACAAGAAGGGCCTGCAAAAGATGCTGGGGAAAAAAATGGCTAGAGAGAGTGAAGCAAAGCCAGGGAGTATGCTATCGCAGAGGCACTCCAAATGCCATGTTTGGCCAGCAGCAGTAAAAGCTGCTGATGAGGGGAGAGTATAGTGCAGTGGTAGAATGCCTGCCTAGCGTGCATGAGGTCCTAGGTTCATTTCCCAGTATTTCCATTTATAAATAAATAAACCTAATTACCTCCCTCATTAAAAAAAAAAACAAACAAACAACAACTTAAGAGCTGCTGATGGGACTAGAAGAATGTGAAGTGAAGAGTGTGCAGGGGACCCAACAAGGAGGCGGTCACTGGTGACCTCAGGGTGAACAGGTCCACTGGAATGGTGGGAGTGGAAGTTTGGGGGTGGGGTGTGGATGTTTGAGGGTAAGTGGAAAAAGTGGATAACATTTTCAAGGTGTTTGGCTGTGTCAGGGGAGGGATAAATTAGAAGTTTGGGATTACCAGATACACACTACTATAGATAAAATAAATATTAAAGGCCTACTGAATAGCATGGGGAACTATATTCAATTTCTTGTAATAACATATAAGGGAAAAGAATCTGAAAAGAAAAAATATATATGTATGTATATATATAACTGAATCACTTTGCTATACACCTGAAACTAACACTGTAAATCAACTACACTTCAATAAAAAATTAAAAAAAAAAGATGTTTGGCTATGAAGAGACATGGATGGTTGGAGGGCAATGAGGGGTCAGGGAGGATTTTGTTATATTTTTCACTTGGAGGTGTTTGAGCACATTTCCCACCACTTGCTGGTGGAAATTAGCCAGTAGAGAAGAAGAGGAAGAAGAAATGGGAGAGGAAGGGATGGTCAGCAGAGGCAGAGAAGAAGAGCTTCTGAGCTGAGTATTTGGACTCCTGGTGAATCAGGTAGGGGAGAAGGAGGTTTTTTAAAAGAGAGAGAGACAGAGAAGGTGGGATAAACGTAAGATTACAGATTTAGTGGCACAGGTAGGGGGACAAGACTCACTGAAGATAAGAGTGGCAGGAGAATTTTGTGAAGATGCTGAGACTGCAGAGGAGAGTTTGTTCTGCATCGAATGGGTCTGGGGAGGCAGTATAGTGGATACATGCCCAGATCTTGATGCCAGACCAATTTGGATTCAAGCCCAGAGCTCTCTGAGCCTCTCTTTCCTCTTCTGGAGAATGGGGTTTGTTCAGTGTGGTGGTATGGTGCTGGTTGAGAAGAGGTGAAGGGTACCTGCAGGTGTCATAAGCATTTCCACCCAGGTAACACCAGCCCTGTCCCTCTCTCCTGGGTCCCATAACATTCTCAGCCCAGGTCTCTCCGTCCTGAGAAAGTGGGGAGGCCCAGAAATGTCCCCAGGAGGAGCCCATGTACCTCAGGAACATTTTTGAGTTCAAAACAGAGGACAGCCCGGTCCTCCGAAGTTCCTCCCAAGCAGAGGCCACCTGCCTGTGCCCTAGAAAGTCGTCAGTGACGCTCCGTCTCTCTCTGTCTCGCCCCTACAGTTCTTCACCTTCACCGGCATCAGGTTCTAACAGACGCGAGAGACTGGAAAGGGAGGGTGCTGAGGAAAGGGAAGTTATAAATATGTCCAGGGAGAGACTGGGCTGCCTCCCAGCATGGGTAGGAGGCTCCTGGAGCTCTGGGGAGGAGAGTCCAGAATCTGGGACCTCTGCTGGGGCCTCCAGCACTCTCATCACTGTGACTATCCTTCTCGCCACCAGGAGACAGTGTGGCATAAGCTTCGTGGGCCAAACATGCTTGGGTTCAAATCCTAGCTCATTCACTTGCCAGCTCTACTTGGGCAATGACTTCACTTCTCTCTGCCTCTGTCTCCTCTTTGTGAACCAGGGTAATACCACCAGCAATATTGGCTGGAGTGAAAGTTTAGTGAGGCACTCTAGGTAAGAGTTCTTTGCAAACTGTGAAGTGCTATGAAGAGTTTTCTCTGCCATCACCACCATAGCCACTGAGAGGCCACCCCCTGGATGTCTTCCTCTCTGAGGTTTTTCACCCTGGAAGGCTGGAGGCAGAGAAGCTGGCTGATGAAAGTTCTCTGAGGGTATGACCAGCCTCTTCAATGCTCACTGACTAAGGTCATGTAGAGGACAAGGATATTATCCTGACCATATCCATGTTCTTTCTGGAACCCAGTCAAAGGTGCTACCCTCAATACTCTACTCTACATTCAACCCTTGGCTTAAGAACTGACGGACAGATGATTGAGTCCTTAAACTAACCCTTTGGGACAGTTAAGTGCCATGGTGAGGGACATGAACTCTGGGGCCAGTGTACATTAAATCCTGGTCTGCCTCTTACCAATTGTGTAAGCCTGGGCAACTCTCCCAACCTCTCTGTGCTTCAGCTTTCTCCTCAAGTGAGGGGGCAAGTGGTGAGGGGACAGGTCTGAGGTATACATGCACTGCTATGACAGCCACTTCAGGTGAGGAGACTTGTAGTGAGTGGTAAGGTCTGAGGTACACGAGCACTGCTGTCTCAGCCTTCTCAGGTGACAGGACATGTTGTCAGTGGTCAGGTCTGAGGTACAAATGCACCCCTCCTCAGGTAAGGGGACATCAGTGAGTGGTCATGTGTGGACTCCAGGTGCACTGCCGTCACAGCCTCCTCAGGTGAAAAGGCGTGTGGTGTTGGTCACGTCTGAGGTCCACGTGCACTGCTGTCTCAGCCTTCTCAGGTGAGGGGACATGTGGCCAGTGGTCAGGTCTGAGGTCCACGTCCACTAGGTGATAGCTTCTTCAGGTGAGGGAGCGTTTGATATTGGTCACCTCTGAGGTACACGAGCACTGCTGTTACAGTCTTTTCAGGCGAGGGGACATGTGGTGAGCGTTCATATCTGAGGTATGTGTGTTCGGCCCTGACAGCCTCCTCAGGTGAGGGAACATTTGGCCAGTGGTCAGATCTGCAGCATAAGTGCACTGCTGTCACGGCTCCACTAGGGAGGTAACCTGTGGTCAGTGGTCACGTGTGAGGTCCACGTGCACTCCTGTTACAGCCTCCTCAGGTGAGGGAACTTGTGGTAAGTGGTCAGGTCTGAGGTACACTAGTGTTACCGGAGAGTAGGTTCTTATCACAGGAAGAATTCAGAGATGAAATAAGGAAATCAAGAAAGCTAAGCAAGGATTTATCATTAGCGGATAATATGCTCTCAAGAGGAGTGAGCAGACTCAAGTGAGTAGCTGTGCTGAGGTTCTTTGGCGAGCTGGTTATATGGGGTGTGAAAATGAGTGGGCGGAATATTCATTGTGGAGGGAGGGGCTATGGGTCATATTTCCTGATTTTCATCCCAGCTCCACCTTCCCGAGGGGAGGAGGGATTTTCGTCCTTAGTCTGGATTGGAAGTGTCACGGTGTCGGTGCATGATGGGTACTTCTTATCTGCAAGTCTAATTTTATTGTAATGAGGGCATAATGAGCAAAAAGTTATATTCAGACCCTGGAGATTCCTGCCTTATCCCACCTTTCTTTGTCTGCCTCCAGGACACTTTCCAACCCCCAATATGTGGTTACTTATCAGTCTGAAGGTTCCAGCTTTTCTTTGTCTGCCCCGCTATTCACGAGGGGTATGATTTCCTGCCATTTGGCCCGTGCCTCCCTTTCTTTGCTCATATCTAGCAAAGATGTGAGCAATTCAGAGATGCTCTAACATGAGCACTGCTGTCACAGCCTCCTCAGGTGAGGAGAACAGCCTTGGTAACCAGGACCCTGCCCCAAGCCTGCACTATTGTTTCTTGATTGTTTCTCACTTGTTTCTGCGTTCCCTCACTTCCCTGATTAGCAAATGTTTGAATCTGCCCTTTGGAGCTCACGGAAGTTCAAGGAAGCTGAATGAAGCTTATTTCCTACAAACAAGAAATAAATTTGTACCAGGGAGGAACCAATGGGGTCCTGCTCAGTATCACCCTCACCTAAGGTAATGCCCATGTACCTCAGTCCTGACTGTTCACCACAGCAGGAGGCTGTGACAGCAGTGCACTTGTACCTCAGACCTGACCACTAACGACTTGTCCCTTCGTCTGAGGAGGCTGGAATAGCAGTGCACGTGTACCTCAGACCTGACTGCTGACCACTTGTCCCCTCACGTGAGGAGGCTGTCAAGGCAGTGCATGTATTAAATGAATACAAGTTCATGTGCCCAACACACAGTGAGGCCAAACAATACCTAAATGTCAGAATTTGGAATACAGGAAAGTTTATTGCAGGACTGAGCAAGAAGTGATGGCTCATGCCCCTCAAACCCCAAACTCCTCGAAGGATTTCAGCAAAACATTTTTAAAGGCAAGGTGAGGGAGAAGCGTCTCAGGGTATGTGATCACCTTGTGCACAATTCTCTGGTTGATGCTGAGGTAATAGGGCAGTTAATGTTATCAATCCTTAGGTGCTAAGAGGTCAGGGGGCTAGGAGCTCATGATCAACAAGTAGTTAATTTCTTCGATTTGGTGGTGGTTTTCAGCATCTAAAAAACTCAGGAAATATGCATCAGATATTATTATCTAGGTACTTCAGAGAGGAGCCACAGCAGGGGTATGGAGGAAGTGACCTGTGCTAGGAAGTTCCCATAGGGTCCTGCTCGGTTACACAAATGTACCTCAGACCTGACCGCTCACCACAAGTTCCCTCACCTGAGGAGGCTGTAACAGGCTTGAACATGTACCTCAGATGTGACCACTGATCACAGGCTACCTCCCTAGTGGAGCTGTGACAGTAGTGCGCTTATACAGCAGACCTGACCACTGGCCACATGTCTCCTCACCTGAGGAAGCTGTCACAGTAGTGCACATGGACCTCAGACCTGACCACTGGCCACATGTCCCCTCACCTGAGAAGGCTGAGACAGCAGTGCACGTGTACCTCAGATGCGACCAACACCACACGCCTTCTCACCTGAGGAGGCTGTGACGGCAGTGCACCTGGAGTCCACACATGACCACTCACTGATGTCCCCTTACCTGAGGAGGGGTGCATTTGTACCTCAGACCTGACCACTGGCCACATGTCCCCTCACCTGAGAAGGCTGAGACAGCAGTGCACATGTACCTCAGATGCGACCAACACCACACGCCTTTTCACCTGAGGAGGCTGTGACGGCAGTGCACCTGGAGTCCACACATGACCACTCACTGATGTCCCCTTACCTGAGGAGGGGTGCATTTGTACCTCAGACCTGACCACTGACAACATGTCCCGTCACCTGAGAAGGCTGAGACAGCAGTGCTCATGTACCTCAGACCTTACTACTTACCACAAGTCCCCTCACCTGAAAGGGCTGTGATGGCAGAACTCATGGACTTCACACATGACTGCTCACCACACACCCCCTGACCTGAGGAGGTTGTCACAGGTGTACCTCAGACCTGACCACTTACCACAAGTCCCCTCACCTGAGGAGGCTGTGACAGCAGTGCTCATGTTAGAGCATCTCTGAATTGCTCACATCTTTGCTAGATATGAGCAAAGAAAGGGAGGCACGGGCCAAATGGCAGGAAATCATACCCCTCGTGAATAGCGGGGCAGACAAAGAAAAGCTGGAACCTTCAGACTGATAAGTAACCACATATTGGGGGTTGGAAAGTGTCCTGGAGGCAGACAAAGAAAGGTGGGATAAGGCAGGAATCTCCAGGGTCTGAATATAACTTTTTGCTCATTATGCCCTCATTACAATAAAATTAGACTTGCAGATAAGAAGTACCCATCATGCACCGACACCGTGACACTTCCAATCCAGACTAAGGACGAAAATCCCTCCTCCCCTCGGGAAGGTGGAGCTGGGATGAAAATCAGGAAATATGACCCATAGCCCCTCCCTCCACAATGAATATTCCGCCCACTCATTTTCACACCCCATATAACCAGCTCGCCAAAGAACCTCAGCACAGCTACTCACTTGAGTCTGCTCACTCCTCTTGAGAGCATATTATCCGCTAATGATAAATCCTTGCTTAGCTTTCTTGATTTCCTTATTTCATCTCTGAATTCTTCCTGTGATAAGAACCTACTCTCCGGTAACACTAGTGTACCTCAGACCTGACCACTTACCACAAGTTCCCTCACCTGAGGAGGCTGTAACAGGAGTGCACGTGGACCTCACACGTGACCACTGACCACAGGTTACCTCCCTAGTGGAGCCGTGACAGCAGTGCACTTATGCTGCAGATCTGACCACTGGCCAAATGTTCCCTCACCTGAGGAGGCTGTCAGGGCCGAACACACATACCTCAGATATGAACGCTCACCACATGTCCCCTCGCCTGAAAAGACTGTAACAGCAGTGCTCGTGTACCTCAGAGGTGACCAATATCAAACGCTCCCTCACCTGAAGAAGCTATCACCTAGTGGACGTGGACCTCAGACCTGACCACTGGCCACATGTCCCCTCACCTGAGAAGGCTGAGACAGCAGTGCACGTGGACCTCAGACGTGACCAACACCACACGCCTTTTCACCTGAGGAGGCTGTGACGGCAGTGCACCTGGAGTCCACACATGACCACTCACTGATGTCCCCTTACCTGAGGAGGGGTGCATTTGTACCTCAGACCTGACCACTGACAACATGTCCTGTCACCTGAGAAGGCTGAGACAGCAGTGCTCGTGTACCTCAGACCTTACCACTCACTACAAGTCTCCTCACCTGAGTGGTTGTCATAGCAGTGTACGTGTACACCCCTTAGTGGAGACAAGCCTGCAGCCCAGTCTATAGCCACTCACAAAGGTGCATTCTGAGGGGACACAGAATCAGAAAGGACAAGATACTGGCCCTAGGTGCTTGTCAAAGGAATGAATTCAATGAGCCCAAATGTTTGATTCCTCCTGTATATAGAAAAGCGCTAAATTCTTTATCTTGAGATCTCTGGTTTTCTTAAGTTAACAAGTAATCTTTTAATGTTCTGACTACCTGGTCTTTGTTGTAAAACTCCTATATATCCTAGCTCCTTCCCTACCTCTTCGGAGCAGTCCCTCAGAGCAATCTGAGAGGCTGTCATCCCAGGCTCGAGTTCTCAGAATTGTCCACTGAATAAAACATAGCTCTCAACTTTTAGGTTGTGCATTTACTTCAGTCGACACCTGTGACTTTACTGCATGTGTGTCAGACCTGACCCCTTATCCCACAACACTGAGCTGTACAGGGTTATATAAGATTAACATAGGTAGTTGGGAACATTAACTGAGTTAATACAAGTAAAGTACTTAGAACAGTGCTTGGCATGTAAAGAATGTCGGTCATAATTATCACATTCCTTTTATAGTTGAGGAAACTGAGCCTTAGAAAAATGAAGTAACTGTCCAATGCCACACAACGAGTTGCTTGCAGAGCTCAGGCCTAAGGGACTCCAAAGAGTGAATTGGTTTGCTTATGCTGAACTGCCTTCCTTTGTGGCTATTTCTGGAAGATGACTGATATTTTTCATTCAAGAGACGGGAGCCCCCAACAAAGGATACTTGGGGGGAGATTCTGTGGCCCTCTAGGCTCCCTTTCTGGGCCCAGCTCTGATTCAGACACCACCATAAAAACTGCTTGCTGGGGAGAGCCACCCCTGCCCTGGCCAGAGAGCAGGCCTGCTCCATTTGGGACACCTCAGGTCAGGTCTCTCCCCACAACTTCCTGGGGGAAAAAAAAAAAAGAGGAGGCAGACATTTAAATAAGGACAGCATCACTTCAATGGTGAGAGAATTTTAGACATGAGAGCCAGTAACATTTGGAACAAGTGAATGTAGGAAACGTGTGTGGAGTCAAGGGAGTGGGTGTGCTTCGGGTGGAACACGAGAAGGAGAGAACCAAGCAAAATGCAAACCGACAATGCTCTGAATAAACAGTGCTGATGAAAACAGGTTAGCCTGTTCTAGCACCACCTGAGAGAGTTAGAACAGAGGCAAGTTCAGGGTCCCACCCTGGGCCCTACTGCCAGTCAGAATCTTTCTTGCCTGTGCGGTTGTCACTGGAGTATCTGCAGAAGGCCAGCCTGGTTAGGAAGCAGCTGCCCGTGCTCACTCTGCTTCCTGCCTTCCCCATCTCCAGCTCATAACTCCATCAAGAGAGGAAGTGACTAATCTTCCTAGATGAAGCATGAGGCATGCTTCCCCAGCAGCTGTCATAAACTCCGCCTGAGTCACAGAGATGAATCCTAGGCAGTGACGGCCCTGGATTTCTGTAGCTAACCCCTGCAGTGCTACTCTGCTCCAGAGAATAAAATAGTAGTAATGTTTGCTGCGTACCTATTATCTACCTACCAGCCACTGTGCAAAGCACATCCACTTATTAGCCCCATCCTGCAGATGAGAAAACTGAGGCATAAAGAATTAAGTAACACATGGGTACTGAGTTTTGGTTTGAGAAGATTAAGAAGTTCTGGAGATGGATGGTGGTGATGGTTCCACAACAATGTAAATGTAGTTAATGCCACTGAACTCTACGCTTACAATGGTTAAAATGTTAAATTTTATGTTTTGGATATTTTACCACACATACACACCAAAAAACCCTACAAACAAGCAAAGAATTGAGTAACACAGCTATCAAGTAGAGAAGCCAGTAGTCCTGCCCCAAAGCCTTGTTCTTGACCATCCACTATTTTCTATCAGTTGCAAGTGGAGACTCTGATCTGGCAGGAGACAGAGAGGTAGGGGGCACTCCATATCAGGCTGAGAAAGATGGGTTTATCCTAAGGGTGCTGAGGGGATGGGGTGGGCGGGCAGGGTTTTAAGTACGGAAGGCCATGGTCAGATTTAAAAGCAGGAAAGTTCCCTCTGGCTCATAGGAAGATGGAGACTGGAGGTGGGGAGGAGGCTGAAACACAGCCCAGGCAGGAGCTGCTAGTGGCCAGGTCCAGAGCTGTGACAGCAGGATGGGAAGAAGTGGGCCAATTTGAGAAGCAGGTGTTAGGGGAGAGGGAGAGGCGGAGGCAGGCAGTGACTGCTCTCCCTGGCTCATTCTACCCTGTGCATATCAGCCTCCTCTGACAGTTGTCCTTCTGGCCCCCTCCTCCCGAACTGGGGTCCTGAAGGAAGATCCAGGGGCACAGATCTCCTTTCTGGCCACCAGGAGGCAATGTTACAAAGTCTGCAGGGAGTTAAGGCCCTTGCAGCCAGGGGCAGATACTTGCTCCCCTCTGTCTCCTCTCCCAGACTCTGCTGTACCCCCCTCCCCCATGTCCTCTCTCTCAGGAGCCAAATTGTTAATACCACAATCTTTCTTGTCCCACACGACACTTTACAAAAGCAGTTACATCTATTAGCTCATGTGCTCCCTCCCCAAAGACAGGGACAGAATAGAATGAGACCTACTACCACCACTTCATAATAAGGAAACTGAAGATCAAGCAGGAAATGGGACCTGACCAATGCCAGCCTCGTTGAGAAGCAGCTGCCCGTGCTCATTCTGCTTCTTGCCTTCCCCATCTGGTGGCAGAGCCAGGAGGGGCCAGGGGCCACAGGCCACCCACTGCCCAGTCTGGACACTGTGAGAGGGCACAGCCTACAGCTTCCACAGAATAGCTGTTAACAGTAGCCACCTCATCAGCCTGTGGACCCCAATTTCATCCTTGAGTGCCTTCCCACCTCAGAGGGCCTTCCCACCTCAGAGGGCCTTCCCAGTGATTGATTCCCATGGGGTTGTCAATGAGGTCAGACTGACCTGGCATGCACCTGATTTACTTCTTCCTCATCCTCTGCTTCCAGAATTACAAGAGTCATCACCATTACCTTCATCACCATTTTAATAAAGGTTTGCATCTGCTCAGCTCTCAGACTTAGCAAGCACTCATCCATCAACTCATCTAAATCTTAGGACAGCCCTGGGGAGGTATTTCATAGACAAGCACACTGAGGATCAGAGCTAGAACGTAGCCAGACTCAGGTCACTCAGCTAGGCCTCCAGGGAGTTTGCAATCTCTTGGGAAAGCTATGCCCATACAGAGTTGAAGATAGGGTGAGGTGATTGGGTTTAGTGCAGCCCTGCCAAGGGGTTTCCAGTCATCTCTACAGATGAGGAAATTGAGTCTCAGAGACTAACTGGGTCAGAATTGAATTATCTGATGCCCAAGCTCATGCTCTGTATGGGGCACAGGGCTGCGACTTTCAGGGAGGGGTGCCGAATTTCTAGCAGAGTACATATTCTCTACAGACTAGAGGGAGAGACTAGTGGGAGGTGGAGGCAGTTGGACCCAGAGGAACTGCTGTTAGGGCAGAAAGGCTTCTCCAGGAAGAAACTGCAGGAGAGCACAGCATGGGCTGTGCAAAGCTGGGTGGGCTGGAGGAGACAGTGGCTGTGCTGAACCAAGGTGGGTAGGGCTGGATGGCCAAGCTAGACACCCACCTGCCTACAGATCTATGCTTCTCCTCACACAGCTGGGGAATTTTCTGGGTTCTGAATCAGAAGCCATGCCAACAAAGACGGGAAAGTCCTGAACCCTTGGCACGACATGGTCTGTTTCTCATCTACCAGAGGGAGAAACTGAAGCCTAGGGAGAGACTGTGACTTCTCTGTGGTCAGAACACAGCAGAGCCTGCCCTTCTCCAGGCCTCAGTCTCCCAATGTGAAAAAGGGAGGGGTTGAATTACATGAGCTCCAAGTTTCTTCCCATTCTGACCTTCTGAGTACCATGTATCCATCCTTGCTGTCCTTGGCTCAGATCCCAGCCCCTGATATATCCTCCACATGTATCCCAGAGCAAGTCACATAGCCTCTCTGAGTGTCAGAGTCCTCATGGGTGAAATAAATATGACATTGTCTTCCTTGAGCAGATCTAATGAGCCATGAATGGCAGCATGTCAGCATAGCTTGAGGTCTGACTCCCAGGCAGCATCTGGGGGTGGGGAAGACTGAGACTCTGAATGAGGCTGTTACTTGTCTGCCTGGCCAAGGGCTCATTTATAGATATCCGCTCCTTGGCTGCCAGGCCAGAGGGAAGTGGGAGCAAAGGTGCTGAAGTGACAGTTTGGAGCCTTTTTCAAGAAGGAGTCTCTGGCTACTTTTTCCCTTCCCCCACCTGCCCCGCCCTCCTTCTTCTGGGCATCCTCACAACAGTCTTGAGGGTAGGCGCTTTGATGTCACCATCTCCACTGAACAGATAAGAAGACTGAGGCTCAGAGAAGAGACAGGACCCACAGCAAGGTAGTGACAGAGCTGGGACCAGAATAGAGTTCTCTCCCCTTGTACTCAGATTCAGATTGTTCTACAAAATGAAGTCTCCTATTTTGCTTGGTTTGCGAAAAGACATTTCCCTATGTGGGTTGACTTAAAGAGGGGAAGGGCTTGGGTTCTGCAAATGTTCTGGGTTTCACAAGCAGCATCAGACTCAGTGTAATGCATGGGACTATGCAAACATCACGGGGCCCTGGAAGCTGCAGGGCTCTGCAAACTGTGCCAGGCTTTGCCAACAGCAGGGGACTCTAAAAAGGCATTAAGCTTTGCAAACTGTGGGAATCCGTAGATGGTGTGATCCACACACATCATGAGGCTCTGTAAAACATCCAGGGCTCAGCAAACACTACACTGGCAAGTGGCAAAGACAGGTTGCAAACCAGATTGGCTGAACCTCAAGCCTGGGCCACCCTGAGTGGGACCTCATTGCAGGATTAGTCCAAAAGCTGTCTGAGGGCCTGTTAGCCTAACTCCCAGAAGGTCTCTGGGACTGGGCTCTTGCTCCAATTCCACAGCTGAGTTCAGGAATATTCTTGGATATTGTGATAGGTTATAAATGAAGGCCGCTCATGCCTGAGGTTGCTGTATGTTCTGTGCCCTGAGGAGTGCTGTGCATTGTTTTACTCAAAGTTTGATGAAATGAACTTAGCCAGTAAGCTGGTCCCAGCACGTAACCAGGCCATTCCATGTGCAGAATTTCTGCAGCCTCCTGGGCCAAGATGGGGGGCACATGAGCCTCCAGAAAGTCTAAAGGGACCTTATCTCTCTCAACAAAGCACCTGCAATTTGGAGTCTGTCTGGAAGGCTGCACCTCTGCTAGTCTCTGTGAAGACTTGCAGTGCCAACTTTGGTTTGAAGGATTTAGAGAGAGAGAGCCAATTTGGTTTTCCCAAGCAGGACCAGGGACCCAGCCACCTCTTGACTTTTCTCCAGGCAACAGTCCTACATTTTCATTTCTGGTTTCTCAGCGATTCGTTCACACTATGAGTATCCATTGAGGGCCTACCTACTATGTGCCAGGCCAATCTGTGATGATTTCAGATACTCCCCACATCCTTCTAGCATCCCAGAAAGCCACGAGGGCTGATGTATGTCTATCACTGCACCCCCAAAAAGCAGGACTCCAATCCCACATCCTTCTTTCATGCAAGGACTCTATTCTTGGAACTGGGTCAGGTTCACTTCTGTATCTTGGATTTGGGGAAACCCAGAAGTCTTCCTCAGAAAATGCAGCCTGGGTAGAGGAAAAGATCTGGTTCTGGCATCAGAGGTTCACGGCATGACCCCACCACCTACTAGCTTAGTGGCCTCTGGGCAGTTACTGAGACTCAATGCCTCCTCTGTAAAATGGGGGAATAGTAACAGGCCCACAAGTTCACTGCGAGGACACAACAAGGCCTCCTGTGAAAGTGCTGAGCAAGCCTAAAGAGGTAAACCAGCTCACTTTCCTTTTCACTGCCTTGTTCTGAGTCCTGCCTCTGCCACTCCCTTCTCTGGTCTCTAGACCTCAGGCTTGGCTTCTTTCTCACACACTGAAGTTGGACAGCAGCCCTTTGAGTGAGAACTATTCTCCCTTCATTATAGATGAGGCAGCTGAGGCACTAAGAGTTTCAGGGACTTGCCTAAGGCCACGTGATCAGCAAATGACAAGGCTGAAATGGGACTCAGGTAGGTCCGTCTGGCTCCAAGACCTCCATCCTCAGTCTTTAGTCCAGAAAACTCTGAGACACTCCTATTTGCCTTTCTGCTGTCCACGCTCCTCCACTGAGATGGCCTTATTTTATGGAGGTGTTACCGTGAGTCCCTGTCCCCCAACAGATGGTTGTGGCCTGTGGCCGTTGAGTCCTAGTAGGTAGGGTCCCTCCTTGCTCTGGATGCATTGAATTCAGAGAGGAGATGGGCATTCAGTGAGAGGGGATGAGAGCTTGAAGGGGACAGAGGCTCAGTGAAGGAGATCATTGGGGAAAAAGGCTTTGCATGGGGCTCATGGAGGGTGAAAAATACCTGTGACTGGGACAAGAGTTTGGTGGGGGAGGAGGCTCAGAGCAAGAATGAGGGTGCAGAAAACAGACTGGAAAATCAGGAATGAATGACTCCAGGGCTGGGAGGGGCTGGCGTGTCAACATTCCCTCTGCCCGCCCCCCCCCCCCCCCACCTCTTCACTGCTGGGAAGAGAAAATATCCAAGGGAAATGCCAAACAAAGAGGCTGGGAAGGAGCAGGCTGAGGGGAGGCTAGTCAGCAGCCTCCTCCCATCAGTGGGGCTGGATCTAAACAAACCCAGCCTCCTCCACAAGTCTGGCCCTGGGCTGCCCCAGCCAGACATCAGAGGAATTCAGAGAGAGAGGAAACAAGTGACTAAGGGAGCTAGGCACTTGGAGAGTGGGATCAAGATTGAGCAGGACTTCTTAATTCATACCTGGAAGAGGTGGCTACTGTCCAGTGTGGCCCAAGAAGCATCGATCAACTCAGTGCGTGGAGTCCCCACGTTGGAGCATCCCTGCTTGGAAACCAGCTGCTGTCTCCAAGAGCCCCCAATAAGTTCTCACTCCTTCTCCCCTGCTCAACTCTAGTCCTGAGGTTGAAATAGGGGCTGAAACTCACTGCATCCCAGAAGTCATGGGACCCAGGATAGGTAAGTCACCACAAAGTCAGGAAGGGACATTGGGAGGGAGTCTGGGGGCCACATTGCCAGTGCAAAAGGTGAAGCTGCAGAGCTAACATGTGTGTGCTGGGATGGGCGGGGAATGGGGGAAATGGCTTGCAGTTTTCTACACAGAGCCAGGCATATGGCCGGACCTAGTGAGGGTGTGTGGAATGAATGAGTGAATAAGCAGAGGGTCAGGAAGGGACACTGTTTACTCAGCTGGAGGCAGAGAACCCAGCCTAACCTCCCTGGTGAAACAGAGAAACTGAAAGGGTAACGGAAAGGGGCCCCCCGACTGCTCACAGAGCCCTGTTCACCCTCTGAAGCAGGCAAAGATAGAGACAGAAAAGAAGACAAAAACAGAGATACGGAGCAGTGAAATCAGAAACAGAGCAAGTCCAGAGACACAGAGTCAGACAAAGGCTGAGACAGAAGGCCAGAGAGAGACAGCGGGAGACAAAGATCAACAGGTGTCAGCTGGAGTGTGCAGGGGCAGGGGCCACCAGCCTGGGAGAGGGCTGCAGAGGAGACCCAGAGAAACAGAGAAGTGGAGACACACACACACACACACACACAAACACAGAGAGAGAGAGAGAAAGAGAGAGAGAAAGAGAGAGAGAGAGAGAATCAGACAGAGACAGATACAGGGGAAAGACAGGCCTGCAGACAGAGAATCAGAAAGATCAACACAGAAAAGAAGTGGATTCAGAGAGATACCTGCAGAGACCTACATGTGCTTGTTGGCGGTGGGGTGGGAGGAGGCGGGAGCGGAGTTGTCTTGAAGCCTTGAGAAGCCAAGCTGGAGTGTGACCCAAGCACCATGTGGGGACGGCAGCCATTCTGGGAACAGAGCGCCCAGCTGAGCATTTCTTGGGCAGGAGGAGGGAGGTGGAGAAAACAAAGGGTCTTCAGATAGAGTGGCCCTCAAGCTGGAAGCCCTGTGGGGATCACCTCTGGCCTCCCTCCAGCTATCTGTGTGCCTCACTCCCACTCAGGCAAGGCCAGACTCGCATCTGGAGCGCAGTGTGTGGGTTTCCTGGGCTGAGCAGGCAGACATGGCTGTGCTGCAGTCATGGCTTGAGGACCATTGTATGGAAGGAAGGGTGGGATGGATGCTTCCTCTGGGGGCCTCACAGGAGAGATGACAATGAGGTAAGATATGGGTGGGTTGGTTTGAAGATGGGCAACTGATAAACCAAACTCCCAATCAGCCTTAGTGTGCTATGGGATTGGAGGGTTGGTGATCCTACAGGAATGGGAAGAAACTAATGACTCTGGCTATACTGTGCCTGTCCCCCAGCTGTGATTCTCATCCCTGCACGGCTCAGCTCTGGAATATTCTCTAGCTGCTCCTCCACCTCCTACACATACAGCAGGAGGCTGACCCCAGCATCTGCTCAATGAGCCACCAGAAGCCACCTGTGACCTCCCTTCCTGAGCCTCAGTCTGAGCTGTGGCCAGGATTTCCCACCACACCCCATGCTCTCTTTCTGGTCTGAGGGATGTTGGGGTAAGATGAGGCAGGATATAGAGCCTGGAGCCTGGGAAAAGACCAATGCCTGAGGAAGAGGGGCCAGCTGTCCTAGCCAGGGACCCACATCAGAAAGAGAGAGGAGTCAGGGTCAGATCTAGCCTTCAGCCATGCCCCACCACCAACTCACCACATGCCTTTAAGCAACAAGCAGAGCTTCCCTGTCTGTGAGGGCGGGGCTTGAGAAAATGATCTCCCCAGGCCATTCCCATTTTGAGATTCCCAGTAGCCCTTTCCCTACCTCTGCACCTTTACTCAGCTTTATCTTCACCAAGAAGGCACCTACCCACATCCCATTCTGATGACATTTGTCCTGTTTTCTAACTCTTTCAAACACCAACTCTTCTAGGGAGCCTTTCAGACTGATTCTCCCAGCTGGAAATAACCGCTCTCATATGTTGTTGACCTTCTCTTTGTTCATCCTTCCTTGTTCCTGGTGTATCTACTGCTCACTCCAGTCCTAGGGTCAAATTTGGGCCAACCCAGGGCAGGGAGGTGGGGCAAGGGAAAGAACCAGCAGCCCTAGGTTTAAATTGCAGCACTGCATCACTAGTTTTATAAGAATGCAGTGACATGCCCTCACTCTTTAATACATGAGGAAACAGATGCTCAGAGAGGGCAAGTGACTCGTCCAAGGTCACCCAGCAATCAAGCAACAGAGTGGAGGCAAGAACCCAGGTCTGTCTGATGCCAAAGCCCTTTCCTGTCTGTGCCATTAACCTTGGGGCTTCCTCTTCCCTCTCAAACACCCCATGCCGGTGAGCCTCCACCCACTTTGGGTACTTCTCCACTGATTTCAGACAAAGTAAGTTTTTCTCCGGGAGCTAATGACTAGCGAGTGGGCAGGAGATGAGAGCTATTTCCTCCCAGGCTGGGCCTTACCCGCTGAGCCAGATCTCAGGCTGCTGGGAACCAGATGGCAAGCTTGCCTAGACTCCACAACTGGGTGCCAGATATCCAGTGCCCAGTCTGCTTCAGTCCCTTTCCAGGACTCACTTTCTCCATCTGGGCAGTAGATGGTGGGAGTCTGCTGAGGTGGTCACTTGGACCCTTCCTGTGCTGAGAAGCTCAGTTTTCTGTCTCTGGAGGGAGCAATGGAGCAGCAGTTTCTCTGTAGGGACAGGCTTGCTACCCTGGATGTGGAGAGGAGGTAAATTTGGTTTCTGTTACCTATCCTGGGCTGCAGCCCAGAGCCCTAAGCACTAATGCTTGAAGTGATGGAGAACAATGCCCGCCTTACCAGACTGGGAGCTCCCTGGGGATGGGGTCCAATCTGATCCATTCCTGAGGCCCCAGATCTTGGCAGAAGCTGGGCAGAGTCAGGATATTGGGGAAGTATCAGTACAGAAGCTGCCCTCCTTCCTCCCCCTCCCTCCCCATGACATTCCTTCCCTCCCTCCAACCTGCTTTGAAATCCTACTCTTATTGAAAACTGGAGACTCAGGATAAGGAGTGAGGTGGGATACAGTGGGGCCCTTGGGGAGTAAATGTAAGCACAGAAAGAAATAAACTGGGGCTAGTGGTTGGGGGAGGCAGTGTGGTGGGGGCCAATAGTCGTATTATCTCTGAACCTCAGGCTGTGTTTTGGGCCCGAGGAGGCTGGCTTGAATTCCCTGTGGGCTCAGGGCTCACCCTTCACCACTATTTTTAGAGTCATCTTGGGTCTAGATGGGGTAGTCAGGGCCAGAATTGGGAATAGAAAGCCCCAGTGCAGGGTCCTTGACCCAGCTTGGAAACCACCAGAGAGCAACAGCTGGAGGCCTGCAACAACTGGACCTCAAGCATGTTACTGTCCTCTCAACAGACCACCCAAGGGTTCTGCTGGGAGGAATTTCCCAAAGATGACAGCCAAGCCCAAAGCCCAAGACCTCCCCACATTCCTGCCTTTGACTCTTCCCCTTCCAGAAGCCCCACAGGGTCACACTGGGAACTGGAGCCCCCAGGGCCCTCACATGGCCCCCATCCAACCAGGACCATGCTGCAGCCTCTGCTTCTCCAGACCCCCACACTCTGGCTTTCTCTTCTCCCTCATTCAGTTTAACAGAATTCAACAATCATGTCCTTAAGCTGGGCCAGGACTTGAAAGATGAGAAGTAGTTTTCTGGGAAGATCGGACATTCCAGGCTGAGGGTACAGCGTGTGCAAAGGCTAAGAGGTGGAAAAGGACAGATGGATTTGGGGAATGGCAAGCATCTACTGGGGCCGGGGAATAATGTTCATTAGGGTGGCCTTGACCTCTTGGAGGCTGAGGTGCCTGTACCCATGTGCTGCAGATGGGGTGAGGAGGGAGGAAGGGGCTCACCGTTGTTGAGGACCGTGGTGTACCTGGCAGCGCATTTTCCTTTACTCCTACCAAAAATGCTATATGAGACTATAAGGGTCTCAGAGAAGGAAGCTGAGGCTTAGAGAGGTTAAATAAACTGCCCAAGGTCACAACCACAATGTGCCAAAACAAATATTTGAATTCAAAGTCTTCTGGCCCAGAGGGTTTCAACAGGGAACTGATGGGGGGGGGGGGTCCATCAGGACCCAGGAGAGAACAGCCTCTGCCCGGGGAAGTCCACTGGCTAATCAGGCAGATAAGATGGGAACATACATAATGCAGGAGAGTGACCAGCCTCGCATCCCAGAGAAAGGGCTGAGGGAACTGGACCAGGAGGGGCAGGGGAGGTTTATGGAGGGGGAGACAGCTGGCGTGGGCTGCAGGAGCTAGGCAGGGGAGCCGGCAGGCTGAGGGAGCCCAGGGCAATCTAGGAGGTAGGAAGGGCTGGAGGCAGGGGTGGGTCATGACGCTGGCTGCCTCCCACCCCAACACCTCCAGAGAGAAATATCTGCCATCATTGTGACAGATGGATTGCCCAAGGTCTGCTGCTGGGAATATTTCCCTTCCTAGTTTCGGGCTGCAGGTGTGTGAGTACTGGAGGTTGGTAGGTTTTCCAGAAACATCTTGGCTCCTTTGTGACACTGCACTGCCCCCTCAACCTTGGTACCTGAACATAGTTCTAGGATGGGTTCCTTCTTTTGTTCTGTTCTCCTCAGTAAGGGCATATGGTAATGGTGTCTCACTCTCAAAAGGAAGTTTGCCCTTCTCACCACACATGCTTTCCAGACTGAAAGCCAGAGGTCTGGCTTTAGCCCATATCCTCTCCTGGGCTCTCCTGGAGTCCGTGGCCTCCTAGGTGTCTCCTTCTGGGAAACCCCCTGCCAGCCCAAACTCACCACATCCAAGACTGAGCTCACCATCACCCTATAATCCTGCCCTCAACGGTGGTCACCCAGAGCAAAAGCTGCACCTCTCCCCACTCCCTACCCACCAGGACGCCTTGGCTTCCTGTGCTCCCCACCCACCTGATTGTCCACCAAGTCCTGTCCATCCCACCTCCCCAAGTGGTGCATCAGCTCATTACATCGCCACTGCCACTACCTGGCCCAGGTCCCATTATCACTTGCTCCTCTGGACCCCACTCCTGCCTTCTCCCTGGCCCCTAAATTCTCCACTCTCCCCACACAGGCACAGAGGTCTTCCTAGGACGCCAAGTCAGATCTCATCACTGGGCTCAGGAAAAAGCCCAACCCTCCAGCTTGGCGTTCAAAGGTGGTCATAGCCTGGCTCCTCCAACCACAGCAGCCTCATCTCCCCATCTTGACTCCAGTGCTTTAGTCTTGCCAGACTATTTGTTCCCTGAGCAGTCTTCGCACTTTCATACTTCTGCCCTTTACTCTGATGTTTCTTCCTCCAGAAAGACTTCCAGAACATTCCAACGTAGACTAGGGCCTCTCTGCTATGTTTCTGTAGTCTTGGAACTCATGTCACACAGTGAACATATGTCATTGTGATTCAGTGCTAGATACACCCCCCATACACACCCCCCTTAGGAGCTCCCTGAAAGTGGAGACCTAGGCTGCTTGCTTCCGGGCCCCCAGCCACCACCTCCCAGAGCTGTTAATATGTATGGAAACAATCTTCAGTCTAACTCCTAGAACCAGCAGAAATCAGCTCTGTCCCCGCCATGGTGACCCTGGGTGAGTCATCATGGACCCTTTCTGGCCTAGTTGCCTCACCCATCAGAGGGTTAATCCAGCCCTGTCTTCCTGTCCAGCAGATTCCTCAGGCCCAGGGTTGCTGTGGGTCATAGATGGGAAAGCCCACAGGCAGGTGAGAAGTGTCCTGGAGCCAGCCAGGTGGGCCCAAAGAGGCTCCAACAGGGCAAACTGCCACATGCAGGCGCAGCATTTTGGACCAGCTGAATGTTTCCATATGGGAATGTGGGCCCAGTGTTGCCAGATCTGCTAATCCTTCAAGAAAAAAACAAAAATCAGGAGTTTTGTGTGAAATTTCCTGATTTTTGAATGCTGGCAACTAACTTAAAAACACTTGGCTAGCCAGCATTGTGCAAGCCCCTCAAAATGTCTAGGAGCCAGATGTGCCCCCAGGCAGGACTGCCATGCCCTGAACAACTCCAAAGGGCGCCATTCACCTCATGGCACACAGCTCACACAGCTGCACATGGGGCCTTTGGCCAGGGCCCCACAGTTGTAATCTCTGCCTTGTAGTCTCTCTCTGCCGGAATGCCAGGATGCCAGGATGGCCTTGGCAAAGCACATGTGAGTAGCAGGTGTAAGGGAGAGGCCTTTCCTTCTCTCACACAGGGGAATTATTAAAAAAGAACCAAAAAGTTCTTAGAATGCAGCTGGTGGGGACGGGATGGGGAGCAAGAACAAGGAGACAGCAAAGGGAAGCTTCCAGAAGGGTCTGTGCCTCTTCAGAGATCAAGAGGAGATGAGAGAGTAATGCTAGGGCTGAGTCTCCCACAGGAGGACTGGTGACCAGGCCTGGAACTAGACTCCCTGGTGAGTCTGGGACAAACTTGACAGAGGATGTTATCCCAAGTGACCCTCGTGCAGGCTTGAGAGGAGAGGCTCATTATTCCTATTTTGCAGAGGCTCAGAGAGGTCTAATTGCTGGCCCAAGGCCACATTGGGTCTAAATGATCCCAGATCTTGCTCTCTCTGCTGAGGGTCCTGGAGAGAATGTGCAATTTTCTTGTTCTTCCTTGGTCAAGCCCTCCTCCTCCAGCCTCAGGTTGTGAGAACTTGCCCAGGATCCCTGGGGATTTCTTAACACATGTCTCCTAAAAGTTCATATCTGGGCCTTGGTTATGAGTCCTGAACTTGTACCTTACTCGAGTCCCTCTCACTGGGGGCCACATGTCCTTCTCACCACGTTTCTCCATCCAGCCTTGCTCTGACAGTGTTCTCTTGAGAACCTCAAACTGACTGACTGACTTACCAGCTACAAAATCAGCTGGTAGAATGGCTGACTGTTCACATACAACCACCTTTGACAATTCACTGGAGGGAAGCCAGGCCAGAAAAAGAAATAGCTTACATGGAGATTATTTTCCACTTGTTCTGAGGCCATTTTTGGCAGCCACCATCTTGTAGTTACTGTTGGGGGCCCAGGAGTCAGGCAGATCTGAGTTCTGGTCCAAGCTCTGCCACTTAGAAGCCCCAGCACCGGGATAAGTCCCTTCCCCTCTCTGTGCTTCAGTTTCATCATCTGTGTCATGGAGTCACAGCAGTTACCTCAACAGTTTGCTAGGAGGATGGGTGAGTGTGCCCAGCTCAGTCCAGCACACAATGTTGCTCTGTCTGTCTGTCTATCCATCTGTGGTAGCCCCAGGACAAACTTCTCCATTGGGCCAGCTTTCTGACTGCCTCCCCAGATCTCCATGGTTGAACTTCTTCTAGTTCTCAGGTTCTAGATGCAGCAATGTTCCCTGCTGTCCCAAAGCAAGTGTGGAGGCAGGCAGGGTGTTTGTAGCAGGACAGACAACTGACAGAGGGACTACCTGATAGGGAAGAAAACAACGTTCACTGTACACCTAGTATGCATCGTGTCAGTGCGGGCTCCCCACACATCACTGAGACAACTTGTTGATAAGACAAAGTCTATTATTTATGGTGACAAGGGACAACACCACTTCTCAAAGCTTTGGTTATGTGTCAGAGTTGGGAGGAAAGGTCAATATTTGTTGAGCATTTGAAAGTTTGTTTTAAGGCCAGTTCGTCAGTGCAGGGAGGGAGGTGAGTGAGGGAGGCTTGACCGGGATTGGGTAAAAATCGTGATAAAACAATCCAGCGTTTGGTGGTAGAAACAGCAAGATGAGGACTTGAAGGGGAGAGATAAGAAGAATCTGAGGTGCACACTCTGTTGCCGGTTTCCCTTGAAAAGTTGCTCAGTCCTTCCAGAATTTCCTGAAATGAACAATCAAGGGATTTGCTGGGGCTAGTCTGTCTAAGAAGAGTAAGAAGGAAAATGAAGACAGCGGAGTAGCAAAGCCAAGTTTCAAGTGGTTGGTAAGGTGTGGTTTGGGGTTTTTAGTGTCCAGGCTGAATGTGGGTGAAAGGTTCTGGTTCTCAGTGAGTGCTTTGTGCAGTGGGATGTAGAGATTACCATTCCTGCAATAAGGATGAGAAAGCCAGAGGGCTGCTGATCTAAGGCCACATAGATGGATTGCAGCCGAGGGATTCAAACCTGGGCACTTACCTCTAACAGCTAGTGAGGGTACAGGGGAAGGGGTCCAGGTCCTCAGATCTGTAGATGACTGGGGCTTACATAAGACAGGGAGAAATAATCCAGAGACAGAATGATGATGTTGTCAGAGGGAGGTGTTTAACGTGGAGGAGCCAGGTGTGCATGGAAGGAAATGGATTCATTTGGACCTCGTGACCTCAGAGGTGCTTGAAGATTATCCGGAAAGGGGATGGCAGTGGCCCTCAGGGGGCCTCCTGTGTGCTAGGCCTGAACCAGGTGCTTGAGATGGCTTACTTCTTTGAGGTAAATGCTGTATCTGCACTTTACAGAGGAAACAGGCTCAGAAAGATAAAGGGGCACATCCAGGCTCACACAGGGACCAGTGAGCAGGCTGGGGTTCAGACCCAGGTCTGAGGGCTCTTAAACCTACACCCAGCCCCATATCTGCCCATATTTGCTGCTTATAGCTGGGAGGTGGCTGGAGGAGGCAGGCCTCTGAGCCTTGACAGGAAAGAACAGGCAAAGAAAAGCAGCCCTCCCTGTCAGGCTGCTCTCTGAATCTTGCCCCTTACCCTCCGCACTCAGATTCCTGGCCATGGAGGGGTTAGCTAGAGGGAGACCTGCCTTGCAGACCTCTGGAGTCTGAAATAAAGTCCCTGGCTGACAGACTTTCAGGTTACTTTTCTTTTTTTTAATTTATTTTTTATTTGTGATTTACTTATTTGAGGGGGTATAATTAGGTTTATTTATTTATTTATTTTTAGTAGAGGTACTGGGGATTGAACCCAGGACCTCATGCATGCTAAGCAAACACTGTACCACTGAGCACACACTCTCAGGGCGACTTTCTGACTGGCTTGCTGAGCAGCTGCAGGACAGGTGGCCAACTGATAGCCCAAATAGACAGCCCCCTTAAAGGACAGTGAACTAGTGGACCAGTGACTTACCAGTTGATGGACATGAGTGTGCCTGTGTGCATGACCAGCCACGTGACCCACCAACAGGCACACAGACCACCTGCCTGCCAGCTCTGGGGCTATTGGCTGCCAGCCCTTGGAACCATCTGGCTTACGTGGAACCCCAAAGCCTGGGTGTCCACCTGGGGGAGAAAGGGGCTGGAAATTTTTCCTGAGGCCTGGCTTCCAGCCTCTCCCCTCATTCCTACATGACACCCTGGCCTAGCCCAGGTTTAGTCCCACAGCTGCCCTCTCTCCTGTCAGGGCTAGCCCTTAAAAAAGCCTTCACAGGACAGGAACGGCCTCAGAGATGACACATGAAGTGGACACACAACCTTGGACTCAGGACCCTCCTTCTAGGGGGAGTTCTATCCCTTATCAGGGAGTCAGACTGCCTATTGCCAGCCCCTCTGTAGAGGCCTCTAGCCCAAGGAAGGGCTCAAAGGGGACTGACAACCTGTCTGACCAGCCCTTTTCAGTGAGCAACTGGCCACCCAACACACTGGTGGCTGCTCTCAGAACCCAGGAGGACGGGCACAGGGCTTCCCTCCTCCACCCAGAGGCTCACGCTATATACTGGTCCAAGGGAAGGCAGGAGGTTCTGAGCTAGTCCATTGACCTTTTCCCCTGGCTTAACCATCCCCCTGGTTTCTTTCAGAGCAGAGGATCCAGGTCGGTGATTTCTTTCCTCTCAGCCTCAGCTCCAGCCTCATCATCTGGTTGGCCTGGCCCCTGGTGGGGGCACTGCTGACTTCCAGGTGGCCTGGCTAGGTTTGGTTGGGCTGAGACAGAGAAGAGTGTTATGCTTCTTCCCCGCATCAAATCTGCACAAGGAGTGCAGAGTGATATTGAGGTCAACTCCTGGGCTTGAGTCCCTGCACCAGTGTGAGCCAGTGGAGCTGGTGACCTTCGAGCCTCTGTTCCTTGGCAACAGTATAGAGATCAGGAAAGCACCAAAGGCACAGTTGTGGAGAGGCGTCACCAGCAAGCAGAATGTGCATGTAAGCCTTTACATACATGAAAAGCATGTAGCACAGCTTCTGCACTATAGTAAGTGACTGGTCTCTAGTGGTGAGAGAAACTGGGGTTTCGAAATGGTTCAGTTTCCTCTGGGCGAGTTTGCTTAGAACCCTCCACCCCCTCTTCTTCAAAGTGACCTCCACAGAGCCTCACCCCCACTTCCCTTTCCTAGGCAAGCCCCTTCCTTATCAACTCCCTGTCAGGGGTCACTTTTATTTCAATATCTCCTTGTTTCCTCTTGAGTGTTCATGCCCCACAAAAGGGACTCCTCCCCAGCCACACACACTTCCATTTCTTCAGCCAAATTCCTCGAGACATTTTCCCAAAGAAGATATGGCCAATAAGCAAAGAAAAGATTCTCACCATCATTAGTCATTAGGGAAATGCAAATCAAAACCACATAAGATATAATTTCACACCCATGAGGATGTTTATAATCAAAAAGACAGACAATAATAAGTATTAGCAAGAATGTGGAGAAACTGGAACCATCATCCATTACTAGCAGGAGTGTAAAATGGCGTTGGAAAATAGTTTGACAGTTCCTCAAAAAGTTAAACATAGGGTTACTATATGACCCAGAAATTTGACTTCTGGCTACATACCAAAGAGAATTGAGAACCTATGTCTACACAGAAATTTATGTATGAATGTTCACCATACTTAAAATAACCCAAATGTCCATCAACAGGTAAATGGATAAACAAAATGTGATTGATATACACTGGAATGTTATTCAGCCATAAAAGGGAATGAAGTACTGATCCACGCTACATGGATGAACCTTGAAATGTTATGTTAAAGAGAAAGAAGTCAGTCACAAAACACCATATACTGTATGATTTAATTTATATGTATGTGTCTGAAATATTCAGAATAGGCAAATCCAGAGAGCCAGAAAATAGATTAGTGGTTGTCAGGAGTGGTGGGGGGGAGGGAGGAATGGGAGAGACTGCTAATAGTTATGGGATTTCTTACTGGGGTGATGAAAATGTTCTGGAATTAGATAGTGGTGGTCTATATAACTTTTTGAATATACTCAAACTACTGAATTGTATACTCTGAAAGGGTAGATTTTATGGTATGTGAATCAGGCTTCTAGGCACCTTGGGTAAGGAACACAAAACCCTCACTGGTGGTGGATGCAGGCCTCTAAAGCCCCTTCCCAGGGTTTGCCTCCCAGGTCTGGAGATGGAGTGAGAGTCCCCATACCCCTTCCTTGGGTCAGAGGTGTCCTCAGGGCAGTTTTCAGGCTCCAGAAGGAACTTGTTGAATGAAGGGGAAACTCCTGCCAGGTTGAGAGGCATCTGAGACAATGGAGAGGCTTCCGCAGGACGTGGGGCCCCAGGAGGGGAGGTAGGTCAATGAGGCCTTTCTTGGGCTGCTAGGAGGTGCAGGTGTTTTTCATCTAAATGGAGGAGTGGAGTTTCCCAAGGCAAGACTTCCAGGCTCCTTGCTGAGATTAAACGTTGAGACCCTGGAGATTCCTCTGAAGGGGCTCAGCTTTCCTCTCATTGCAGTGAGTGGGAGACTGACATGATTAACATGGTTGCCATAGGAGGAAAACCAGACATGCATAATGGGGCCAAGGATCCAGATTCTAACCCAGCTCTGCCTCCTGAGTCGTCGTCACACTTAGGGCCTCAGTTTGTCCGGTGTAGGTGGGCAGAGGGTTAAATGGGATGATCTCTGAGGGCCCTTTCTGCACAGACCAGCAACATGGTTCATGTATGATTTGGGCGTTGGGCTGGTTAGCTCTGTGGTTACACAAGGTGGTGCCCTGTGGAGGTGCTAGTATCTGTTCCAAACTATCCCCAGGTAAAGCCTTTATGCCTTGACTTTGGACCAAGCCTTGACCCTGCACCTGGCCCTAGGCCTCTGAACCTAAACTGAGCCAAACAGACCCAGAGCAGACTCAGCCTCCAGGAGCATCAGATGTCTCACAGCTATAGGCCCTAGGGAGGGCTCAGGCTGTGTATTTCTGCACCGGGGCCTCCACTTGAAGGTTATGTGGCAGCATCAGCAGCTTCTCCCTAGAAGGAAGCTTTATGCTGGGAATGGAATGAAGGTGTGAAATAGGTGGTCCCAGTGGGATCTGGCCGGCAAGAGCACATGGAGCACACACCCACCCTTAAGAAGAGCCCTGCCAGCACCTGGGATGCAGGAAAGCTGACAGTGCTTTGACTCAGGTTCTCACCAACCCCTGAAACACCTTGGGCTGCCTGGGTCAGGGCTGTTCTATGGGATTGCATCTCCACTCTTACCCCCTTGCTGTCTGTCCACAGGGCCAGTGGGTAAGGAGCTCCAGATGCCCAACAAACACATGAAGGCCATGGTGGACACAGAAGATGCACCTGGAGGCAAATGTAGCCCAAATCCTCAGGACTTGCGGCCAAGTGTGTTCCACAGCATCAAGGTACCTCTCAAGGACTGGCAGGAGCAGGACCATCTGAGCCCAGCAGAGCAGGCTTTGCCACCTACTGGCTGTGAAATGCCAAGCAAGTTGCTGCCTTTCTCTGAGCCTCAGTTTTCTCATCTGTAAATGGATGGCTATGAGGATTAAAGGGATGATCTATAAAAGCACTTCACTTGGCTTCAGGCACATGCTATCTCTTTCCAGAGGGGCTGCTCTGTGGGCAATGGGGGACGAGTCTTCTTGCCTCCTGTTTTTCTAGTGGGAAAGAGAAGGACCCCAGGGATCTTGAACCTCTCTGAATACTGGGAGCTCTGGCTCCACCAAGGGCAGCTCTAAATGTCCAAGCATCCACCAGCACCTACAGGGTGCCAGGAGCCATTCCCACTTGGTCTTACTTAGTTCTCACAATAACCCAGGGAGGTAGGGATGTCATCCTTGTCCCACAGATGAAGAAACTGAGACGCAGAAGAACAAACACTCTATTTTTTAAGCTCTGGCATAAACACCCTATTTTTAATTTTTTGAAACAAGTTTTTCTTCTCTTAGGCATTCTGCCAGTTTTTCAGGAGGGCTAAAGACAGGTGGGGTGTTTGAGTGAGGCTGGGTGGGGTGGGGTTGGGCAGCTTGGGGGTTTGCTGTGTGCAGGTGGTCTCCCAGGGGAGTTCCAGGGGAGGACTGGATGGGGTGGGGAGGGGTGGGGATCTGGGAAGCTTCCTGGGGAGAGGGCAGAGTGGTGGAATAGGACGGGGGTCCAGTCCAGCCTGCAGGAGCTCTGAGGGTCAGAGAGTCTCCCATCATTCTCGGCCTCATAAAGACCCTGCTCTCAGTCATGCGGCTCCTGGGTCACCCCCAGACCCCCGGGGTACCCAGGACAGCTTTTCTAGTTTTTAAGCCTGTGTAGAAAACCATGCACTACACCAATAATTCTTTCTCTCTCCTCTTGCTCCGGACTCTCCCTTACTCTTTCTCCTCCTGTGTGTCTGTCTCCTCTGGCTCTGTTTCTCTGTTTTGCTATCTTCTGCCTCGCTTTCCCTCCCTTTCTCCAACTCTGTCTCTGCCTTTCTACCTGCCAACCCCATTTGTCTTCCCACCTGTCTCCTGCCCCTCTGCCCGCTGCCCATAGTTCTTCATCCTGTGCCACAGCTTCCTGCAGCTGGCGCAGCTCATGATCTCCGGCTACCTCAAGAGCTCCATCTCCACAGTGGAGAAGCGCTTTGGCCTCTCCAGTCAGACTTCGGGGCTGCTGGCTGCCTTCAACGAGGTACTGGTCCTGGCACAGCTGCAGGGGTGGACACTGAGGGAGACTCACACCCCCATTCTCCCCACCATCTCCCTCACTACCCCAACGTAAACTGTTACCCCAAGGGCCACATGCAATCCCATCACAGCTCTCTTCTATTGATCCCACCCTTGGAGACATGAGGGATTTTAGAGACAGCCAGGGTCCCTGTATCCACCCAATCTCCCTTTGGTTCCTTGACGTTTTCAGATGCCCAGCTATTGCCTGGGAAGGAATCATAGGAAGTCACCTCAACAGTAATGGAGAGGTTTAAATTAGATCAAAGGCAGAACTTTGAGACCTTGGGGTGGTGGGGGGAGGGGATGATACCACAGCATGGAATTGCCCCAGGATCCACAGGCCTCTGCCTCTGGGCCGACAGCCAAGCAGCAAGGAGTGGACAGGCTGCTTTGTGTGGATTTGGAGATCAGAGTCCAGCTGTGTCCAGCCCCTCCCCCACCAGACATTTTCACCCTCGGAGAAGGCCACTGTCCAGAAAACACTCTTTCTCTGCCACTTCCAGGAGATTTCTGTGAAATTCTCTCCCCCTAGTGTGATGTGTCACATTTCTCTCAACCCAAGGCCTGCAGTCTACACCACATCCCCAGTGTTCCTTAGCACCCCACCTCCAGATCTCAGAGGTGGGAAGGAAACATCAGTACTAGCTCTGGGGCCTTGGGCAAGTCATTCCCAACTCTAGACCTCAGTGTCCCATCTATGTATTGGAGAGACTGTCCTTTCCAGGGTCAGTCCTCTCACTGACCCTCTGCTGATAAGGGTCTGCTGCTAAGGGGGTGAGTACCTCACCTGCGGTCACCAGCCAGTAAGCAGCAGAGTGCACACCCCAGATTCTGACAGCAGAGCCTGCCTCTTCCCTGCAAGCTCTCAAATCCCCTCCAGCACCCACATCCAAGGATTTTGATTCTAAGGCTGGAAAGTCTAAGCCTTAGTCCTCTGGCTTTAGACTTTCTTTATTTGTTTCTCATTCATGACATCCCAGAAGCTCAAACCCCTTTCCCCGAATGCCCTATCACCCCATGTTCTAACATGGGGTCCAACCCACATTCTAGAATGAAATTAAACTTCTTACCTTGTCTACTCTGCTCTTATTTCTCTCCCCTAATAGGGCAGTGGGGCCTTTCCTAGAAGGACCCAGAATCTGTGTTTTTAAGGGGGACCCAAATGATTCTTACTCAGCCAGCTAGTCCATTATACAGATGGGAACACTGAGATTGGTGATAGTGACAAGGACAGCCCTCTGCAACACTTTAATGGGTCCCCTCATCCCTTTGCAGGTGGGGAACACAGCCCTGATTGTGTTTGTGAGCTATTTTGGCAGCCGGGTACATAGGCCCCGACTGATTGGCTATGGGGCTATCCTTGTGACCCTGGCAGGCGTGCTCATGACTGTCCCGCACTTCATCTCAGAGCCGTACCGCTATGACCACACCAGCTCTGGTAAGAACAGGAGGGGCTGGGCTGGAGGTAGACATGAGCTGCCACATTATCGTGTACCAGGGTCCATTCCCAGGCCTCCATCAGTCAGGATGGGTCCAGCTTCCCGGAACACCTGCTAGTCCTCTGCACCCCACCCCACTGCCTCCCTCGGTGTCAGCCCGGGCAGATCCCTCTGGCAGTCCTGGGCAGTGGGATAGGTTGTAGTCCTGGGGCAGAAAGATGAGGCCCTCTGGGCCTCTCTTGGTGATGTCTTGTTTGTATGTCAGTGCTTTTTTTTTTTTTGAGGTGCGGGGGAATTTACAACACAGCCTACTTTAGGGCCTGGCATGTGTAGGTCCTCAGGAAATGTTTGTTGGAGTAATAACAGTATCACACACCACTTACTATGCACCACTGTTCTAAACATTCTATGTGTATTGATGCATTTAATCCTCAGAAGCCAAGACGTTGATGAAAGAATGAATGAGTGAATGAACAAATTTAAAAAAATGAGTTTTATTCTATTTTATTTTATTTTTTTAAATGTAAGAGTTTTAGACAAGAATAGTGAAATCTCTGTTCCGCCCAGTGGGGTTTTGTTGAGAGCCAGTTGGACAGATGGATGCCTGTCTCTTGCAGAATGACCCAAGCAGCCTCCCCCCTCCCATCCACTTATCCACCCATTTACCCATCCATCCACCCATCCAGATATGACCAACCCTGAGAAGCTCTAAGGGGAGCGTGGGTTAGCATGAGCACTGGCAGCTCTGCTGCAGGGTAGAGATTCCAGCACCCTGGGAGCCAGTAGAGCCCCAAATAGGGGAAGGACATGAGGCTGGGTGATGGGGAGGAGCTGCAATGTGGGAGAAGGTGGGCATTTCAGGTGGAGAGAGCCACATGGGCAATGGCTGGGAAGTGGGACAATCCAGGAAGAAAGCAGAGTGGTCATCTAGGCCTGAGTGGAGAGCTGTCAAGGGGCCTGATTGGGATACCGAAAAATTACACTTCCTCACATTTCCCTGTCCAGAATTTTCACTGCAGCAGAGATTTTCCTTTGCGGGGTCACACATGGTCTTCTTCATCCTCACTGCAACACCCTTCTGCTCCCTATGAAACCCCAAGCAAAACCCTTCTGTCTGAGCTTCAGTCTCCACATCTGTTCAATGGGTGGACCAGACTCATTGGCTTCCAAGCACCCATCCGGCTCTGACATTCAAGGCTATTACATTCACTCATTCCTCACTCAATATTAATTAAGTATTTATCATTAATATTTATGTGCCAGGCCCTCTGCTCGGCATGGAGACTCAGGGGTGGAAAAAGAAGACAGACCCCTATGATAATCCTCATATCTGATATCTAGTAAGCACTGAGCATAGGCACCACTCACCACTCTTAATGCTTACAGCCCTTGGAGGGGTGTTATCATTATCCTATTTTAAAGGGGGGAAAATGAGACTTGGAGAGGGAAGGACTTCATGGCCCATGGCTAGTGGAGCCTGCCTGGGTAGCCTACTCTCAACTACTAGATTATTCTGCATCTGAGTTCTGTATTTCTGTAGAACTTCCATTCTAGGAGGCTTATTAGAGAGATGAGGAAACCGAGGCCCAGAGGTGCTGAGGGCCTTTTGAAGTTTTACTGTCTTCAACCCAGGCAGCCTTGGTGAGGGTCCAGTTCCTCCTTGACCTAGGTTCACATTGCTTTTTTCAGCCCTAGAGAGTAGCTCTCTGGGCAAGGTTGACATGGCTCAGGGCCCTGGCTCCCAGGAAGGGCAAGGCCAGCCACAGAGACAAGGCCACTTTTACACCCACATTTGGGATAAAAATAGCATGAGAGTCTCTTTAAGTTTTCTCACTAAATATTGGTGAGCTACAAGGAAACAAATGTCTGGTACTAATTTAAGAAATTTCCCTTTACTGCACCCTGCGTCTGTGTCCCGAGCTGACACCAAGCCCTCCCCAAAATGAAGGCCAAGGCCACTAGAGCCCTCCACAATCCAGACCCAGCATCCACCCCTTGCCTGGCCCTACATTTAGCCCTGTCCTTGACCCTCACACTCTGTAAGCCAGACGTACTGAACTTCTCAAGCCCCCGGTTTTGCATGTGCTGTGGCCTCTTCCTGAACACTCCTCCCTGCCTTCTCTTCTGGAAAATCTTGTTTGTTCTTCTCCACCCAGTTCAAACTATACCTCCTTTAACCACCCCACCCCACCCCCACCCAAGAGCCACCGTTGCCATGGCACTTCCACATACCTCTCTGCTCAGAGAGGTGGCATAAGGTGGTTTAAGAGCATAGACGGGAAGCTGGACTGCTTGGGTTCCAATCCTGTCTCTACCCCTTGTTAGTTGCTGCCTGAGCATCAGTTTTCTTATCTGTGAAATGGGAGTAATGATAGCATTCCCTCCCCTGGGTTTGTTGTGGGGCTAAGATGATTTATATACACGACATTTAGAATAGTACCTTGCATCATTAAGCCCTATGTAAGTCTTAGCTATTGTCCTAATATTTTTTTTATCATCTCTCAGTGGACATGCCACAGGACTTGGAGGCTTCCCTGTGCCTGCCTGCCACCGACACCCCCACCTCAGCCCCATCCAACAGCAGCTGCTCAGGCTACACGGAGGTCCAGCATCTGACCATGGTGGGGATAATGTTCATGGCCCAGACCCTGCTTGGTGTGGGCAGTGTGCCCATTCAGCCCTTTGGCATCTCCTACATTGATGACTTTGCCCACAACAGCAACTCGCCCCTCTACCTTGGTGAGGACTCATCCCCACCTTGGGCTCTGAGGGAGGGCCAGGTTCACATAGGAGGACAAGAGGCCCAAGTCGAGCTGAGCTGAGACCCTGACCTCTGCACCATGTGATCAATAAGGTCTGGAGAAGCCCTGGAAAACTACTTGGGCCTGGCCAGGGGAGATGGTCTGCTCTTGCCCACTGGAGACTGGGCAGACAGTGACCTGTGGAGGGAAGTTGGGTCAGAGGGGCCTAACCCAGGCTTCCTATTGCAGGGATCCTGTTTGCAGTGACCACGATGGGGCCAGGCATGGCCTATGGGCTGGGCAGCCTCATGCTGCGCCTTTACGTGGACATTGACCGAATGCCAGAAGGTGAGCCTCAGAGCACACAGCTGTCTCCAGGGGCACGCAGACACAGCTGACTGACCATTGGTCTCATAGGAGATACTGAGCCAGGGTCCCAGGTTCAAACCCCAACAATCCCACTGACCTTGGACATGATGACTCTTAACCTCTCTGAGCCTCAGCTTTCTCATCTTTGAGATACTCTCTGTCCTGACCCCATCCAAAAGCTGCAGTCAGAATGCAGTGAGATGGTAGAGATAAGCTATAAGGTGTCATTGGATGGGGAGTTGTGGTTGTTGCCTCTATTGTTACGAATTTTCACCTAGTTCCACCTCTGAGCTCCCTTAGCCCCAGCTTAGATACACTGTGGGGCAGACAAAGCCACTACTCTCTTGTCCTGTAGGGCACCCCCATCTTTATAGGCAACAAGCCCCAGGTGAAACAGGGAGGACACTGGCATGCTGAACAGAACTTCAGAGTAGGACTCAGCTACCCTGGGCCCATCTCGGTTGGGAAATCTACTGGGTGACCTCTGAAGACCCGTCTAGTTCTGACCATCTCATAGCCTGGCAACCTGTGCCAAGGGCACCATTTGGGGAACAGAAATCTCTGGTCCAGGTAGTGGTGAGGGTGGGCCAAGGAGTGGGACCAAAGTTTGGTCTGAAGGCAGCCAGGAGGGAGGAGTGTTGGAGGTCCCTGAGCTCTGGCGCCTGGTGGGAGTGGGAGTGGATTCTTTTTAGACCAGGTCACTGTGGCATCTCATCTGCCCACCAAGCAGCCTGAGCCTCCAGTTCTGCCCTCTGTCTCCTGCTGCTCAGATGTCCAATCCTTCACCGGGAGATTTTCCAGCAAGCCCTAGAAGCCTCCGGTGACACATGTATGGAGAGATGGACATGCAGACAGTATTTCTTGTTCTTTGGCTTTTGCCCAAGAGTACCTCTAGTCAAGACAAGTCTAGGCAGCTCTGAACAAGAGTCACTAGGGATAGCCCTACCCTACCTCCCTTCCTTCTAGAAAGCTGGGCTCAGGAGCCAAATGTGGGCTCTGGTTGCAACTCCTGTCTCCCTTGATGGAATAGTCCTGAAGAGTCAGGGAGTCAGTTTCCCACACACACTCCAGCTCAGGAGAAAGGAGTATGCTTCTGGCTCTGTTGACATCATCCTGGCAGCTGTGGCACCTCCACAGGCAGATGTGGCATTCCTGTGGTCCAATGTGCCACCTCCAGGATCCTTCTTTCTCACTGGGGGATTTCATGGGTTGGGCAGATCATGTCCACCACAGGCACAGACTGGTATGTGAGAAGCAGAGGATTTGAGGAGACACATGGCTCCATCCTGAGGCTCCAGCCTCTCTCCAGCCTGGCACAGAAGCCAGGGGAATAATAAGTGGAGGAGGGAATCAGTTCAACAGCCAACTCCACCCCCAGCTTTACAGATACATTTGTTGAGTGCTGAGTGCGTACTCTGGCCCTTGTCCAGGAGGAGCTCAGAATTAAGCACCTGAGAACCAGCTCCATTCAGGTTGGTGTCATTACTGATTTGTATTGTTATAAAGTACTTGCAGATGCTTTGGCAATTGAAGGAGGAGGCACCCAACTCAGTCCTGGGGTCAAGAGATTTGATGGGAGATGTGGGTCCTCCAGGCAGGAGGTGGTACATATGGGATAATCTTCTCCTAATTACACCTGGAGGGGAATCAAGATCACCTAGGGAACTTGTAAAAGGTACAGATTCCTTGGCCACCTTCCCATCCCATCCCATCCTGTGGAAGTTCGAAGTTGGTGTTGAGTAAGGCCAGCTATTTTGACAAGCACCCCTAGTGATTTTAATCATTACACAGGTCTGAGAACCACAAGTGTCGTCCTAAGCATTAGTTTAATGATAATAATAACTGCAATAGTAACAGTAAACAAAAAGAAAACACTTATACAGACATTCTGTGTTCCAGCACTATTCTAAGTACTTTACATGTATTAGCTTCTATGAGTCTCACAACAACCCTATCATGTAGGTTACCGCTAATTTCAGTATTTTACAGAGGAAGAAACTGAGGCACAAAGAAGTTAAGTATCTTGCCCAAGGTTATGTTAGTAATGGAATTCAGCCCCAGGAGTGCAGTTCCAAAGTCCATGACCTTGACCATGACACACATTGTCTTAGTAGTTGAAAAAGTTGAGGCCCAGAAAGGGTCAGGGACTTGCTCAGTGTCACATACATAACTGGCAGGGCCACAACTGGAACTTAGGTCCCCTGTCTTCCAGCCCAGGTCACCTCCTGTCTCAGAGGTCAGTCCCAGGGTGGTGGCCAAGAAGTGACAGCCCATCCTGACCCTAACATCACCATGGTCTTCTCTTCCAGGTGGCATCAGCCTGACCTCAAAGGACCCCCGATGGGTGGGTGCCTGGTGGCTGGGCTTCCTCATCTCTGCTGGTGCAGTGGCCCTGGCTGCCATCCCCTACTTCTTCTTTCCCAAGGAGATGCCCAAGGAGGGGCATGAGCTTCACTTCTGGCGAAAGGGCTTGGCAGTTTCAGAAGCACCTGTCAACAAAGTAAGCCCCCTCCACACCACATCCTAGTCTAGGCTTCAGCCCTCAT
Source organism: Camelus bactrianus (assembly GCF_048773025.1). Taxonomy (NCBI): domain Eukaryota; kingdom Metazoa; phylum Chordata; class Mammalia; order Artiodactyla; family Camelidae; genus Camelus; species Camelus bactrianus. Next base: position 49,283,236 of record NC_133548.1, read on the forward strand.
CCACATGTCCTCCTTTATAGCATTAAACTTCATCCCTCTGGGCACTGGACTTCACAGCTTACAAAGCCATTCCTGTCCTGGCTCCATCACATACCCCACAACGTCCTTGCACAGTGAATATTTCCTGCCCCTTTCCATGGCTGAGGAGATCAAGGGGCAGAGATGGAAGTGACCTGCCCAAGATCACAAGGCCAGCACAGACAGTGCTGGGACCAGAACCCAAGCCTGTCTGAGCCCATGCCCCTTGCTCTAATCATCACCCTCCTGTCTCATGCTTGTCACTTAAAGTGCTTGGTAGATTCTGAACGTGCTATGAAAATGTTGAGAACTGGGAGGCGGTGGAGGGTGTGCAAGAGGGTCTGGGAAGACTTCTCTGAAGAGAAGGGAGCTGGGCTTTGAAGGACATGTAGAAGCTCAGAAAGGACAGGGAGGGGCCTTCTAGTGTGGAAACAGCCTGGGCAAAGGATTTGGCTGTAGAAATTAACCTGGTCTTTCCAGGGACAGTGAGGGGACATACATGTATTGAGTGCCTCCTGGGGCCAGGCATCAGGCTAGACACGGGCTCAACACGTGGTCTTCACCCTTAAAACAGGCATACCCTGGTCAGGACAGAGACTCTTTGACAAGTAACAACTGGCCAGGTACTTCAGGGGGGTCTCGCTGAATCCCTCTGCTCGGCTCATGGGGCAAGTGGTCTTCCCTCAGAAGAGGACACTGAGGCCCAGAAGTTGCAAGGATGCCCCCAAGGTCACAGCTGGTAGAAGAAGGCGGGACCATGTGAACCACTGGGCAGGAGAGATGATTTCAGGCCAAGGGCCTCTAAGTTTTCCAGGGACCCATAAAAACATGAAGCCTGAAAAACAGTAAATTGGGTCTAAAATACAAAAGAAAATGACAAAATAGAAATGTCTTATTAATGTCAGCTTCAGTAATTTTTTGTATATTTTTTGAAGTATATATATTTTTATTGAAGTATAGTCAATTTACAATATTGTGTCATTTCTGGTGTACAGCATAATGCTTCAGTCATACATGAACATACATATATTCATTTTCATATTCTTTTTCACCATAGGTTACTACAAGACATTGAATATAGTCCCCTGTGCTATACAGTATGAACTTGTTGTTAGCTTCATTAATTTTTCTTTAATAATTAACACACATTTCATCACATTCTGGTATTTGTACCTTAGATTTTCTTTTTCCCCATACATGGGAGTGTAAAGGAAAAAAACTCCTGTATTTCTCCTTTACCCACACACACAATACTTCTGTGACCAGATGTGTGAGGTTATTCCCACACTGGTCAATCCTCTGTGACATCTACTGGGTGTCCTACAACTTGACTCCGTCTTGACACTATCTACCTGGAGACAGCATCAGATCCCACAGGTTAAGGGCTCAGTCCCACAAGACTGCTCCCATTGCAGATCCAAGTCACAAGTAGGAGGTCCAAGGTAACCCACAATTTCTGTCTGACTTGACCACAAATTGGAGATTCCCACAACCCCCTCCTTGGATCTGACTATTTGCTAGAATGGCTCACAGAACTTGGAGAAACACTTACTTACGTTTACCAGTTTACTACACAATGAAGGGTACAATAAAGGATACAGATGAACAGCCGGATGAAGAGATGCATAAGGCAAGGTCTGGAGGGTGCAGAGCACAGGAACTTCTGTTCCTGTGGAGCTGGGGTGCATCACCCACCCAGCACATGGATGTGTTCACCAACCTGGAAGCTCCCCAAACCTCATACTATTGGGAGTTTTATGGAGGCCTCATCCTGCAGGCATGTTTGATTATTAACTCCATTTTTGGCCCCTCTCCCCTCTCTGTAGAATTGGGGGCAGGGGGATAAAAGTTCCAAGCTTCCAATCATGGCTTGGGCTTTCTGGTGACCAGCCTCATCTAGGAGCCTACCAGAGTTACCTCATTAAAACAAAAGATGTCCTTATCACTCAGGAAATTCCAAGGGATTTAGGTGCTTAGTGTCAGATGCTCTTACCACTCAGGAAATTACAAAGATTTCAAGAGCCCTGTGTCAGGAACGGGAGTCAAAAACTAAATATTAGAACAAAAGATTCTCCTACCACCGTTATTTACAAGAGTTTTAGAAGCTCTGTGCCAGGAATCAGAATATATATATATATATATTCTTATTATTCTACAGGGAGGTAATTGTTGAGAAATTATAAACAATTATAAATTAAGGAACTTGGTTGTTGTTAAGTTGCTAATTCTAATTTCAAAGGGACAATTTATATATTGTCAAATATTTTGTAGCAAGAATAATTCTATTTAATGTGGCAGTTTGGTTCATTTGAATATGTTTGCCACAATGTGAGATAGGGCCTCATTATAGCAAGAAAGTTTGGGCCTAAGAGGAAGAACTGAAAATGTCTCTGCCTAGAAAAGCTGGGACTTGAACCTGAGTCTGTCTGACCCAGCTGCCCTGCAAACCTACCACTCCATCCCCCACCCCCTGATGCAACAGAGGTTGTATACATGGGGCCAAGGAGACCAAAAAATGATGTTGGGATAGCCAGCTGGGGCCAGAACATGAAAAGCCTTGCCTGCCAAGTTCAAGAGCAGTGGGTAGCCCTGGAAGGAGGGTAAGTAGGGAGTCCTGTGGCTTTATCACCAGGTGGTAGGCACAGAAAGGATTGCAAGGGACAGGAGAGTGCAAAGAGCAGCTGGGAACAGGGTGATTGATGTGACAGCTGTGGCATTGGTTAGTGCACTGACAGTCAGGCAGGGTATGGGAGTAGGTCCAAGAACCATACAAGAGGGGACCTGCACAGAACCGGGTCTTGCTCTGCTGTGGGATGGGCATCCCAGAGACAGTGAAGGGCTGGGCTGTTGCTGCCTCAGAGGCAGGGGAGGGACCAGTTTCAGGGGAAGAAGACTGCTTGGAACCACAGATGGTCCTTCCCAATTCTGCCTAGCTCAGGCCAAGTTATGAATGAGAGGGAATTCCTGGAACTTGAGGAAGAGTTCTTAGAAGTGGGGGTGATCATAGAGGGAGGGAAGAAACTAGATTGCTAGTTACGGGTAATCTTTAAGTTGGTTCCTAAATTTGAACAGAGAAGGGCTCAGTCCCATACTTGGGCTATGGGGTGGAATAGGTAGAGGAAACAAGGGTGAGGGTTCAATCCCCAGTACCTCCACTAAAAATAAACAAATAAATAGATAGATAGATAAATAAATAGGTAGATAGATAGATAGATAGATAGATAGATAGATAGATAGATAGATAGATAAATAAATAAATAAATAAATAAATAAATAAATAAATAAATAAATAAATAAATAAATAAATAAAATTACCTTCCCCACACACACACAAAAAGGAAAAAAAGCAAAAGAAAGAAACAAGGGTGAGACTTGGCTATTGCTGGACTCAGTCACATGTCAGTCATATGACCTTGAGCAAGTCACTTCCCCACTCTGTTGTGTTGTGTAAGATGCTGGGGTTAGATTCCTGGAGCAATATTCTCTGTGCCTCAGATTCTGAGAATGCACGATTCCTTGAGTCTAAGCTGCTGTGATGCAGAGATTCAGATTTTAAGAGCTGTGTCTCTGTGATGCCTTGAAACCCTGGCTCCCCAGCTGTGAACCTGTCTGGCTGTCTGGATTCATTCTGTCAGTGCATCAGGGATGGGGGGAGTGGGGAGGGAAGGGGGTGAGAGGTTCTTAAAAAAGAATCCAAGGCTGGGAACATGATGATCTGCTTCCAGCAGCTCTCAGGCAATAAATATTGATGTGGGAAGAACTGTTCCCCTGCCTCCTGAGGCTGCCTTGGCTGGGTCTGTTTGCAGTTGCTTGGGCTGACCCAGCCCACTCAGGCCACTGATGGAGAGGTGGATGGACCAGGTGGAAGAGCCCAATTAGGCAAAATCAGCAACCAGAAAGTCCAGGTCCTCAAACATGGGATATGTATCTTCTGGAGGGACTGGGACTAGGCAGAGGAAGAAAGAGAAGGGGGGACTATTTCTGAAGTCCCTTCAAGCTCCCCTCCCAGGCTCAGGGGTCTGCTAAATACCCTCCTAGAATTAAATGCAGCTTTTACTGGTATCCAGGAGAAGTTCTCTGGCCTCAGTCTCTCTGTCTGTACAATGGGTAGAGGATTAGACAAGGTCTCCCAGCTCTGACAGGTTCAATGATGCCTCCTCTAAATGGCTCCCTGTCTCTGGAGCAATACATGAGCACTTTCATAGGGGCACAGAGGGGTGCATCCCACAGCCCCTACCCCAAGGAGCTCTCAGGTAGTGAAGGAAGGCCAGACAGACTGAGAATGGCTGAACGACAGCTCACTTTTCCCCCCTGGCCAGTGCTTTTTCTCTACCTGGGTGGAGGGGAGCATTAACAGTCTCTACAGATAAGACTATGAGATGGGGGATGGGGGAGGCCATACCAGGCCTGGGAGGGGCAGGAGCTCTGCTTCCCTGCCTTTAGCTCTGTCCATGTATCTGTAACATCAGAGCTCAGGTGGCCATCCTGACATCTTTCTAGAAGTGAATCAGGGTGGGCCTCATCTCTGTCTAGGCCTCAGTCTCCCACAATCAGCCAGTTTTTAAGGTCCTATCAAGTCCTAGGACTCCTGTCAGATGGCTCTGCGGACTGCAGAGCCCAGGGAATAAAGATGGTCTCCTAAGGGCTGCCTCGCAGGTCATCGGGCCCAACTTATCCTTGTGGCTGTAAGATCCCATTCAGCCAGCAGCCTTCCTGTGTTCCCTGAGCCCTAAGGTCCTTCTGAGCTGCTGCCCTCGGGGCTGGGCCAGGGGCTGAGAAGGGCCTTGTCCATGGAGATCCCTTGTCCCTGCCCAGCCTCTGAGCACCACTGGCCTCTCGTATTTCCCAGGAGCCTCCACATTTGTTGTTCTGGGGCATTTCCCAGAGTCTGGGATTCTAAGATTACATGGTTTTAAAGTTCTGTGTGTCTAGTAGTTAAAGATTCTCAAGTATTTGTGTTCTTTCATTCTTAAGATTCTATGCCTCAAATGCCTCTGTCTCCCAAAATTCATGTTTTTTTTAAAATAATATCACTTTATTTTTATTTTATATATTTATTTTGGTAGGGGAGAGGTAATTAGGTTTTTTTTTTTTAATGGAGGTTCTAGGGATTGAACCCAGGATCTTATGCATGCCAGGCACGCACCCTACCACTAAGCCATACTTCCCCGGCAAAATTCATGTTTCTAAATGGCTACAATTTTGACCCAAGAGTCTAAGAGTTTATGAAATCCATTGTCTCCCAGTCATTAACCTCAGTGTGCTACTGTAGTGGGGCAGGGGGGTGATGTTCAGGGATGGAGACAGGAGTCAGCAATGGCAATGGCCCTTAAAACCCAGGACTTAGGGCCAGACCATTGGGGTCTGCCCAGCCAGGAGGCTCCTGCTCCCCTGGGATTCTGTGTTTCCACTGCAGCCTTGCGAGGTCTGAGGTGACTTGGATCTTCCTTGTGCCTGGTGTCTCTCCCTTGCTGGCACTGTCTCCAGACCCTTCCTGGCCGGCTTGGGAACCCTCTTGTGTCCTTCCCCATCCCTGGTGACCCAGGCTTTGTGACTCCGTCCTCACACCACTTTAGCTCTTTAAGGTAGGAGGACTTGTGTGATCATCCAGTTCAACCCCCACTCCAACTTACAGAGGGACTGAAGCCCAGAGAGGATCAAGGCTGTACTCAGAGTTTGGCCAGCACCAGCTCCCCCTGCGCCAGTCTGTACCAGGCCAGGTCTTGGCCCTAAAGGGCTGGAAAGAGCCTTCCTCTCCCTGGCCTGGTACAAATCAGAGCCCCTTCAACACTGTGGCTATAGGGCATTTTGGGGTGATCTGCTCAAGTGATTTTCAAACTGCACCCCATAGAACCCCAAGGATGCCACCACAGGGAGATTGAGGAGAGGTGTCCCCCAGCAGGACACCCTCCCCTGCCCCCACACATTTCAAACAGATCAGTTCTACTTTAAGTGTTTTTATACCAGTCTTTTGAGTAAAATTTCAATTAGGAAAAGGGTTCTGTTGCTAAAAACAGTTTTGGCTTTTGTTTTTTGTTTTCTTTTTTATTGAAATATAGTTGATTTACAATGTGTTTCTGGTGTATAGCAAAGTGATTCAGTTATACATATATACACTCTTTTTCAGATTCTTTTCCATTATAAGTTATTATAAAGTATTGAATATAGTTCCCTGCACTATACAGTAGGACTTTTTTGTTTGTTTTTCATTTTTTAATTTTTATTGAAGTGCAGTTGATTTACAATGTTAGTTTCAGGTGTACAGCAAAGTGATTTAGTATACATATACATATATTTTCCAGATTCTTTTCCATTACAGCTTAATACAGTAGGTCCTTGTTGTTTATTTTATATATAGTAGAGTGTATCTGATAATCCCAAACTGCTAATCTATCTCTCCCCCGCCTTTCCCCTTTGGTAACCCTAAATTTGTTTTCTATGTCTGTGAGTCTATTTCTGTTTTGTAAATAAGTTCATTTGTATCATTTTTTTAGAGTCCACATATAAGTGATATTGTGTAATATTTGTCTTTCTCTGACTTCCTTCACTTAGTATGATAATCTCTAGGTCCATCCATGTTGCTGCAAATGGCATTATTTCATTCTTTTTTTATGGTTGAGTAACATTCTATTTTATATATATATATATATATTATATTATATATATATATATAATATATAATATAATATATTATATTATATATATTATATATATATATATATATATATATTCCACAACTTCTTTATTCAGTCATCTGTTAATGGACATTTAGGTGGCTTCCATATCTTAGCTATTATAAATACTGCTGCTGTGAGCATTGGGGTGCATGTATCTTTTCGAGTTAGAGTTTTTGTCTTTTCCAGATATATGCCCAGGAGTAGGATTGCTGGATCATACAGTTTTTTAAGGAACCTCCATACTGTTCTCCATAGTGGCTATACCAATTTACAGTCCCACCAACAGTGTAGGAGGGTTTCCTTAAAAGTCAGTTTTAAAAACACTGATCTAGTTCAACACCATCATTTGACAGAGGAGGAGACTGAGGCTAAAGAAGAGAAGTGATCATGCAAGCATTTCCTCAGTGTCTGAGGCATCCCTCAGTGGCAGGGAGGAAGGCCAATAGCATGCTGGCCCAGGTGTGACTCCTGACTTTGCCACTTACTAAGTCTCAAATCCGTAAAATGGGTATAACCCTACCATCTACATCTTGGGGATTTTGTAAGAAAGAAATGAGCTGAAGTGGTGAGGTGGGTGGTTCAATACCTGACATGCAGGCTCATTAACCAGAAGAGCTTGTTCTTAGCACGGATCAAGCTTAAGAGGAAAAATAATGGGAACCTTACCTTTTTTCTTTTTAGGTGCTTTTTTATATCCTGCTTCCACTATATTCTATAAAAGTTTTGAGGTAGCTCACACCGAACATATTCAGTACTACTAAGACAGTGGGAAATTAGGCCAACATGTATTACTCTAAGCTGTTTGTATTAATTTGTTCATTTAATCCCCACAACCCACCTATGAAATAAGTTCAGTTATTACCACCGTTTTACACCCGAGGGACCGAGTTACAGAGAGATTAAAAAACCTGGTAGAATGACTAGTGAATGGTGGAGCTGGGATTCAGGCCTAGGAAGAGCCATTGTAGGGCCTGTGCTGAGTCACTCAATCCAGACCCAGAAACAGGAAGATAGAAATAACAGCAAAAGGTTATCAGAACGAGAGAGAGAACAGAGATAAACTCCTTATTTGGTCCTCAGCTTTCTGGTAGCCAAACGGAACAGAGGCATGGCCCCTTGCAAGAGTCCCATTGTAAGAGAGCCAAAAGCACATCGCATCCCTCACAGAAGCTCAGAAGTCCAGGAACTCTGCTAGAAAACACGCTCTCCCTGCAGTAGGGGATAGGAAGTTAAGCAGATAATCCCATCCCTCTGGCTGCCTCCTGTGGCCATATATGATGGAAGCTGAGGGCTGGCAGAGAGTTCCACGTTACCCACCAGCGGCAGTGCTGGCTCTGTGGGGCTGAGGTCACACACAGCCTTTGCCCAGAGCTTCGAGGAACTCAGCTTCCTCTGAGGACAGATCCCGGATCCCTGGAGGTCTGGCAGGCAGTGGGGCCTTCTGTGGACCACACACAGCATCTTGGGTCCTGAAGGCTGCAGCAGTCAGCACACAGCCCCAAAGGGGAAGTTTTAACCAGCTTCCTCAGCCCAGACCTGCTGACCTGGGCAAACCACAGCCCAGATGGTTTGAACTCTGAGGCAAAGTCTGAGCAGAAGCACTATGTTTCCTGTTTCTGGAGCCTGCTATTAGTCAGGAGTCCTCAAAACAGATGTGAGGGGAGAGGCGGAAACTGCTGGAGAACACAGAGACAAAGGTTAGAGAAAGTCAGTTCTCCCAGCACCCACAGGAGAAAGCCCAAGGCCCTCAGTCCGGCCCTCCTGACTGCCCGGTTCCTGCCCTGAGAGGCTCTTGGCTGTAGTCAGGTTGGTTCCTACCCAACCCCCTGCACCCAACACGCCTCTTCCCGCCATCACTCTTCTGCTGGTACTATGCCCCTGCTTCAAATAACCTCTCCCTTTCTGTCTATCCAACCCCAAAATCCTAAACTTCACTTCTCCCTGGTTGTCCTCCTGACGCCTGCCCCTGAAAGTCTGTCCCTCTCTTCCCATCACCAAACCCCAGAGGGCAAGGTGGGCGCAGGGGAGTGATAATAGAGCCTGCTCTGCCAGTTACTCCCTGGGTAACACTTCCCCTTTGGGGACCTCAGTTTCCTCCACTGTGAAATAGGTGCAATAATAATCCCCACACCAGACTGTTGTGGAAATTAATTGACAGGGTGGATGAGAAAGTGCAGTGTAGACCACATAGGGTTATAACATGTGGCAGCAGATGACATTGTGGTTGTTTTTATTGTTTACTTGAGGACAAGGAACCCCAGGCAAGGAACTCATAAGATGTTGCCTATCTGAAGGGTGAGCCTGCCACTCCCTGATAAGAAACCTGGGAAGTTGTTAATCTATCCTCGCCCTTCCTACTTTCGTTCCTGGGACAGCAACCCTCTCCACTGGGGACCCAGCACCTTCCCACATGGCCCTCCCACCGCTTGGCTAGGACTGAGAATGGAGTAAGGAGATTCTTTAATTCTCCTTAAGGCAGCATATCCAAAAGAAATTTCATGTGAGTCACAAATGTCATTCTAAATGGTCTAGTAGCCACATTCAGAAGTAAAAGAAATTAATTTTAATAATATATTTTCTTTAACCCACACATTTAAAATATCCTCATTTTGGTATATTGTAAATATAAAAAACTAATCATGAGATGTTTTCTGTTCTTTTTTTCCCCCACACTAAATCCTTGAAACACAATGTGTATTTTACACTTACGGCACATCTCAGTTAGGACCAGCCGTAGTTCAGTGCTCCGTGGCCACATATGGCTGGTGGCTGCTGTATCAGACAGCACAGCTCTAAGATATAAATGAGTAATAGACCCACGGCACCTCACCCAGAGAAATAAGACTCAGATTTCAGGTCCCTTCACATCACACCACTAAAGTGCCTCCTAATTCTGCCAGTCCTGCACCTCTGACTCACAGGGTTTAGTGGATAAAGCATGAGTTTTCTCCTTGGGTAGGCTTGAGCTCAGATCTTAGTTCTGCCTCTTTCTAGTTGTGTGATATTGAGTAAGTTTCCTAACCTCGCAACTTATTTGCTCCCACATGGTGTGTAAGCCTCCTTTGTTTGCAGGTCTCCAGTGAGGATGGAGCTGGAGCCACCAGCCCACATTTCAGGAGGCTCAGCACTCCTGTAGTCTCCACTCTGAGGTCCCTGGGGACCACTCAGTGTGGACTCTTTGCCCTCCTTGAACCGGCAGCTGTCTCAGAGCTTGCTGCCAGCACAATAGCATCTCCTGTTGATGTTCTCATTTCTCTTCCAAGAGCCTGGAATTGCCTGCAGCCACTGCCTGTTGGAACTGTCTCTCGCACTCCTTTTTTTCATAGATATTTATCAGACATCCAGTTTTGCTCCAGGCCCTGTGCTGGGCACCAAAGTTTTGACAGAGAACAAGGTAAGCATGGCCCCTGCTTTTGCAGAACTCAGCGTTCAGCAGGGGAGAGACCATGAACAAGATTTGACTCAGACCTAAGTGTGTGTAAGATAGTTAGTTCTTCATTTTCTCTGAAAGTTAATTTAACTTCTACTCTGAATGCCCATTCTGCTGGATCAGCAAGAAATTTAACTTCAGCCTTTCTCAGGGATCCCCCACCAAAGTGAAGCAAAGGTCCTAAGGTCTTACACACTGCCTAGAATCAAGGGAGGTCCCACCCCACCCCCACCCCCACTCCGCAATCAGCAGGCATCAGCCTCACTCCAGCCTGACCCTCATGGTCCCCCTTAACATACTTAAAGCTGAGGACCTCGGTGTGACTGAGAAATGGGAGCCCAGCCTCCCTAGGTCCCTAGGCTCCCTAGGTCAGCCTGCAGCCTGCCCCTCAGAGATGAAGCTGCTTCCTTGGGTTCTATCTCAGAGGCTTATGTGGCTCCCTGCTGCTCACAGAATCTACAGACTGCTGAGGGGGAGCCTACCCCCAAACTGGTCTCTGTTTTCAGTTGTAGGAGAATCCATTTCTCTTCTCATTCTCAGAGATCTCTCTCTCTCCTCATACCTCCCACAACACCCAATATAATCTCTCAATTAAGTCAGGCCTTGGAAACAAAAGCTAGGAAGGAAATTCTTGCAACTGTTGGGGTTGGAGAGGTTCCTGTCTTGTCGCAGAAAGAATTCAGAGACAAGACATGGAGGTTAAGAAAGCAAAGCAAGGATTTATTAAGGGATAGGTAGTACGCTCTCAAGGGAAGAGCGGGCAGACCCAGGCGGGTGGCTGCCCCAAGTTTCCTTGGCAAGCTCCTTATATAAGTGTAGAATATTCATTGGTGGGGAGGGGTTTGGGGTCCTCTTTCCTGATCCTCATCCCTGCTCCACCTTCCCAGGTGGGGAGGAGGGATTATTCATGCTTATTTAGTCTTTATCGGGAAGTTAGATGAGGTCATAATGATCAAAAGGTTACATTCAGATGGTTGGGATTCCTGTCCTGTCCCACCCTTCTGCCTCCAGGACACTTATCAACCCAGAAGGTATGGTTTTTCAATCAGTCCAGAGGATCCTGTTTTTCTTGGTCTGTCCCAGGACCCCCGCTATTTATAGGATGTATGGTTTTCTGCCATTTGCCCATGTCCTCTTTTCTCTGCTCATATCTAGCTACCTGCCAGCTCTAACACAACCATGACTATTTTCTGCCCATACAAACCTCCTCTGAGACCAGGAAACCCAAGAACCCATTACCTGCTGGAATAAACGTAGAGAGGAGGAGGGGAGAAGCCCTCGGGGGACAAACACACTTGAACTGATGTTTGAATGAATTTCTCTGCTGAATTCCCAGTCTTGAGCCAGCCCACTGGGAGCGAGGTGGAGGAAGCTTGGAACAGGGCACTCCCAGGGGTAGGGGCTGGCATGGAGTCTCTGAAATGTGAGGAAATTCAGTATTTGCTCCCTTAACATTTTTTTTTTAAAAGACGGGAGAGGAAAGAGAAGGTATCAGACACTGACCAGAGAGTGAAGTCTGTAGGGGCCTCACAGAGGCTCCATGGGAGAGAAGAGGCAGAACCAGAGACCCCAGATGAGTTCTCCAGCTCAACTCACCCTTCCCCAGGGCATCTAGCACCCAGACTAGGGGGAAGCTAGCCTGCGCTTGCATGCTTCTAGATATGAGGAACTCACTTCTTCCCAGGGCAGCCTCGTCCAAACTGCTTATCACACTGGGCCTCAGTCTTCCTCCATGAAACTTGCTGCTTCTAATCCTGGTCTCAGGCTCCACAGGAAAATGTAGTAAAATCAGACCCTATTTGATCACTTTTGTTCAAATGACCCTGTACCAGCAGCAACTTCTCTAAGACATAGTTCCTCATCTAAAAAATGTGCACATTAGTAGTACTGCCTAAAAACACTGTTGTGTCAGAGCAAGGCATGTAGAATGCCCAGCACTCCGTGGCTTTGGTTCCCCCTTCCCTTAGGGTGAACCAGCCAAGCGTACACAGGCCCTGGACTCAAGCTGTCTGGGTTCAAACCTAGCCAGATCACTCACTAGTTGTATGACAAGGCAAATTACTTCATCTCTCTGTGTCTCAGTTTTATCCCCTGAAAAATAGGGATTATAATGGTACTGACTTTAGAAGGTTGCTGTGAGATTTCAATGAGTTAATGGATTTGTCATTAAAATAGCACTGGGCTGGTAGTAAGTGCTTAGTAACTATTAATCATTATTTATCATTATTTCCTTTCCTCGATGATACAATCAGAAGACCGTGATTGTGTCATCCCAAGTCTTCTCACACAGGCCATCCTCACCCAGGTGGAGGGACACACTCCAGAGTGGTCATGAGCTTCCTCATGGTGTGGGCACAGAGCTGAACAATACTCTCTGGGTGTGGCCTGATTCAGCCAAAGGAGGAAGGGGCTGTTGCCTCTTGCCTCCCCTGACCTAGTCCCATTCCTGTCACAGTGGACAGTATAGAACAGGATGGATGCTGGAGGCCCCTGCTTTTGGTGACTCTCCAGGTGATGACAGCCATGAGTGATGTAATAACTGAAGATACTGGTGTGGCAATAACTTCAGCTAGAGATTGGTGATGCTGATGGTGGTGGAGACAGTGGTAGGGATAATGATGTCAGAGGCTTTGATAATGATATTAGTGATCCTGATAGTGATGTTGTTGCTGGTGATTCTGAAGGGTCAAGTGACAGTGATGATGATGATTGTGCCGGTATTTAGAGACAACAATATTAGTGAGGACAATATTAGTTGTTTATGCATGATGATATTGGTGACGTAAATGAGGGTGGTATCTAAGGTGATAGGAATGATGATGATGGCGGTTGTGGTGGGAATTTTCATGGTAATGTTGGTGATTATTACAATGTTAATAATGCTGATGACGAAGTTCAATCATGGAATTTCATCCAGTCTTTCAAAACCACTTATTAATACCTACAGGGCCAAGAACAAATAGGACACAGCTGGCCCCTATTGTTCCTGAAGAGGTGACAGACCCCCACCCTCTCCTCTCCCAGAGTTCCCTTCTCCAGCTCACAGCATCTCTGAGCAGAAAGCCTGGCATCCAGCTGACTGCCCCTGGCTGTGTGTCTTCCCAGGGTGAAGACTCCTCCTCTGAGCAGAACTCTGGGGAGAACCCAGAGAAGGATGGCCTGGCCCAGATTGCCCCAGACCTGACTGTGACCCAGTTCATTAAAGGTAGGTGAGCTCAGGCCAGAGGTGAGGCCAGAGGGACATTTGAGAATGTCTGTGGGAGAAACCTTGTGCTGAGCTAAGGGAAGCTCCTGTCTAATGGAGAAGACCTCCTCTGAGCTAGAGACAGCCCTGGAGTTTCTCTTCAGGCATCCCTATCTAAGCGAAAGGCATAGCCCTGCCCTCCAGGAATTTTCCATCTGTTCTAGGGACAGGTTGCAGATGCTGAAAAGATAAAGAATGGGGACAAAATGCACTGCAGTGATTAGCACAAGAGAATGGGAAGGAAACAGTCCATGATATGGAGCCTTCTGGAGTCAGGCAGCCAGAGGCACAGGAATGCAGGGTGGGGTGAGGAGTGGGGTGAATAGAAGAGGGAATGGCCTTTACACCAGAAGTCAGGAAAACCCCCAACAACTCCTGGCCTGGCCCCGACCTCCCTGGATGAACTTGGGCAAGTCCCTGCCCCTCTCTTGGCCTCACCTGTACAATAAGGACACCTGCACAGCTTGAACCAAGCCCAGGCTACTCCTGGCCAGGACAGCTCACGGAGGGAGAGAAGCTGGAGCAGCTTCCTGGGGTGAAGGTTTGGCGTCCGTCACACCTCTCCACTCCCAGTGTCAGCTGAATGCACTGCGTGAAGCAAGGGACTAGGGTCAGGAGACAGTTTTGGGACGTGAAGAAGGGGGAATTCCACAGCCCCAGCTCCAAGCCACCCTGCCTGGACTCTTTGTTTTTATTTCCTGGCTCCCAAGGAAACCATTCTTGGCCAGGACCAGGGAGCTAGGGAACCAGCTGGCTTGGCTCTGGCCCTGTTCTGAGGACAGAGAGAAATCTTCTGTGACAGAGGCCCAGGTCCTGCTGCTGCAGGAACAGAAGGGATCTGCCCCCACCACTCAGCCTAGAGGACCCCAGGGCCGTCTCTCCCCACCAGCCCAGCCTGGCAGTGGTTTGCTTCTCTGATGCCCCGTCTTAGAAAGGCCTTTGCTCCTCTCTCCCTAACACCTTAGGTCTAACTTCCATCTCACCTCCTCAGAGCAGAAACATGTCTTTCTCTTGTCGTTAGCGAGGAGAGAATCGCACATGTCAGAACAAAGCCTTCTTGGCCATTACCTTGGCTGCCCCTGCTGATGAAGGCCCTGAAGCCCAGAGTTCAGGACTTATCCAATGTCATGTGCCTTTCAGTTTAGCAGACTTGCAACAAGGGAGACCTGTACACAGCAGGATAGGCGACGGCTTCAAAGCTAGAGCCATCACTTCTATTTCTGTCTCCTTGCTTTTGCCTCGGCTCTGTCTCTACTAGGAATTCCTTCTCTTCCACCTCTCCAGATCCTCCCATTCTTCAGGCCCTACCTCTGTCCTACCTCCAGGAAGCTGCCCAGCACCAGGCCTCCTCAGGTTTCACCTTCTCTGGAGGCTTTAGATTCTGCCCCAACACTTTGCTGTTTCATCATCTATTAGTCTGTATGTCCATTCATTCGTTCTCTCATTCACTGCATAAATATTTATTGAGTGCCTGCTATACCCTGGACTCTGGAGATTCAGCAATTAACATAAGAGACAAAAACCCCTTCTCTAAATGGAGCTTACATCCTGGTGGGGTGACAATAAAATGGCTAAATGTGTAAAATGCATGGTATGTTAGGTAAAGTGCTATGGAGAAACATAAACTAGGAATGGGGAGATCCGGGAGTGGTTGATGTCCCATATTAGGGGCACAGAAGGGAAGACAAAGGGCTGGGTTGGCTTGGGAAGAGCTACGGCAAGACAGGATGGAAAGGGCTGAGTGGGGAAAAAAATGAAATGGTAAGTAGAAGAAATGAAAAGAGATAGGATGGGATGAATGGAATAGAATCAAATATAATGGTATGGAATCGCATTTTGAATAGAATTGAATGGAAAGAAAAGCAATTGAATAAAATGCAATCCAACTCAATGGAATGAAATGCAACCAAATTTCAAAAATGGAATAGAATTCAATGGAAAGGAGTCAAAAGTAATGGGATGGACCTAATGGAATGAGATGGGATGGAAGGAACGAAACAGTTTAAACTGAACGGAGCAGGATGGGACGGAAACACATGGCATGGCCAGCCTGCCCACTCTGACCTTCTCCCCACTCACCCCAACAGTTTTCCCCAGAGTGCTGCTGCGGACCCTGCGTCACCCTATCTTCCTACTGGTGGTCCTGTCCCAGGTGTGCATGTCATCCATGGTGGCAGGCATGGCCACTTTTCTGCCCAAGTTCCTGGAGCGCCAGTTCTCCATCACAGCATCATATGCCAACCTGCTCATAGGCTGCCTCACCATCCCACTGGCCATCGTGGGCATTGTGGTGGGGGGCATCCTGGTCAAGCGCCTCCGCTTGGGCCCCATGCGCTGTGGCACCCTTTGCCTGCTGGGGACGCTGTCCGGCCTACTTTTCAGCCTGCCCCTCTTCTTCATGGGCTGCTCTACCCACCAGATTGCAGGCATCTACCACCAGCCTGAGTGAGTATGTGTGAGAGTATACCAGCATAAGCACGGGGGAGGGTGGGACACGGAGGTGTGGTCCAGTAAGGCCAGGTCAGTGGGGCACCCTCGACCTCAGATCTCCCCTCCCCTCCTCTCCCCGACTGGCTCAGTTGTGAGCAGTGGAACTTCTCTCTTGAAGGCTCCAGTGAAGGTGTCAGGCACCCCTAGAAGGGGTAGCGATGGAACTTCACAGGCATGATAGCTCAGGCCTGGGGAGGGGTAGAGGCTGAGGCAGGGCAAGGCCACTTGTGTGGATGGCATCTCCAGAGTGGTCAGGCCCTGTGGGCCTAGAGCAGATGGGGCAGGGGTTTTGTCCCCAGGCAGAGGAAAGGCCTGCCCAGGAGGGAGCAAGCTATCCGTCCCTGGGGGGTGAGGGTGAGAGAAGGGGCGAACAGGGTCCAGAAGGAATGCTGCACAGGGGACTTACGTCCTGGAAGGGGTTGGCCTTGAGACCTCGGAGATTCTTTGTCCTTAGAGCCTGGGAGCTAAAATTCTGTTCTACGACCCTAAAATTCTAGAGTTCTTTTTCTACGTCTGTGGGGCAGCACCTGCCTACACCTTCCAGGAGGAAAGCCTCTGATGCCTATCTCCCTTTTCCTTCTTTCCCCCCAACCCCCCACAGACATAGACCTTCTCCCCTTGGGAGCCGTTCTGGAGAGAATGTTGCAAGTTCTATTGCTGCCTCTTCTCCAGAATGATTTCATTTTTCCTAGGAACTTCTCCAGGCTTAGGCTGGCCCAACACACAGCTAGAATCCTCCAACTTTCTCTTCCTTCCTCTCCCTCAGTATCTCGTCCCTCCACCCAGGTGCCAACTTTCCACACCTGGGTCTCCTTCTGTTTGACTACGGAGGGCCTCAGTCCAGAAATGTTCAGCCCTTGCCCACTGTGTCCCAGGTCCCACCTCACTGACCTCTCCCCCATCTCCCTTCCCTCTTCCCTCCTCCCTTGTCCCTTCTCTTTTTCCCAAAGGTCTAGGGCAGGGCCATCTGTCTGAAGAGCCCCTCTCTAGGCACAGAGGTGGGGCTTCAGCCAGGCCCTCATGAAGCCCCTGGTCTCAGGAGGGAAAAAGGGCCTTCAGGTGATTTGGAGAGTAAAAAGTAAATGAATATTTTACCAAAATTTTTAAAGAAGGTAAATGGGAAAAAGTCAGTCTACTTCACATGCCCCATTTCTCTATTCTGCCTCTCACCTTGACCCTGACATCTCATATCACCCATGTTCTCAACTATATTCTTGCGATTTATTCACTGAGCTTTGGGTTCTAATTCACTGAAGAAGCCTTTGGGGGCCAGCTGAGCAAATTCAGGAGAACTTCTCATACTCCAGCACAACTAGTGGTGTGGACAGCTGCCAAGGACCGAAGGTCTCCCACACACCCGCTCCTCTCGTATTGCGTTTCACTGAACCCTTGCAGGATCTTGGGGATGGGTCCTACCATTATCCCCACTTCACAGATGAGGAGAGCAAGGCTCAGAGAGGTGAAGTTGCCTCTCTTCTGATCTCCTGCCCCTGTGCACCCCATCTTGCCCTGGCCAACTAGAAGGGGCACTCCTGGGACCGGGGGGCAGGCCCTTGGGAGGGAGTTGGGTGGGACTAAAATGTGCCCTGGACAGTGAACAGGGTAGCGAGAGTGAGAGAGAGGTCATGAGACTACAGGATGGTGATGGCAAGGGGGACCGGCCTAGCTGACAGATGGAGAAACTGAGAGGGGCAGAGAGGGGCAGGATCAGGTTGGAGATCCCACAGCTATTCAGGTACCCTGACTGGGTCCCACACATATAGCTCGAATTTTCTAAGAAAAAGAAGCAATCCAGCTAATTGAGAAAAAAGCACTTTTCATCTGAGACTAAATTTGGGGAAGAATTTATCTTATGTTCCCTAAAAAAAGGAGCAAAGATGTTTGCAGAAGCAGCTTAAAGACTTGTAGGCTTTTGGGGCTGGAAGAGCCTCTGGTCCAGACTCGACTCCCCACCTCTCCCATTGGAGGCCTCCTGCAGCTTCTAGCCCATCTCCCTGTTCCATTGGAAAGGGCTCACCACTGCATGTCATGGAGCAGCTCTGACAGTGAAAAACCTCTGTGTGGAGCTGAAATCTCTGGCTATTGCTCTCGGGGGTGGGGAGATGGGCTGCAGGGCTGAGGTGGCCCCAGCTTGTGGCCTGAGGGAGGGAGAGCCAGGCCAACCCTGCTGGCCTTCTTTCCCATAGTGCCCAGCCTGGGCTGGAGCTATTTCCAGGCTGCATGGAGCCCTGTTCCTGCCCATCAGATGACTTTAACCCTGTCTGCGACACCAGCACCGGTGTGGAGTACCTCACACCCTGCCACGCTGGCTGCACAAGGGTAGTCCAGGAGGCTCCGGACAAACGCCAGGTGGGTCAGGCCTCTGGCTGCTCCCTCTGCCTCCCATGGGCTCTGCACTGTCCATCTCTGTGTGCCTGTCACACTCTCCACCTCTGAATGTTCTCACTCTCTGGCTCTTCTCTCTGTTGTCTGTCTTCTTCTGTTTGCAGATGTAGGATGTTATTCTTTCAATAAGCTTTCATTTCCAGCCTGGGTCCAGCCATGTGCCAGGTCTCAGAGCACAGAGGTGAGCCAGATCTGGCTTGAGCTGTCTGTGCAGGGGAGATGCAAAAGTAAATAACTCAGGAATTCCAGGGGCAGGAGAAGTATAGACAAGGATGGAAGGAGATACAGCCCATCTGGGAGGGTCCCAGAAGTCTTCTCAGGACGTGGCATTTGTGCTAGATCTTCAAGGATGATCAGGGAAACTAAGGAAGGGTTTCCAGGCAATGGGGGCTGGGGGTGGGGGTAGGGAAACAGAAGCAGAGATTCCGGAAGCAAGCACATCACATGGCATGCACACACATGCACACACACACACACACGTAAGTACAGTGTTTCAAGAAACTGCAAAGAACTTATTGGAGCAGAAAAAAAGTTTCATGGAGAGTAAGCAAGGCCCAGACAGGGAAGGGCCTTGAATGCTAGGCTGTGAGTGGGGACTTCATCCAAGGAGTAATGGGGAGACTTGGGTGGGTTTTAAGCAGGGGAGTGACTAGGTCAGATCTGTGTTTGATCACATTTGAGGCCACAGTGTGGAGGAAAGTGAACAGAACACAGTCCAGGAGACAAGAAAACCAGTGGGGAGGCTGATGCAATGAACCCATTCAGACAGTCAATCAGTCAGTCAATAAACCTTCATGGTGCCCCTCCTTTGTGCCAGGGCCTGTGCTAGGGGCTGAGGACAAACCCAGAGCCAAGGGGCCTTGCCCTCAGGGAACTCACAGGTGGAGAAAGAGGGCAGCAGCAGTGTGTTCTATGTGTATCTTAGAAAGGCCACCAAGACCAGCTGACTCCCCCTCCCCTCTCTCCGCATTGACCCCAAAGGACAAGTGGGGACAGGACTCACCTTCCTTAGGCCCCAAGGCTGGAGTAAAGCATATGTGTGAGGGTGTGGTGTCAGGTTAGTAGTTATGACGCCTCCTTCTCTCCAGAGTCTCGCACCCCATCACACGGAACCCCTGCTGTTGTGTCCTGCTGGGCATCAGCATCTAAGCCCAAGACTCCTGCATGGAGAGACCTGGGCCCCAGTGGCTGGCACAGAGTAAAGCACCTGGTTGATGGTGCTTCAGAAGCCAGCCAGGTGCCACCTGAGCTGTGTAAACTGTTTGCATTTGGAATAATTGTAATCCTGGGTTTTCCGGCCTCCTAGTACTCACTGTTCTGACCTGGTTTGAGTTCCCTGAGACCCTGGCAGCTGGGGAAGGATCCCCAAGAGGACAGTGAACTCTTGCTGATATAGGTCCCTGAGCGCTGAGGCCAGGCCACCTGGTTCAAATCCCTATTCAGCCTCTAACTGACTCTGTTACTTTAGGTAAAATATTTCATCTGTGTCTCCGTTTCCTGGTCTGTGAAATGGAGGTGATGGTATTGAGTACCTACTATATACCAGGCACTGTGCTAAATGCTTTACCTAGATAAATTCATTAAATAGTAAGTGAAGATCCACATGACAAAATTCACGAAAAGCACTTAGCACGTGCCTGGGAAATATTAAGCATGGATTAATACACACTCCTATTATGCCCATTATACAGATGGGAAATGGAGGCCCAGGAGAGGACCAAGCATTGTACAAAGTCTTAATGCCAGAGCTAGAACTAGAACCCAGTGCTCTGGCCTCCAAGCCTGGTCCCTTCTCCAGAGCATCCTCAGAGGTTGTGTTGGGTATCGTGTTTGAAGGAGGGTGCAGCTGAGTCCTGGTCAGCACTCAGGAACTGTCACCTTGGCCTGGAATTGTTTCTTGGCTAGCCTGCCTCCTCAGGCCAGCTGCAAGCTCCTCAGCCCAGGGCTGGGTCATCAGTGTCCAGCACAGCTGTGCTCAGTAACTGTTTATGAAGTAAAGGACCAGGGGAAAGATGGGGAGAGGTGGACGGCTGCTGGCATCTAGAGCTCAGGGGGTAGGAATGAGTCCCCATAGAGAGTAAGAATCAGAGGCAGCTGGACAGATTGAAGGCATTCGTAAGAAGAACTTCCTGCCATGGAATTAGATAAATATGAATGAAGGGCTGGGAAAACTTCAAGAGAAAGGCCTCTAGTTTTGTGTCCCTCCCAGCAACCTTCTGCCTCTCAGAAAAAGAACAGGATATTTCTCTTCCAGTCACCTTGCCTTGGCATATTTCTCCACATACCTGTCCCTCTATTGTATCTCCAGCCCAGTGGGTTGCTCAGCCTGGAGTGAAGGTCCACATGGTGTGTGCTCAGGAGGGCATGCACATATGACAGCATAACCTTGTCATGCAGTGAACGGAGCATCCAGGCACCCAAGCTGGAATTCTAGGCCTCCAGTCTCTGTCTCTCTCTCTCTCTATCTCTCTTCCTCTCTGTCTCTCTCTCTCTCACCTTGTCCCAATTCTACCTTCTAAATATCTCTCAAATCAAAACCCTCCCTGACTCCCTACCTCTTAATGGACCTCCCCCATGAGATCCATCCTCTTGTAGCAGCCAGAGTAGCATTTGTACTATCAGGTCTTGTCTCTCCCAAGCTTACAATCTTTCTGAGGCTCCTGGCATCTGCCTCAGGGTTTACCAGCGCTTCTCACATTGGAAAGAGTCTGAGGCCATCAGGGCTGGAGGTTAAAGGCCCAGAGGGTTCCAGCTGCCTGGAGCCAGCCAGGTGACGGCTAAGAGCTGATGCGATCCCTGCACAGGTGGTCTCCCAGCTGAGGCCAGGGGCCCCTAGGGCACGCTGGTTGGGAAACTGATCTATGGGGCAGAAAAGAAAAGCCAGGGCTTCCTTCCTGTCAGTCGCCTCAGGGCACTGTTGGTCCAAACCAATTCTGACAGAATCTGGAGGTTTTCCAGGCCACCTGGGGGGAGTGGGAATTCAGGCTGCAATCAAATACACCCCTACACCAGCCTGGGGACATTCCCTTGCTGTTTGGAAAGGGGTTAGCTTTTCCTCATACTTCATTCAGGCTTTGGAAGGGTCCCAGTTTTCTGGGGGTCTCCCATCAGACCTTCCATCAGGCAGAAGGGAGGGCTAGGACACTTCCTCAGGCCCCGTAGCCCCCCAAACCTCAGAAAGCTGTGTTCCATCGTACAAAATTCTGCAAACACCTTGTGGCCAAAGCCTGTTTCAGGACTCTGCTCTCCTCTGAGTTTACCTCACTTACTACTGAACCTGAGTATTTTTTCCCTTTCTGCCAGCTCGTGGACATTCAGGACAATGTTTTCAATACTTTATTCAGCATTTTAAATTGTCAGCAGGATGATTGGCAGGGTACCCAGTCCACTGTTTTTCTGGAAACAGCAGTCCAGATTCTCTTGTGTCCAAGGCTCTTCACGTGTTGCCCCAGCGTACCTCCCAAAGGCCTCCCCTCTGTCCTTTCATGCTTGCATGCACTCTGCTCCCAGCAGGAGGAAAGGTTGACTGGGGTCTTATATGCCACTGTGATTTTACATTTGACTCTCCCACTACTCATTCTGATTTTCCTCTTGGTGAACTCCTATGCATTCCTCAAGACCCAAATCCAACACCCCTTCTTTGGTGAAGCCTTCCTTGGCCCTCACCTGCTGAACCAGGACTCCCACTGTACTGTCTCTGTCCATCTTGTGCTTGAATCTCTCCCTGAGAATCTGCTCTGGAAACTAGTGCCCTGGAACACCTCAGTAAAGCAGGAAGAGGAGACACTAAACTGAAAAGTCTGAATTCCTTCCCCCAAAACACTCTTTGCTGCTTTGAGTCCTTGCATAGACAGCCAGGAATTTGGAACATTCTGACATCACCAGGTGAAAGAATGAGTATATGCGGTATGTGAGTTCGTATATGTAGTGAGTGATATGTGTGTGTGTGAGAGTGTGTGGGGGTCTATGTGTGGTGTGTTGGGGGTGACTTTCTTCTAGTTGCCTCTCCTTTTTCTCTTCTCCATGTCCTCTTCTCCCCACAGCCTCATCCCAGGCTCAGCCCATTTATGTGCAGATGTGCAGATAGCCTGTGTCCAGGTACCTGTCTGGCTGCTCAAGGCATCCTGACTCAGCCAAAGGGTCAGAAATCCCAGTGTCCAGCCAGCTCTGCCCCAGTGTTTTTGTGTCCATGGGTCTCTCATAAGCCTCCTGGGGCCTCAGGCCCTTGACCAGCTGCTTGTCCTTGGAGGTTCCTGAAGCCTCTTTTTCCCCCCTCCCTACTGTAGGTCTTCTACGCCAACTGCAGCTGCGTGGCAGGGGGTGGCCCTGTGCCAGCGGGTTCCTGTGACTCAACCTGCAGCCACCTGGTGCTGCCCTTCATGATCCTGGTCAGCCTGGGTGCAGCACTGGCCAGTGTCACCCACACACCCTCCTTCATGCTCATCCTAAGGTGAAAGCAGGGTAGGCCAGAACTAGTGGATACCAAGAGATCCTTAACCATAGGCAGGACAAGGAATCCTGAGGGAAACCTTCAAAGAAGAAGGTGTCCTGGGCCCCCACAGCAGACCAGGCTCTCACTGTCCTGTTTTCATCCTCATGGCAAACTGCTGAGATGAAGTTTTCTCCTCATCTTACAGAAAAGAACACTGAGGCGCAGAGAAATTCAGGAGCTAGCCCCAGGTCATGTAGCAAGGAAGAGTACTGGGGCCAGGACCCCCAGCTCAGGCCCTGACTTGCTCCAGAGGAGGGAAGGCCATACCTAAGGCCATGCCCTGGCCTCTAGTCACAATGAGGAGGAAGTGGAGGAGCATCACCTGACTCCTCACCCCAACCTACCAGCAGTGAACCGGCCACAGATGGTGCATCTAGAAATCCAGACCCCATTAATGTGGTCCATGACTCTGAATGCCACTTCAATAAGCACTTATTAAGTGTCCACTGTGGACCCAGTCCGTGCTGAGTACTACCTCTTGGTCAAAGATCTTTCTGGCTGTTGTCCTGCTGGGACCGACAAATTGTCATCTGAGGCCAAAGTCAGCATATCCTGGGGTGGGTGGGGACTGTAATAAGAGGACCTCAAAGCAGAGTAATTCCAAATTTTCATTATGCTGAGGTTATTTTATTCTCTATCTGTTTTCTAGAAAATTAGAAGGGGGATGGAGCACCTTACAATATAAGAAGGCACATAGAACTATAAAGAAGGCTGGCTGTAAGAACAAAAGTAGAGGAATAAGATGTCCCAGCAGGCAGTCTGATTAAAAGGAGTTAATACAGGCAGTGTGCTACACAAATTCTGACCCCTTACATCTATCGACTGTGGGGTCTTGGCCAAGTCACTTAACCCATCTAAATATCCTGTCTCCTTATCTGTAAAATGGGTCTAATGTTTTACCCACCATATGGGGGTGATATGGGGGATACAGCACAGAATGACTGAGCTGTAGAAAGTACTCCACAAATGCCAGCCCCTGTGATTACTTAGAAGAAACCGATGGTTGCCAGGGCACCCTAGGCTGAGGCATTACAGATCGGGGGAGCTAGAGGGCGTGTCTGGCTACCCAGCTCCAGGTTTTGCCAAGTGTAGGGTGAAGGGGAGAATTTGGTAGGACCAGAGGGTGGGGAGAGAGGAGATGTATCTGTGACCAGGAACACAAGGAGGGTAGCCCAGGGCCCTGATGGTCAGTGGTTGTGCCTAGCACATGGGGACCTGGCTCGGCAGGTTGAAGGGAAACAGAGTATGGAGACTGAGGGCAGGCTGGGGCTGGGCAGTGGGAGAGAGGTGGATGGTGAGAGCCCCTTGAGGGCTGAAATCCTCTCAATCCTCATATCGCTGTATCCCTGCTTGTTAGGGGAGTGAAGAAAGAAGACAAGACTCTGGCTGTGGGGATCCAGTTTATGCTCCAGAGAGTTTTGGGTAAAGAACCTGCTGGGGACCACTAGTCCAGATACCCGCTGTGTGCTGGGCCGGAGGGGTACAGGGATGAGTGGGACCCAGTCCCTGACCTTAGGGTTCACTGGCCCACAGGGTCACAGATCCAACCTAGGTACCCTGGAGGTGGGTGTGCAAGCAGCTAAACAGCCCATCAGGGAGACATACCTGGGTAAATACCAGGGTAAAGGGTGGGCTTGAGGGCTGAAGAGTTAATGGGCCAAGAGGCCCCCAGTGGCTCAAATTCCCTGAAGGGGTTATATATGCCAGGGAGTGGCAAGGGGGTGGGTGCAGGTTCCACTTGTTCCCTGAGCACCTCCTCCTCCAGCCTGGATGCCCAGCCCTGTGATCCATGGCAGTGCGATTGACACCACCTGTGTGTACTGGGCCCAGAGCTGTGGGCGTCGGGCCGTCTGCCGCTACTATGACCACAACCTGCTTCGAAACCGGTGAGACTGGGGTTGGGGCTCCCAGGAGGCTGTGGGAAAGTTTCTGGAAATACCCTCAGGGTTCCAGGCAGAACACCAGCAGGGAGGGAAGGTCCACTGACATCCACCTGTAAGGTGACAGGTGCTCTATCCAGTGCTGAGCTCACCAGTCCCACAAGCTATATACCCTATCTCCCCCTTTGATGGATGAGTAAAGTAAGATTTAAGTAAGTGGCCCAAGGCCACACAGCTGGTAACTGGCAAAGCTGGACCTGACTGAAGTCTGTGCTGGCTGAGTGTGGGAAGAATCAGGGGAGCAGCCCAGCTATAAGAAAGACAGGGAGTTAGGGTAGGGTAGGAAGATGGCTCTACTGAGGACACAGAAAGCCTTGGATCCAGGCCCAGCTCTGTCTCCCTCATTGTGAGACCTGCCTTTTCTGGGACTCAATCTTTCCATCTGTACAATGGGGAGCCCAAAGATACCTGAAGGCAGAGAGGCTGTTGGCCCTGGGATGGATGGGCAGTTGGGGAGAGGGACTTACTAGCAGGGCTGGGAGCAGGGAGCTTGTCACTTCCAGCTCTGAAAAGCACATGGTTCCTGTGGACTGAGATTGTCCAGGAGGGCTTCCTAGAGGAGGAAAAGTCAAACAAGAGCCTTGGTGAATTAGACAAATAGGGGAGAGGGCATCCTCCTTTTCTTGCGGCAGATGAAGGTGATCCAAAGTTGCAACTGTCAGGTCCCTTGAGCCCTTAGGAAGACCCAGAGAGAGGCAGGGCTGGCCCAGGCCATGAGGCAATCAGGACAGGGCAGGGAGGATGCCTAGGCTTCTGCCCCCCCCCCCCCCCCAGGGCTCCTTTTTCAGAGTCTTTAACCCCTTTCAGGGAAGGGCTCCCACAGGGGCCAACTCCAGGGGTTCCCTCATTTCCCTAACCAAGGCCATGGTGACAAGGTCCATTGCCATAAAGCTGGAGGCCTCTCCCCTACAAGGTCTCAATGTCTCCAACTGTACAATGGGTGATGATTGCTGACCCTACTCTGCTCCAGCCCAAGAATATCCAAGCCCTGAATGCGGAGGTCCTGAGTTCAAGGTCCCTTGTTTCTCTCAGGTTCCTCGGCCTCCAGTTCTTCTTCAAGACAGGTTCACTGGCCTGCTTCACCTTGATTTTGGCCATCCTAAGGCAGCAGAACAAAGAGGAGGGGACCAAGGAGACCATACCCAGCCCTGGCCTACAGCAGCAGCTGTTAGATTCAGGGCCAAAGAAGGAGCCTGAGGAATCCAGAGTGTGAGCTGTCCCAGGGCCCCACCCTGGCGAAGAGTGGCAGCTATGGCGAGTACCTCCTCTAAGCCCTTTGCCCGAGATTGGGTGTTGGGAGCTCTGTTTTCCAATTTTGAGTCCTTCATTAACTTGCTGTGTGGCTTTGGGCAAGCCACTGACCCTCTCTGGGCCTTTGCTCATCTGAACCAAAGAGTTTGGGGGTTTGCTGTGTTGGCCACTTCTGACACATGAGGGTTTTCTCCCTTTCCTTCCAGCCAGACAGGCTGACCTGAAACTAGGCTTTCCTGGGTGGAAGGACTGCATATCTTTCTCCCAGGGCCCTAGGATAGAGAAGTGGACAATAGCAGGCCAGGCTGCCCCACACACTGGGTCCTGGCCCTGCTCTGCTGCTCATCTGGAGCACCCTCTCTGAGCCTCACCTTCCATCTCTGTCAGATGGAGACGAAGTTGTCGGCTTTCAGGCCCCTTCCAGCCGTGACCATCTGTGTGACCAGGGTGGACTCAGATCTCTTCCCCACCCCTACTCAGCCTGGAGGTGGGGCCAGGACAGCCTCAGTTAAGAAGCATCCACTTGGCGCCCCCTAGAGGCAGAGCCTTGAGCTCTGGGGAGACCCACTGGGGAAGGAACTGGGTCTACCCAGGACTTTCAGGCTGGGTGAGGCCTTCAGGAAACCTGGTGTGAGAGACTCACTCTCTAGACACAGGAAGCCCCAGCCCTTGCCCTCAGGGAGCCATTGTCTGGGTGAGGCCTATTCTCTGCCTTAAGGGCTCTGGTGGAGAGGGAGACACACTTACGAATTTTCTAACTTCAAAGACCAAACACACTTAGCACTAGCTGTTACCCATGCATTGCCAAGATTTCACCCATTTGAACTGAGCCTACCAAAGTAACTGTGACTTTTGTGACTAGAATCCTAATTTCACCATTTCCTCCTGGATTTCTGATTCTGTGTCACCTGGGACTGTGTAAATAATGTCTGGTTCTGTAACACCAGTGTTTTAGGGTAAATTTGATGTCGGGGTTGGTATAAGAACCTGTTCTTTGTAATGCCCACATCTGTAATGCTGGGAGCAGTAATGCCTAGCTCTGTGTGATGAGTGGGTCTATGGGATGCTTAGGTATGAACAAACTGGTCCTTGTTTGTATCAGGCCTTGTCTTGCCTTGTCTTGTTTTATAGCCAGTCTCATCTGACCTGGTTATCTCCCTGGGATGGGGAGAGTTTTCTGATCTGTTCCCAACCCATTCTGTTGCCACACATACCCGACCCGGCTGGGACTCGCTGCTTGGGAGGCAGGAGGCAGGGAGTTGTCAGCAGGGGCTTCCAAAACCCTGTATCCATCCCTGTGCTGGGGGTTAGGGGAGAAGCTGGGGGGCTGATTCTAGCCCTCTGCACAGCTCTCAGCTCTCAGTGGCAGGGCTTTGAGGCTATCCCACATCAAAGAAGATGGAGGTTCAGAAGTTCTAATTCCCATTTTTATTGGGAATTTTACTGGTTGATACAAATATCTGAGCCTATATTTATCAATACTAAGAATTTCAAAGTCTCTTCCAACAAGATGAGGCTGTTGGTATGTTCATATTCCTTCTCCTTCCCTCCTATTTCCCAGGTTCTGCAGAAATAATCTGGAATTACAGATATAACTTATTATTATATTTGTTCTTGCACAGTGTCTCTTCTATTACAAAGATCCTTTCTTACAAACTGCATTACAGTCTGCAACCACCATATTATTTCTAGTTATGTAGATTTAAGTTTTACTGCATTCATTGCTCACCATTATTTCTTGTATATTACATCTTTCCCTATCTGTATATTGTGGTCTAATTTTCTTTTGTGTTGGGTACTTCCTCCAGTAATGGTTTCAGAAATGGAATAAAGTCACGAGACTTTCTGAGTCCTCACCTGTCCAAATTGTCATTCACGTTTTACAGAAGAGGAAACAGTTCAGAAAGGATAAGCAACTTGCCCAAGATTGCACAAAATAAATGGTGGAGCCAGGGCTAGATCTAGATTTTGTGGGAACTGAAGCTTATACAATCTGGAGAGATCTCTTTAAGAAAAAGAACACAAAATTAGGTAAGAAGGTGAGTATTTACTTAGAATGAAAAAAGAAGTCAAAACAAATATATCATACAATTCAGGAAAATAGCATAAGATTTTTCACTAACTGCTGTGCACATTGCCAGAAATCTTCCCCGTAATGATTGGAAGTTTTTTTGCACAGACTAGCTTCTGGTTGTACATTGCAAACCTGTTTCTCCTCTATTGTTCATACACTTCCAAGGCCAGGCAGC
This sequence comes from Camelus bactrianus, assembly GCF_048773025.1. Classification (NCBI taxonomy): domain Eukaryota; kingdom Metazoa; phylum Chordata; class Mammalia; order Artiodactyla; family Camelidae; genus Camelus; species Camelus bactrianus. The sequence goes on from NC_133548.1 coordinate 49,311,412, forward strand.
AGAAGGCACATTCATGTCACAAAATGACCTCTGGATATGATACCTTGATGTCACAATGCCAAATGAGTTGGATTGTGGGTAGGAAGATTCCTAGAAGCCGTTCTCTATACAGAGGTGGCTAACAATGATTTATCCATACACAGAGGTAACTGAGAACCACATAAATATATCCCAATGATTCCAAATTAAATTAATCCCCAACTCTACTCTCCCTTAGCCAAACCCCAGAAATGCCCATGTCAGCCACCTCATGTAAAGGGAAACTGGGACACAAGGGAAGTTGGAGTGAAAAGAACTAGCAATCTAAACCGATTGTAGTGAATGTATCTTACCTTTGCAAATTTCCCAAGAAAATGACAACATGAACATATTGCAGAGGCTTCTCCCTGGGCCTGCGAAGAGGCTCTGATGTTCAAGCAGCATTAGCTTCACACTGAGTCCACCTCTGCATTGAGCCAAGATTCAAAGAAGATGAGATGCTTGTGCTTAAAATCATCCAGACTGGCTAGAGTGAGGAGATTCCAGGAGTAATCATAAGGGAGACGTGGGCTGAGAGCCAGAAGTGGAAAAGGTAAGGGTCAGATGTCTTCCCAGGGACTGTAGGGGCCCAGGGAGCAGCCCTCTTCCCTGATATGGCCTCTGGCCAATGAGGAGCTGCAATTAGTTGTGTCTGTGAGCTCAGTGTCTTCTCACCCTGTCCCCAGGAACTGGAGGAGAAGGTGTTAAGTCCCCCTGCTAGATTCTATGGTGGTAAAAATCCAGCAGAGAACAGGATTAGACCAGAATTGACATCCTGATGCTTGTCCTGGAGACTCATGCAGGGAAATTGCAGGGCAGACAGATGCCCATCAGGAGCTGGGAGCCAAGAGCCATGATTGGAGCACAAATAAGTGAGCAAAACCCCACAGCACCCTCACCATTCTTTGGACATGTTGAATTCTTACCCCCTAACACACCCCTACATGAGCTCTTCCCTCTGCCCAGCTGGCTTTCATCCCCACCCCACTGCTTGCCTCTCCATCCCACTTAATGAAGCCCTGCCCAATCTTCCAGACACAGCTCAAAGGCCACCATCTCCAGGTAGGCAGCATGCTATAAGCAATGAGGAGGTGGGGAACAACCACTTTAGAAAATCCGATAAAAGGTACAGACTCTCCATTAAAAATGCACACACACTTATACATAATTGTGCATCTGATTTCAGAGGTTGGGAACCATCTGAAGCCTGGCTGTAGACCTTCAGTGGAGTGGCGTAAAAACAGAATTTTAGAGTCGGTCAGATTTGAGTTCAAATCTGGACTCTGCCACTGACTCACAGTGTGACCCTGAACAGGTGATTTAACTTCTCTGCCTCTCCATTTCTTCACCTGTAAAGGCAGTTGATCATTCCTATCTCCTGTCTCCCAAAAGTTGTGAAGACCAAATAATGATGGCATACGCAGTCATAGGCAGTGCACCTGATGATCAGTGTTTGTAAGTTGCCTTTCCCTGCTCCCGTCCCTGAAAGAATTTAAGAGGCACATACAGCATGGGGGTAGGAGCAGGTGGTGAAGACTGAGGACGCATCACTGAGGGGAAACACACTCCCTTTGCCCTGCCCTGGCTGCAGCTCTGCTTGTCCCCTAATCTCTCTTCCACTGTCAGCCAGCACTCAGCCAGCCCAGTCTTATCTCTCCCCACAGCCAGCCTGGGACAGCTTTCCTCAACCAGATTTACATTTTTATTGATTTTCTTTCTCCCTTCCAGAGCAGTCTCTTCCTTCTGCTTCCCCTTTTGCTATAAAATGGGCTTACCCTTGGAAATAGCTTTTCTTGGGCTAGCCAGAAAATGATGGTTCAGGGGTTAATTCATTCACCATTCATTCATTCATTTATTCAACCAACCAACAAATCCTGCATGTCTGCTCTATGCCCCTGTGCTGGCACTGCTGGGGACACAGCCATGTGTCCAGTACAGGAAACTCCCAGTGTAAGCAGACAAGCTGGTAAATAGTAGCAAAAGTGAGTAGTCATATAGGAGAGGGAAGAAGAGGAAATCACAGACTCTTCCTGGGGCCACCATGGAAGGCTTCCCGGAAGAGATTAAATCAGAGCCGGCCTTAAAGATTAGGCAGGAAGTCCTCATAACTGAGCATGAGAAACAATGGGATGAGCAAAGATAGGAAGGCACGAGAGAGCAAGATATGGTACAAGAGTGATGTGATTGGGGTGTACTGCTCATGCAGGGCTATCAGGAGAGGGGAGAGCTGAGGCTAGAGATACCAGTGGGGATGAACAGTTGAGTTCCAGCTGAAGGCTTTGGATGTCTTCCTGAGGGCAAGGAGAAGCCCTTGAAGCATTGATTGATGGATCATTCCACTGACCAGTTATTTTAAGCAGGGAGTGACATGACAAGATTTGTGTTTTAGAAAGGCTGCAAGCTGCACCATGGGGGCTTTGAGTGGAAAAGGGAAGCTGGAGGCCAAGAGCTCAAGCAGGATACTGATGCACTAATCAAGAGGAGAAGTAACAGGCCTTGAACCAGGTCAAGAGAAGCATCCTAGAAGTGGGGACATCTAAGATGAGTCCTGAAAGATGAGCAGGAATACATCAGATGGAGAAGTTGGGAATGGTATCCAGGGAGAAGAAATGACACAGGTAAAATCTCAGCATATAGAGAGCTCCTGGCAGGCTTGGGAAATTTCTACTAGTTCAGCAGGGCTACAGTGTGGTCTAAGAGAGAGTTCATGAAGAGGGATGAAGCTGAAGAAGGGGGTCGGGGCCCTCAGTTTCTCTCAGTATTGTCTCCTGAACCTAGACTCAGGTGAGAGAAGAGGAGCACTGGCCACTTGTACAGAGGTGACTGTGTGGGGCTGCCTTCCCTGCAGACTGTGAGAGCCCTGGGTCAGGGGCACTCCTTACTCAAAGCAAACCTTTACATGATCACAACACTTCACATTTTACAAAGTCCCTTCACACTTGATCCTCATGGCTTCCTGGTGAGGAATGTGGAACAGGGATTATTGTCCTCATATAGTGGATAAAGAAACTGAGGCCTAGAAAAGTTCAGGAATTTATCCAAGGTTGCTTAAAAGCCCAGGCATCCCACTCTTAAAACTCTGATGTTTTTTCTAATAAACATACTTGTCCCTGAATCACACATGCACAATAGATATAGTAGCTGCTAACTAATGTGATTGCAATAGGAAAAAAGAAAACAGATCCGAGAAAGATTTTCTCCTCCTGTCCCCAGTTCCTCAGCCTTAACCCTGGAGCTGGAGACATTCCAGCTGAGAAACAGAACCAGGTTGCAGCCAATTGTCAGCCTGGGCTGCAGTCATCAGAAGGTTTGACTGGGGCTGGAGGATCCACTTCCAAGCTTATCTGTGGTTGTCGTCAGGTCTCCATTCTTTGCTGGCAGTTGGTCAAAGGTTTCAGTTCCTTTTTACACAAGCCTCTCCATGAGACTACTAATGACATGGTGACTAACTTCCCCTAAGTGAATGATCCAAGAAAGAAAATCCATCAAGATGGAAGCCATGGTGTGTTTTACAATCTAATCTTGGAAGTGACATACCATTGTTTTTACCATATTCTTTTTGTTACACAGACTAAACTTGGTACAGTATGGGAGGGGAACACAAAAGAGTATAAATGCCAGGAGGTGTGGATCTTTGGGAACCATTTGGAAGCTGGTTGCCACAAGTGCCCAAAACAGTACCTGGTACTCAATAGGTACTTATTCATTAGTGGCTGCTATTAGTCTCTCAATGGTCACAGACTAGCTGGGAAGACAAGATTTGATGTGAAAATATGAGACAGCTTGGCAAAGTAGACTGTGACTTCAACTGGGCAATGCTCAATTACATGGTAGAAGAGGGTCTGTGGGACAAAGAGGTGGAAATCAGGGAAGACCCCCCTGGCAGAGGTGGAACTGAGAGAGGATGCCAACCCAGAGAGGAGACAGAGGGCAAATATGGAAGGCACTATTGGTTGCCTTCCCACAGCCAATCCCCTTTTCCTCTTTCCAGGAGCAAGGTGCCCAGCCACAAGGATGGTCCAAGCCATTCATGGAAATGCCTTCTTCTTTGCCAGTGAGTGGTCTAAGAGTGGACATGTGACCTCATTTTGATCAGTGAAATATAAAGAGATGGTCTTGGAAAACTCCCCTCTTAGATAAGAGAGAGGCATGAGAGAAGATACTTTTTGCTCCCATGCCTTTTCTTCCCACTTGGGAGGACATGATACTTGGTGTCACATCAGTCATTTTGTGATCACAGGCAGAGTCTCTCAAGGCTTGGAGTGGGAAAAGCCTGGGTCATCAGACATGGTTGAATCACCAGACCAAACCTGGATAAACCTTCTTCTGTCTTCCTTGTTAAGGAAAGAAAAGGTTTAGGCCACTCTAAACCAGGTTTTCTCTTACTTGCATTCTAACTGATTTGGTGAGCAAAGTATTCCAGTTCCCTCTGTTTTTCTTTTTCTTTTTTTTTTTTTTTCCCCTCTTCTCCAGAGGGCAGTGTGAAAATGTGGAATAGGAAAGGGTCCTGGGCTGGGATACAGTAGTCCTTGGTCTAACCCCAGCTCTGCTGCTGAGTTGCTCTGTAATCTTGAGCAAGTCCCTGCCCCTCTGGGCCTCCAATAATTATAGCTAATATTTATTGACTGTTTGCTGTGTGCCAGGGACTCTGCTAAGAGCTTCCCTTACATTACCTCATTCAATCCGCATATCAACTCTGCTATGTCAATATTATTATCCTCCTTATTTTATAGATAAGGAGACCAAGGCCCAGAGATATTAGGTAATTTGCTCAAGGTTACACAGCAAGTGTAACCTTGGCTCTTTGGATTCTGAATTCAGGCTCATCTCTCTCTAAAGCCCAAGCTCCTGGCCATAATGCTATGCTTCTTCGTGGTAAAAGGAAGTCTCTGGACAAGATGACCTCTAAGGGGCTTTCCAGCTCAAATATTCTTTGATTTGCTGTCCCATTTCTAGCTACATGATGAACAAACCAGCTTATCCTAGAGAAGAAACAAATAAGGACTGTCTTTAGCCATCTGAAAAGCTGTCATGTGAGTGGGAGATTAGACTTATTCAGTGTAGCTCAGAGGACATGAACTGGATGAGTGTGGGGACACTACAGGGAGATAGAATGTAGCTTATATAAGACAGAACTTTCTAGCTTCCATTCAGCAGGGGGTAGATGTATGCGCAGAGGCAATGACTCCCCTGTCATGAAATTTCTACAAGCCTGTGTTTGATAAACGTTTGTCAGAAGTACTGTATTGAGTAGAGGTGGGATTGAATGGTTTAAAATTTGTGGTGGGAATTAAATGGGATAATATAATCTAGTATATTTTAATACTCTCAGCACCCCAACTGATACAAATAGAGGGAGTCAAAAAACTGTTGTTTCTTTCCCTTTTTGACCCTGAGATTCTTAAGATTCTCTAATATAGATTTTTGGTTCTTTGGCTCTAATATTCCACAGTTCTGTAATTTCAACACATTGTGATTCTGCCCTGCTAAGACTCTATGATTTTAATATTCCAACTTTCCATGATTGTGTGGTTCTAGAAGCTGAGCAGTCTATGATTTTGTAATTTAATACTCTCTAGCTTTAACAATCCAAGATTCAATTAAGTGTCTCTCACCAGCTCCAAAAACATGAGGGAGTTGCTCCATATGCTGTGCTTCAATGGCCTGGACACACACTGGGCTTCTCCCTCTGCTCATGTTATCATTCCACTGCCTTCCCCGATCCCAGCCTCAGTATCTTCCTTCAGATCAACCCTCCTCCCTAACTGATACCTCCATCTTTACTCTGCTGCCTCCCAACCCACCAAGAAGGTATGTTCACTCTCTACCTGCTGGTGTTTTTTCATTGAACAAGAAACTTCTCTATGCCCAGGCTTGTGCTTATTCCAAAAGAGACAATAGAATAAGAAGGCATGGTTGTGATTCTCAGGGGTCCTAAGATCTAGGGGCTCAAGTTTCTTTTAAGTTCAACTCAAACTCACCTCTACCAGGAAGCCTTCCTTGATTGACACTAAATATGTAGCACCAATATTCTTAGTCATAACTGTGAAGATATGAGCACTTTGGTTGACTATAGGGCACATTTTAACTTATCTGTTCATCTTGTCTCCCGGATTATAATTGAGATTATCCCCTAAATTAAGAGCATGTCTCATCAACGAGAGTGAGAGTTTTCTAGAGGAAGATCATATCTTCCCCATCAGACATGGTCCATGCCTCTCTTATATCATACTTGAGTTAGAGTTAAAGGCAAAGTAATGTTTCTCCACCAGATTAATAAATTCCCAAAGGCAAGTTCATGTCTCTCCCATGGGACTGAGGATTTTATAAAAGCAGATGCTACATCTCCCCTTAATATGGGGAAGTCCTGAAACCAAGGACTGAACTTCCACTCTCATGCTGGGGGCATCTCTCTGAGATCAAAGGGTCTAAGGCTCTGCCCTCTCTTTCTGTTTCTTTAATCCCAGTCCAGGACGTTAGTCTTAAGAAGGGATATTTTCTCTAAAGCAGATAGATGAATAGAAGAGGGAATACTAGGAACTCAAGCCTCTCCCCAACATGTCCAGACCTTTTTGTGTCCTATCTTGGGCCATCTCCTAAAAGCTCCATTCCTCTACGCAGACTGGGTCCCTCCTGGCTCCTCCCAGCAACTCAGAGCTATAAGTGAAGATGTCAGCACCTTGGACAGCGCCCAACCCATTACAGGACTCTGAGCCAGCGGAAGCTAAGCTCTCCGACTCCCTTAGCCTCTGGGTGATGGATTTCCTCGTTTCTCAATTTGATTAAAGCCCAGTAGATAACCAGAGCGCCTTGTTCCTTTCTCTTCTCTCTTCCTGATGAACATAATTAACTCCGTCAGGCTGAGAATACTTGCTCTTAAATACTGCCTGCCCAGCCCCGACCTAGGCATGAATCAGGAACACATAGCCGGAACACTTTGACAACGCACACTTTTTACCCCTTGGAGAGTGGAGGTGGGAGAGAAAGCTCTCCCTGAGATATACAGGGGCTATGAATGGAGATGAAATGTGGTGATTGGGTAAAGAAAACCCTGAACAGAAAGTCAGGAAATTTGAAGTTTAGTTCTGGCTTTGTCACTAATCTAGATAAGATCTAGAGCAAGTGATGTGCCCTTTATGAGCCTGTTTTTCCATTTGTAAGATGAGGATGTTGGATGAAACAACCTCAAATATTGCATTCAGTGCTAAAATTCTCTAGGGGAAAACTTTTAAAACAGAGAGGGAAAGAGATTTGCCTAAGGTCATATAGCAAGCTCATGGCAAAGGTGGGTTTGAACTCATGGCTCCTGGCTTCTATTTCAGGGCTATTTCCCTTGTACAGAACTCCCCCCTTCATCCACTTTGCAGATTTTTTGCCTGAGGGTGGGGCTGAGGAAGTGAAGACAGGTGGGATTGAGTTTGTTGGTGCCAACAAAAGAAAATAAAATTTAAGATATGTGAAAATGCTGATCTCTTTGCAGAAAGCAGAGAGCATAGTAGAAATAAAGATTATCTGGGAAGGACCACCTGATAGAGACAGAAATTCAATCTTAAACTCAGAGAAACCTAGAAGGGTTTTGTAACTTGCCCAAGGCCATCCAGCAAGGCAATTGTAGAATCCTCTTAAAGAGAAAGAATGAGCCTGATCAAGTGTTGGGGAGGGGGTGGCTCTACAGAGAAGAGAAGAGAAAATATCAATCAGAAGGTACGCATTAGGTTGCTAAAGTGTGCTCAGATCTGTACTAGGCACTTTTAGCAGGAATGTACAAAATAAGACATGAATTCTGCTTTCTATATCTTTGATGTGCTGCTTCTTCTACTTGGAATTACTTCCAGTGAGTCTATGTATGTCCAAATACTGCTGTTCTATTAAGGCTCAAAAGTCCCTCCTGGTGGGAAGGCATCCATAACCTAATCCAGATATTCCTTTCTCCTCTGAATCCCCAAAGCATTTTATTTGTTCCTGTTTTATAGTACTCAGCATCATCTGCCTTATCTGCTCCCATCCCCTCCCCTAAGAAGAGTGAAGAGAGAGAGAACTTGTATTTTATTCAGCTTTGAACTGCTCAGAATACTCAATACAAGATTTGAAATGTAATAGAATCTCAGTAAGTATTGGATAGATGAATGAATAGTTGGATGGACAATAAATATAGATGTATAAGTGAATGAGAGAGAGTAGAAGAAGGGATGGGTGTGTGGATGGGTGAGTAGGTATTTGGGTAGATGGTGGGTCAATGGATGGATGGATAGATAAGTACATGAGTAACTGAGCTAGTTGGTAGGTGGGTAGATGGACAGGTGAATGAGTACATGGGTAAATCTATGACAACTGAATGGAAGGATATGTAGGTGGATAGTGTGTTTGGTGAATTGATGGATTAATATAAAGTTAGTTGTGTGGATAAATGGATGAATGTGTAATTACATGAATACATGATTACATGATTATATGTAAAGATAAATGTCAGGGTATATAGAGAGAAGAATTATGGGAAACATGGAGATAGTCCTGATATCACAAAGATCATTTTCATGGAGGTTTTCCATTGCTAATGTCAGAAAAATGACTATGGGGGTAAGCTGACTCTGTGCTTAAGCCGAGTCAAAATATGCTAAGGCCCCCCAAAATCTCAACCTAGTATCAATGGAAGTCTAATATCAAGATCAAAAAAGATGGTGGTTCTGCCTTGATCTGAGACACTGCCCTGAAGTCTGTGTTCTGCCCTGTAGATCTGAAGAAATGATGACATCCATGGCTTGTCCACATAAAAGATACAGTGAGGAATAATCTGTAGAGTCTACCAAATGAAGAACTGGTGAAAAAAACAGGGGTGTTCAATGTAGAAAAGAGAAAAGTCAGGGGTGACTATCACCAGGTCTCAGGATTTGGCTAGCTGTCCTGGGGCATGCCCAGTGGCCCCAGAGGCAAAGCTGGCTGCAAGAGGAAATCACAATGCTGAGGCCTCAGCCCAACATGAGAAAGGCCATTATACAAGGGAAGGGCTTTCTTAGGGAAGTGAGCTCCCCATGGCTGGAGCTGCACAAATAGGATCTGGATATAATCTATCAGAGAAGTTACAAAGTGGAGACTTGCTTGGTGTGGAAAGTAAATAAAGGCAACTCTAAAGTCTCTTCCCACATGAAAATTAAATCATCTGTTCACCTCTTCAACTCTCAACAATTAGGTTTAGCTGTGACCTGTGTTCAGATTGGAATGCAAGGAGTTTCTGTCCAGAGCTGAGGGTCTGAGGAGATTTGAGAGACAGATAGGGTCTAATGGGACCCTCAACTTTCTCTCCAAGTAGAACCGGGGTTTGAGGAATAAGAAGGAGCTGAAAATGTCCTTTCAGAGGCCCAAATGATGGAGGAGGGGGAGAATCAGAGCCACTCAGAGTCAATCCATGACCTAGATTCCCTATAATTAATGAGCCTACGTCACTGATGTGTTGGCTTCTGATCAGTGCTGTCTTCCCAACCCTGCCCAGCTCCCTGGTATGAGAAGATTAAATCAATTAGGAGGAGGAGGAGATCTGGCTGGCACTGGTTAGGAGCAGTGGATAATTCACTTACATAACAGGGGATTGAGGTTTTGACTTGGCACTTGGGGTGGGGGTAGATCCCAGACCCCAGGCTTTTGGGGAGAGACTTCAGGAGTTGTGAGTAAAGGCAGAGGGGAAAGGGAGTGCAGGGGAGGGGGAAGCTGTGACCCTCAGGTGGAGGCCCAACTTCCATCTTCCTGTGAGAACTAACTCCCTGTTCTCTGGGCTGGGATAGGAACAAATTGTAAAATCACTCTTCTTTCCCCCAAATAAGGGGGTCCCAGTCATCAGGTTTATTCAAAAATGAAAATCTGACCAAGCGTCTCTCCTTAGCCTGACATTCAAGATCCTGCAACCTCTCCAGCAGCATCTCCTGCATCCAAGAGATGGGGGTGGGTAGTGAAGCAACTAGCACTTCCTGGTTTTCCCTCTGTGCCAGGTCCTGGCTAGGCACTGAAAGTACAGAGAGAAACAGATCCAGTTCCCTCAGAAGTGTTGCCTAGTTGGGGGGATACATACCTGCAACGCTCTGTGCCAAGTGGTAAAACAGAGGACTGCATGGGCAGGGCCCAGAGCAAACATAAGGGAGGCCTCCTGGGGTCAGTTCCAGAAGGCTCCCCAGGGGAGGAAGTAATTGCACTTACTGAGCCTTAGAGGAAGGATGGATTAATGGGAGTTCACTGGGCTGACCTGGTTGAGGGAGGGCCTTGGGTGGAGGGAACAGCATGTACAAAGGCATGGCAGTGAAACAGCCTGGCACACGTTCAGGGAAATAGTTGGTGTAGCTGGAGCATAGAGCATGAGGTAGAAATGAGGGAGATGAGGCAGGAGAGGTAGTTGGTTCAGGACTTGCTTCTGATGGCATGCCAAGAAAGGACTGAGGCAATGATGCCAAAGTCTCTGATCAATCCATGCTTCCTGAGCACTTGACAGTGTGCCAGGCCCTGTGCTGGAACTGGGAGTGGGTGCGAGTGGGAGATAGGGAGATGAACAAAACTCAGGCCCTGTCCTCCAGGAGTTCTAGGGGAACGCAAATATTACCCCTTACCAAGCTGATAGTCCCAGCTTAGCTCCAGGTGGGATTCAGGCCTGGCTGGTGTCTCTGGAGCTCTGCTGATTGGCTGGGTCTGCCTGCAGCCCCTTGCCTAAGGACTGAGATACCCAGGCAAGCAGTCTTGCTGTTCAAAAGTGAGCTGGCCTCTGAGGACCTGCTCCTGATACCTAACTCCTGAAGACTGGTCCTATGGCGAGCAAGGTCCCCATAAGCAAGTTCTAGGTGGAGAGAGTGATGGGCTGAGTTGGTATCCTGGGGAGGGAAGCAAAACACGGGTGGAGAAAACATTTTGGAGTTGGACAGGAAGGGTCTTGGGAGACCCAGGGTTTTTATCTTGGGTCATGCCATCCTATGGGAAACACAGGAGAATGTAAGGTCAGGAGGGGAAGAAGATGAGTTGCAACAAATTTCATCAGGTGGAGGCCCACAGAAACTTAGGAATTCCAGTGAACCACAAAAAAGCTGCCTGTAGGCATGTGGAAATTCCTCTCTTGCCTATTCTCTCCCTTCCTTCATTCTTTCCTACAGAAACTCTGAGTACCTCCTCTCTCCAAACAGGCATGGGGCTGAGCAGCGAAGCACAAATCTAGGGTCACCCAGTTCTTTGTCCAAAAGATCAGCATGAAACAACATTCTAGCACATCTAGGACTTGTCTGCATTAAAACTTTGGCTAGGAATTGAAGCTAGTGCCTGAAATTTATTTTACTGTTGAAAAGATTTAGGAAGTAACCTTTGTGATTGCAAGCAACAGAAACTGACTCAGACTAAGCAAAACAGAAAAAAATTAGCACTTCCACCGGGCAGCTTAGAATGCATGACGAATCTGGAGACCCAAATGAGCAGGCAGCTGGACTCATAGCCAAGGTCATACCACAGGAACACCTGGCCTCAACGCCTCCACAGCATGACCTTTAAACATCTCCACCACACTGCACCCCTAGTTGTGGCTCTGCTTACATGACATAAGCACAAATGAATTCTAACAAGTCTCCTTCTCAGCCTCACTAGTTGTCACATTCAAAGTCCTGAGCCAGGTACATCTTTTCAAATTGCAGGGGGTGTCAGTGGGAACGTATCTTGCTCCTTTTGGCTTTGAAGTGAAAGATGTGGTCCTAGTTTCCATAAAGATTCACCTAGTGGGAGATTCACTCAAAAGACAAAGCCATGAATTAGTCTTAGGCAGCAAAAAATGTCCATTACACATTTATTGAGAAGTCACTAAATGCTAGATGCACTGCCAGGAGTTTTATATAAACAAATCTGCAAAGCAACTCTCTAACTGGATAATGGTTTCTCCCATTTTATAGCTGAGGAAATTGAGGTTTTAGAGGTGAAGCAATTTTCCCAAGGTCACTCAGCTAGTAAGTGATGGAGCCAGGATTCAAATACAGGTGGGTGGTTTTGTTGTTGTAAATACATTATGCTCTCTCCCAAACACAGAGAATTTGTACTTATGATTCCCAACATTTTTTTTTAAAGTGTGAGGCACAGAAAAATGACTAGAGGTGACTATTCCAATATCTTCACATAATGATTGATGGGATAATAGGATTATGAGTAATCTTTCCACTTTCTAATGTTTTTCTATACTTTCCTTAAAAAAAAAAGAGCATGCTTTGCCTTAATAATCAAAAGAAAAAATAAAAACAGAAAGATTACAGTACTGTTAACACAATCATGGAGAAAATATGCATAGAAAAAAGACTGGAAGGAAATTTGTCCCAAAAGTCTCTGGATAGTACGATTATGGATCTGTTTATTTTTTTTTCAACTTCTATTTTTCAAAATTTCTATAGTGAGCATGCTCTGAATCAAACAGTAAAATAAGTTTTATTTTAAAATATAGCATAAAAATGATATTAATGGGGAGAGGGTATAGTGCAAGTTATAGAGCATATGCTTAGCATACACAAGGTCCTGGGTTCAATCCCCAGTACCTCCTCTAAAAATAACCTAATTACTCCCACCAAAATTTTTTTTAATTTTAAAAAATGTTTAAAAAGAAAATATTAACAGATTGTACAGCCGTGTCTTGGTCTTTTTAAGTTTCCGTAGTGGTTTGGAAGCCAAGGTAGTTCTGGGTTTTCTGGGGCAGCCTGGCAGTGCCTGGCAGTGTTTGCTACCAGAGCTGACATTGTTAACAAGAAGTGGGAATGCTGTGTTATTCCCACCCTGGCTCGGAGTGTTCCACCTGAGATAACTGTTGCTTGTGCTCTGTGCATCCTCTGGCAAATCACACACACCACCACCCCGATCCCCCTGACCACCCCCCTTCTCCCTTCCTGCTCCTCAGGTTCTCCTTGGGCAAGGTGAGGGAGCTAGATTACCTCGCAGGTCCTCCAACTCAGTGGGGACATTCTGTGTCTCGTTGCCCCTTCCCAGCCCCCTCCCCTTCCCAGCTTCTTCACCAATCTGCTCCCTCTCTTCCTCCTTCCATGTACACTCCCTTCCTACCAAGTCCCCAGAGTCTCCAGGTAGAGGCTCACTTTGGCTCCTGCAGTGGCTAAGCTGCTGCAGTAAGGGATGCAGTGGGGTAGATTAGAGGCAGCTGGGGAGGGAGGAGGGTCCAGGCCAAGGCTCAGGTCGAAGAGCCTGGGCAGGGCAGGCAGCCAGCCCCAGCAGCCCAGGCCAAAGCTACCTCAGCAGCTTCTGCTAAACTCTAGCAAGGCATCTACGCTTGGGTGGCAGCACCAGAGCTGAGAGGTTCGTAGGGGAGGGGAGCATCTGCTGAGGTCAGCACAGCCTCCAGAAACCTCTCCAGAGGAGGAGGAGGCCACAGAGAGTCCTGGCCCAAACTTTGGACTCAGAAATAAGAGGAAATGACATTTCATCCTCCCTAGGGAATGTGACTCAGGTCCTAGAAAGCTAGAATCCAGGGCTGAGAGGGTCCTCAGAGGATACCTGATGGAGATAAGAATCTTTACTACTCCCAGATGGACTGTAGGGCTTCCTTGCCTTCTGGGATGGAAACTCATTCCCTTCTACAGCAGCCCACTCCACTGAGAGGTGGTTCATGCCTCAGTTATCAAACTGCCACCAGTGTCATCTCTGCGCCAGGGCTTGGGCTGGGCCCTGGGGATGCAGAGATGAATGTGGTCTCTGCCCTCAAGGAGGTCACCATGTAAGGGTGGAGGCAGACACTGACCACACACTGTGGTGGAAAAGCTGCGGGAGCCCAGAGGCAGTCTGGAGCCAGCCTTGGGGTAGGGTGGGGCTCAAGAACTGCTTCCCAGGGCAGGCAGTGGACCCAAGGAGGGTCTGAATAAACAGGTGCTTCAGTTACCACCTAAACGCTGACAACTCCCAGCTTTGCAGCTCCAGCCCTTACATGGCTCCTGAACTCCAAACTTAAATATCCAACTGCCCATTCGGCACCTCCACTTGGATGTCTTGGCATCTGTAACTCATCAGGACCAAGGCTGAGTTCACCCTCTCAGCCCACTCCAGACCTGGTCTTCCCTCTCTTGGTGGATGGGTCCCATCATCCACAAACCAGACACCCTGGAGTCATCCTTCCCCCGGCCTCCATATCCAGTCTGTCACCAGGCCCTATGTTCTCCCCACCCGCACGCCACTACCCAGCCTAAGCACCATCACCTTCCACCTGTGCTCTTCAAAGCATCTCCTCAGTTGTCTTCTTGCACTCAGCCCTCTTCAATCATGCAGTGACAGTGATCTCTCCAAAAAGCAAATAAAATTGTCACCTCTTTGCTTAAAAGCCTTCAGTGGCTTCTCCTTGCCTTTGGAGTAAAGGTTAAAATCCTGAACAAGGCCTGCAAGGCCCACATGGCCTGGCCTTTGCAGGCCTCACCAACTGTATCTCAGCAATCCCCTCCTCCCTCTCTTGACGTCTCATCTCCCACCCACCTAGCCTAGTTGCCCACCACAGAGACCTTTGTACATGTTATTCACACTGTCTCCCATATGGGCACAAAGACATGGTCTGCCCTCCTTTCCTCTTCCAAATGACTTCCAGGACATCTGTTCTTTGCATGTTCACTGCCCCTGAACACCAGTTTCTGGGCCTTCTCAGTTGAAGAAAACAGGACATAGCCAACAGTTACAAAGTAACCATCATTTCTGGAGCCCAAGGTCCCAGAACCTCCCAGCATTCCCAGAGGCACATCCCTCACTCTGGCTCCCAGATGCCTTCCAGAACTTCCGTTCTCCTTCTGCTCTCTTACTCCATTTCTGGGCTGGGGGCTGGGAGTGGAGGGCTGGTAAACCTCCCCATCCCCTCAGCCTAGACCCTTTCTGGGCCTTAGTGAGCTCAGAGCCCTGAGAAGAAGAAACAAAGTGCCCAGGCTGGTGCTCCGCCTGGACCTGCAACCCACGTGCTCCCTGACAGGACAGCCATCCTCAGGCCCCAGGCCAGGCATTGCCTCCTCTGTGCAGTTTGGCAAGACCAACCCCTAAGGCAGGAGGCCCTTTTCCCTGGGCTCTCACAGCACTCAGTGAGCCCAGGACTGTCAATTCACCTGCTGTTGTATACATAGGTTTCTCTGACCAGATCAGGAGCTCAGCTGCTCAAGGGCTGGTTGTTTTAATCTCTGAACCCAAGCCTGGCTCCAGGGTGGTCTCAAAAGTGAGGCTCAGAAAAGGCTTGGCATTAGAATTCAAGACTAACATCACATAAATGTGTGTTTTTTGTCTTCTTGTCACATAAACCACTGTTAAGCTCTCTGACATCCAAAACATTTTGTGAGAAGGGGGACTAGGAGTCTGACCAGCCTCAGTTGTGATCTCAGCTCCACCTGTTTCTAACTGTGACCTAGGGCAAATGCTTAGCCTCTCAGGACCTCAGTTGCTTCCCCTATAAAATGAGAGCAAAGTTCCCCTCAAGGATTTTCATAATTAAGTAAGCAATCTTATGCAAAGGGTATGGCAGACAGTGTGTGCTCAATAATTCTCCACCCCTCACCCCCTGCCCCCACCCAATCTTTGAGCCCAGATAGGGACTTGGTATTTACCTGGATGAACTTGAACCTATGGTTGTCACCTATAGGTCAAGTTAATTCAGATCATTTTGAAACCAACATCGGCCATCTGACACAGATTAGTTACACATTTTATTTGACCTCATCCAAGTCCTTCAAAAATACATCAGACCCACAAGTCAGCATGGAGGACAAAGCCTGAGCCGGGATCTAGTTTGCCCTCCAGGCTGCCATTGATCCACTAATCAATTCTCCTCCATCAACTCTCCAGGCAGCTAGGGATTCCCCTAGAGTATCACTATTTGGTCCTGCCCCTAATCTTGCCATAAAAATGCCTTGGGAGATGTTCCAAATGCCTTTTTGAAATCAAGATTGTCAGAACTCTGACAGACCCTATCACTCGGGTTCTCGCAAAGGAGGAGACAGGAAGTCATATTGACTTCCTTCAAGTAAACCTATGCTGGGTCTTGATGGCCACTGCACTTTCTTCTTTATTTTTTAACGATATAAGGCATTCTTTTTCTGCTGTCTTTGTTAGTTTTGTTAAATCGGAAGAATTTTCAGTTCTCAGTGAAAAGTCTCACTTAGAAATGATCAAATTAACCCAGGCTACTTGCCTACAACAGTTGGCTGTTGGCTGAAAACAGCTCAAAACACATAAATGAGAACCTCTCTCTATCACAGGAAATTTGCTTTCTGGATGAATGAAGGTTTTCTATCAGAAGGTAAATTTCCATCCTGCTCTTCTGGCTCATAAATGTGGAATAGTGGGACTGAAATAATTGCTGTCTTCTTGTAATATTGAGTCAAACATTCACTTGTTAAAAATATAACAACACTGTGCCTTAATAAAAGCTTAGCTGTATATTTTAAGACCTAGAAAATAAGCTTAGCCGACTATGATTTTCAAAGTTTTGTAAAATTATTGAGAACACAAAAAGCCAGTACAAGAAGGAGCATAATGAAATCCAGCAGGAATAATTTGTAATTAGAAAACCCCACGCAATTCTTCAGCCAAGGATAATGGTGATCCATCTTAAAAACACATGTGTCCCATGCTGGGCACTGATGAGGCTAATCAGACACACTCCACTGATATTTTTCACAGTACTGAGGGGCCCCTAATTGCTGGTAGGTGCAAACAAGCAAGCTCCTTGCTGCTCCTCTTAGGAGATCATGATGATTAAGAGCAGGCCTGGAGCCAAAGAGCCTGGGGTGGAATCCCAGACCTTCTCTTACTCACTCTGTGACCTTAGGTAAGTTACTTACTTTCTCTTTGCCTCAGTTTCCTCATCTTTAAAATCAGGATTGAGAATCACCAACTTTCAGGGTGGTGGTTGTGAACACGGGACGAGCTGCTATGTGAAGTTGGCCCGCCCCAAAATGTATCTTTCTGACTCCCCAGTTGCTACTGGAGTGTTCATAGGCAGGGCCAAAGGAGGGTCTCCATTCCCTTCCCCATCCTGCCACCTGTCCCTGTGTTAGGGGCACTCGGCTCCTGCCAGAAGATGTAGCCTGTGTGGAGGGGCACCATGCCCACAGTGGCACTGCTCTGAGGCCTCGTGTTCCTCTCCTCCTCAATGCTGCCCACCCTACTCTTGACCACAGCCTGGCCCTGGCCCAGCTGGAATTCTGGTGATCTGCCCAAGCTAAGCAGGGGTGGCTTGGCTCCAGCAAGGGCTAAAGGTTCTTCATTTTGTTTTCTGCTTCAGCTTAACCACATGGGGTGGGTTGAGGGGGAGGGGAAGTGGCAAAGTGGGGAGAAGAAATGCACTGTGCCCACACTTCTTCCTACTCTGTCTCCCCCATGGCTGGGCACAGGCTGTGTACAGTCCAGCACTGTCCTCAGCCCCAGGAAAGTCTCCCACCCCAAGGGTCCCCTGCATGGTATCCCAGGGCATGGGAGTGAACTGCCTCTCTGTCTCTGCAGCACCTCCACCATTCCTCCAACTGTCCCCCTGCTTTTTATGTCCTTCCCTGGTTTAGCCTGTCCTGCCTGTTGAGTTCAATAGCTCTTCTCAGCACTTGCCACTTGCCTGTCCCTTCCCACGCTGGGTGCTGGGGGCACAGAGATGACTCAGGCCAGGGCTCTGCCCTCTGAGCGCTCATTTTATAGCACCAAGAGTACAGGCTGAACAGCACACAGCCCGAGCTGGACTCTCCACTCGGCCCCTTTTAAGCCATGTGATCTTGGGTCAACTACTTAACCTGAGTGTCCACTTCTTTATTTAAAAATTGGGGCCAAAGTACCTCCATTTAAAGGCCACTGTAAAAATGAACACAACCATGTATGTAAAGCTCTCAACTCAGGCACTGAGTGCACCGGGTGCTCAGTCTAGTCAGCCTGCCTTCCATTCCTCCATCCGTCCTTCTACCCATCCTCCCACATCCCTCCCTCCCTCCTTCCCTAGAGCCAGCTGCCTCTTCAGAGGAGAGGAGCAGGAAGAGATGGGTCTGCAGGTAGATGTGGAGCCCTCCCCAAGTTGGGGGCCCTAAGAGTCAGATGGGTCTGTGCAGGGCCCAACCCTGTGCTGGGTGGTGTGGATCGCAGACCAGCCATGGCTCTGCCTGCCAGGTGCTTTCTTTCAGAAGTAGATTGAGTCCTCTGACCTCCTTTTCCCTCTCCCCGTGGCTAATTAGGGCCGATTGTGGGCTCCTTTTTAGCTTTTCTTTTTCTGAACTTCCAACTGGCTTCTTTTTTCCTTCTCCAGGGCAGGGCTGGGGACACACTGGCAGGGCCAAGCTGAAGCCCCTGCCACCGCCAGGCCCTGTGCTAAGGAGGGGGAGAGCTGTCTATTGTGGATATGCCACGAGGGCTGCCGAGGCATGGAATGTGGAGTTGCCTCAACAAGGAACTGCTTCTTGATTGTTTAGGCTGCTGTCTATTGTCCTAAGTCCAAAAATATGTGGGGCAGCCAATAATCAATGTTCTGGCAAGCCTTCAAGAAAGTGATGAGCTCACAGAGATCCCAGGGAAATCAGAACTTTATTAGGGGTGGGAGATGCTACCCCAACCATACCTGAGGCTGAATGTTTTCTCTGCCATTTTGGAAAACAGTTGGGGAAATCTAGGGACCTAGATTGTGACCCACTGAGGGAAATCAGCACTATGTCCTCCTGGTAAATGGGCAACGAGAGGTTGGAGAGGAAGCGGGAAACCTCTAATTCTTGAGACCTAGGCTAGTGTAGCAAGAGATGGTCTGTCTGCAAAAAGCGGGGTTTTCTAGGGGTTCCTTCATGAGCTGGGAGCTCCAGCACTTCAGTGGTGGGAAATGAGTCCATTGTGAGTCCCAGGGCCAAGGATTAGCAACAAAGAGGGCTGAGACCCAAGGTGGGATTGAAACATCTTAAATCATTAAGAAAGGACTGAAACTGCAGTGCAATAAAGCTGCTCCAGCTGGGCAGAGAGAAGGGTGGTAGCAGCTGAAGCCAGGCAGGGCTGTCACTTACCGAGAAGCACAGATCAATGGAAAGGGTAGGCATGTCAGGGCGATGTCATATTGGAGCTCTGAGCAGAGCAGAGAAAGAGACAGGGGTAGGGTGATGGAGGCGGGGGGTGGGGCGCAGTGGTGCGGGAAGCAGAGGAGTCATCAGGAAGGCTTCCTGGAAGAAGAGTGTCACTATGAAGGTCAAGAAGTCTGCTGTCAAAAAGGTTCGGGAGGTAAACTGGAATTGGGCTCACCAACCATCTTGAGTGCCAGGTCCTGCGCTGTGGTTACCTCTGCATTCTAGGTGGGTGCTGAGGGTGTGATGCTGAACTACTCAGGCCAAGGTGTCCTCCATGCTCCAGCTCCAGCTCCAGCGGGTGGGAGGCTGCCACATGTTCTCATCACGCCTTCTCACCTGGAGCCGGAGCCTGCTGTCTGATGGTTCCTTTGCTAATGGCTTCCAGGTGTGTCCTTGCGCCCCTGGAGGGAGACATCCTGGAGGACACCCCCCCTACCCAGTTCCCACCCCTGTGGTCACCTTCAGCCACAGAACCTGAGCTGGCCTTGGGCAGGCCATTGTGTACTGGTGCAATCTCACTCCAGGTGGGAGGGGTATCAAAGGTCAGACTGCCTCCTTCTCTGATTGGCTGCTGATCTCTGAGCCCCGCTTCATTGTCATTTCTGGATCCTTGGTGCCTTTAGTGCATGGAACCCGGGGTAACATGAAAGTTGCCTGTGGAATAAGATAGTTGGATGGCCTGCATCTCTTTGGGGAGAGGGGTTGGCCTGTTTCCTCTTTGTGAGACTAACAGTGTCTGTGCCTATGGGTCTCCATGACTTTGGGCCTGTTTCTGCATATCTGTAACTCTCTGCGTGTCTGTCTTTGCAACTATTTGTCTCTATGTCTGAGACTATGGGTCTATGTGTTTCTCTGTGTATTTCACAACAAAGATTTCCTTGACAGTAACAACAAATTCCATCAGCATTTATTGTTTAATAAATGGAAGTCCAATATTGCCTTTTCTGCTTCACCTCCCTAAGGCCTTAAATTTTCATTCCAAAGTTATTTCCAGCCTAAATGGGTTGGGGGTGGGGATCTGATTAATGCTCTTCCGGGGGTGACTTGGACTCAGGAAGGAGAGAGGCTCATGGCTGATGAACTGCAAAGCAGCAGGGGTACCAGAAATCACTTCCCTGTGACTTGGAACAGTCCCCAAGCTCCAGACACCTTATAGTCCCTGGGTCTATCTTCTGGTACTCTCCTGGTCCAGGCTGGTCCAGGCTGACAATTGACCAGATGCTTGTGCTCCTGGACCAGAGCTTATATTGACCACCAGCTTTATCATCACCATCCTCACCATTACCTCTTCATCTCTACATCACTTCACTGCTACTATCACCACCATTACCATTATCACTCCTCCTACCAACATCACCACCACCACCATTATTACCATTGTGTCAGCATCAACATAACTGGTATACCTCAGTCATTGTCTCCATCAACACCACTACTCCATTACTAATGTTAGAGAGTTCAGGTTACTTTTCAATAGCTATTTTTTCTTCCTCTTCAGTAATAAGGACCACGACTTCTTGCTGGGAAAATTGCCCCCTTCCCAGTTAAAGGACTATAGTTTCCAGGCCCTTTGAAGCTATTTAGATGTGTCCATGCAATTGAAACTGCTGAGTGAAATTATGGGAAATGCCCATAAAGGGAAGGGACACCCTTATTTATCTTTTGCCTCCATCTGCTACTTGATGGCTGGTGCTCTAGCAGCCACTTTATACCACAAGAATGAGGAATATGCCTAGGAAAGGCAGACTAGGAGGCTGTAAGGAATACTGGTTTCTCAATGGAGAAACCATTCAGACCCTGGACTGCTATATATGGACTTTCTCTGA
Source organism: Camelus bactrianus (assembly GCF_048773025.1). NCBI lineage: Eukaryota > Metazoa > Chordata > Mammalia > Artiodactyla > Camelidae > Camelus > Camelus bactrianus. Next base: position 49,332,296 of record NC_133548.1, read on the forward strand.
TGAGAGAGTAAAAAATGAACTCCTATTTCCATATCACTGAAGAGATTGTTGTTTTGGGCATTCTGATGCATACAGCTAAACCTAATCCTAATTAGTATACATTATCTCATATTACTTTGCATTAAATAGTTCAGGCCAATGATCTGTATATGAAGGTGAGGGAGATAGGACATGAGGGGATGGGGTGAAGGGTGAGAGGCAGAAAGGAAGTGGGGGTGGGAGAGAAAGAGGCAGGGGGTGGGGAGAGAAACTGACTGAATTCCAGGACAGGGGAGCAATTCCTACCCTTGGGAAGTAGCCATTTTGAAACAGACAGTAGCAAGGACAGGCATTCAGCACCATGGACAGATCCTGGGAGGCAGTAATGAGGGAACAGGGCAGGAAAAGATGAGAAGTGTTTTGTGGTGGTGGTGATGGTTGTTTTCCCTCAAGGAATGTTCATTAACCCCCACTCTGTACCAGGCACTATGCCAGTATCTTGGATAAATACCAGGGCAAATTTCCACCACGTCCACATTGCTCCCAAGACCGGAGCAAGGAGATCAACATGCAAAGGCTCCCTAAAGAAGAAGGAAGGAACTGAAAAACCAATTGTGGGGTAGAACAAGAAGAATGCATGACAGGATAGACAGACAGTGAAGAATCGAGGACTCTGGGCTCCAGGCTAGAAGAGACTGAGTGGGTCAATTGGTCTGTGAATTAAAGGAGAGTGCAGCACTGGGTGAGAGTTAAAAGAAGTCAGTTCTCAGGCCCTTCTATTCCCCAGATACTACACCAAAGATTCCAATTTCTGGTCATAGGAATCTATGATACTGTGATTGTAGGAGTATGTGGAATCTGTGACTAAGATTCTACAATTCTAATTTAAGGCTTTGAATCAGTTATCTACTGCTGTGTAACAAACCACCCCCCAAAGATTAATGGCTTAAAACAGCAACCATTTTATTTGTTCACAATTCTGAGTCAGCAATTTGGGCTTGAGCCAGCAAGGTAGCTCTTCTGGTCTTATCTGGGGTCACCCAGGGAGGCAGAGTCAGCTGGAAGGTCATCTGGGAGCTGGTTGGTCTAGAACTTCAGCAGGATGGTTCCTTTCTGGTCTCTACCTCTAAGAGGCTTGCTTGGGTTTCCACACGTGGAGGTCTAAGGGGAGCAAAAAGGGGGGGTGCTCAGACACAAGCACTTTTTAATCCTCTGCTTGTATCACATTTGCTGATGTCTCAGTAGCCAAAGGAATTCACATGGCCAAACTGAAGTCAGTGTGGGAAGGGACAGCGTAAAAGACTGGATACTGATAGGTTTCATTGGGGAATATTAATATAACAACCTACCACATGGTCTAAGTGTTTCACCACCATTCATATTACCAACACCGTAAGAGTCTTATGTTCTGATTCCAACAGACTATGGTTCTCTGGCTCTCTGAGTCTTGTGGTTCTTAGAATTCAATGTTTTGATTCCAAGATTTTGTAATTTTAGAAGTAGAAGGCTTGGTACAGCTGAGGAGGACAGTGAGGACCCAAGCGGATGCAGGGGAAGTCAAGTAAAGTAAGGTCACTCCCAGATCTAAGTGGGAACCCACCTGTCTCTTTCATTCCCATCCCTAGAGCAGAGCAGTGGCATGAGCTGAGAATCAGAAAATCTAGATTATAGGCCCTGTTCCATCATTAGTCTGGGGTGACCCCAAGCACAGCATGTAACCTCCCAGTGTTCTCATATAACCAACAGAGATATCAATCCCTGTCTTCCAAATGACACAGAACAGTGGTGAAGCCAGGAGAACTGGGCCCACTAACTGCTATTATCAGGAGTCTGACCATGACACAGCTAGGAAGAGGGTTTTGCTCCCCTCTTCTCAAACTGCATCTATAGCTGCTGAGACCATGAGTTTTAAGGAAGCCAAGATTTAAATATGTTATTGCCCTTGGTCTGTCCTGACCTCTACCTGCAAAAGAAAGGAAGGAAGGGAAGGAGGAGAGGGGTTAGAGAGGGAAGGAATCCAACTCTGCTCCTTCTCCTTCCCCCTCCAGCCCCTGACTTACACTGGAATCCTGGGGCCAGACCCTGCCTGGCCTTGAGACTTAGTCTGCTCTGCTCTTTATTTCCCCAAGAAGAGGAGTATGGAGGCAAAAAGTAGCTCCATGAGAAGAGACTTAAACCAGGGCAGCAACTCATGAAATTTAACAGCTAGAGGGACCAATGGCAACACACAGGCTAAACCACCTTGTAGCACAGGTGAGGAAATAGAAGCCCAGAGAGGGACAGGGGCCGTTCACAGTCACATGGCTAGCCAGCAGCAGATCAAGACCAAAAGCCAGATGGGGACAGTCTCCTTTTCTAAATTTCAGTTTCCAATTCTAAACTGGGGCTAACAAGCCCAGCCTGGGGCACCACTTAGAAACTATAAAGCACAGTGCAGAGGTAGCAAGGAATCGGGCTTTTCCTGATGGCCTGAGCATCTGGGTGGAGGAGGGTGAGTAGAGGTGAGGGCAGGAGCACTTAAGACTTTCAGAGGACTCATCCAACTCATTTATTCTAGTCTTTCCCCAGAGGCCCAGGCCGCAGAGTAGAGGCGGGTATTAAATACCAGAAAGTTATTTAAAAGCCAGTTGCCTGCCCCACAAAAGCAGAGCTTGGCCTCTGCTGACTCAATGGAGAAAATGAATCTTGGGCCTATGGATTTTCCCGTGTCTTATGGCAATGGGGGGAGGCGGGAATGAGAAATGGGAACGGCAAAGCCTGCATTGGAGTTTTCCTCTCCCTGCCATGGCAGAAGCTATACAAGAGGAGAGAACCTGGGGCCTCCCCCACTACCTAATGACTGAGCTTCATCATGTCAGCCTACCGGGCTGCTCCTCCACCTACCTCAGGAAAGGGAGGCCAACATGAGGGCCACCAGGATAAAGGGATTGCAGGCTGCTACAGCGTAGGACTTAGGAGGACTCCAAACCATACTACTACTGCTTTATAGTTGAGGTGGGGCCAAGTTCAAGGTCACATATTGAGAAGGTGGGGCACCAACTTGGGCAAATCACAATATTACCTTCCCCTCCATGACCCCCATCCCTAAAAGGCCAAGAAGCAAAGGACTCACAAGCCCTCCAAGATCATGCTGCACACACACAGGCACACACAGCTTTGTAGACAGGGGAACAGAGCTGGAAAGGCAGACGTGCCCACAGGCTCTAGTAACTGAGTTGCCCCTGATTGACAAAGTGGAGCTGGAGGCAGATGGGGAAGGGCTACCTGCTGGGTGACCTCAGGGAAGTTGTAAAAACTCTCCAGGCTCCCTACCAAGGCTTAGTGGAGCTTACAGAGGGCAGGGCCTTTGCAGGGAGAAAAGGGGTCAAGTGTAGAAACTGGAGTTTGGGAGAGGGGACAACACCGTGGAAGGCTGAGAGGGGCTCTGAGGCCTGGTGGGATAATAAACTCAAGAATTGGGGTCCAGTGTGGCTGACGTGGGGAATTCTCAACATGGCACTGGGCAGAGGATCACTCTACCTGGGTGGGGCTGGAGTGCCTCACTGAGTCCTAAGGAAACCCTGAGGGCCTGAACTCTTTGTCCACAGGCTCCCTTGGGATCTGACCCAGTCACTCCCTAGAGAACCTAGGATGGGGAGGGCTGTGGCACAAGAGATAAGCAGGAAAACCGAGCTGCTGTCAGGCTCTGGTCCCAGTCGGCTGTGAAACCTTGGGGAAAGCATTTAACCTTTCTGGGCAGCTGTCTCCTGGTATAAAGTGTAGATGGGGGATCCTCACCTAGCCAGCTTCACAGGGATGGGTGGATGGAGCCAAAGATTTTTAAATCATTATTTCATTTAGTAAATGTTCCCTGGTGCCTTCTCCAAGCTGAGCTCTGAGCTGTGTGCTAACAACACAAGAAATCAGATGGGTCCTGAGCCACAGCTGCTGACAGTCAGGGAGCTCAGGGAAGCTCTGCCCTCTCTGATCACTAAGTGAAGTTCAAAGGAGAGCAAAGGAAGTCATGAAGGCTTCCTGGAGGGGACAAAACTCGTGCTGAGCCCTGAGAGACAGAGGGCTGGGCTGGAGAAACAGTCAAAGGGAGAGAGCACCCCATGTGGGGCAAACAGTGAGCAATCCCCTGGGTGCATCAGAGAATAAACACACAGTCTCAGATGCAATTGGAAACACATTTATTGAACACCTACTACATGCTGAACACTGACAACCCCAAGGTGGAGAGGGCTGTTCCTTCGGAGAACAGAGGCCCCCACATGGCTCACAGACTTGGTTCAGGGGAACTTGGACAGAGAAAGGGGACACTTGTACAAAGAGGGGAGGGCAGGGAGAAGGCAGAGTAGAAGCATACACAAAGGCAGCAACTGGAGACTCATTCTTTTTACAAACTACCATGAACTTGCAGTGTTGGGGGAGGAAGGAAGAAAACAGCAAAAAGACATGGAAGCTAATTAGTCCCAGAAAAGGGCAATGCCTTGTCCAGAGTCACATGGCAAAAGCATGGCATGAACCTAAGTAATATGGCTTTTCTTGATTCAAAACATTTTCCCTTCACATTATCACAACAGCTCTGAAAGGAACAGGAACGACAGGAACTCAGAAGCCCATCTACTTTGCAGAAGTAGAAGCTGACAGCCCAGAGGTAGAGAGAGGTTCAAGGTCACACCAGACCCACCCTGGCATCTGTTCTTGGCCTCAGCTTCCTGGGAGCAGGATGGGATTTCCCTGTGATGCTGGCCCCTCTCAGACACAGCTGCTACCTTGGATAAGGCCCTGAGTAAGGATCCTGGGGTCAGGTTTCCAAAGTCCTGAGAACTATAGGCTTTGGGGCAAGTCCCTGGCCCTGTGGTCTCAGATTCCCCATTTACGGAACACAGTCATTGCCTTGTTCTCTGGCACCTGATGGTCCTAGGTTCTCTGTGGATCTCCTTTCCCAAACTGAGGTATCTAGCACTGCCCTCCTCCTCACCCTCAAACAAAAGCTGCCTGCTAACCCTGCAGCTGTTTCCCAGGAGGGCCATCAGTCAATCAGGAACCAGCCACCATGGGGCCTGGGGAGGGGGTATCTGGCTTTAGCAGTTGGTCTGTCATTTCTTAAAGACTGGAGGCAGAGGGGCTCTATGCAGCAGGATAGTGAAGCAAAGATCTTTTCATTCATTCATTCATTCATTCATTCATTCATTCATCTAAAAACATTTACTGCACAATCTCTTGTGCTAGTCCTTGTACTGGAAACAACAGTGAAGAGAACTCATGCCTCCCACTGGGGGAGATGTCAGAGCTGGGGCTTGGAGCTAGGGCTGGACGAGTACAAGAGCTGAGGGCCCAGCCCCAATGGCACCTGTTTGAGCTCTTAGGCCCATATGAGAAGACACCACACCCTGTTAATGTCACAGACCAAGGACATGGTGGAGGGCAGGAATGGGCTCAGAGTGTGTTCACCAACCTCTGGATGTATGTCCTTGCATGCATAGGTCTGTAGGCTTGCCCCTCAGAGAACACACCCAAAAATCTGCATGGTCCCAGAAGTATGAATGTTCAAATATGTATGTGCTTATGAATCTATGGACACATGAGGATGCACTCAAATCTATGCTCACATGTATGAACATATGCATGAATGAGCCTGCATGTAACTGCAAGAGGCAAATCTGAGCCTGCCTGGAACTATGCACAAGCTTCTGCAAGCCTTCTTCTGCATGTGTATGCACATCCAAGTGAGCTTGAGTGTTGATGTCCTCACATGTGGACACAGCTAGGTCTGTTCATGTGTTAAGCATGCATCTAAGAGTACACGTGCATGTACATCTGTACAGACATGTTCAATATGCATGTGCAAGTTACTTTTCTCATCTACCAATACCTGGGAGTGATGATAGGGACAGGGGAGAGAGAGGGAAGGGGAAGGGCAGGTGCCCCCACCCTCAGCATCAACATCCCTGGTCCTTAACACTGGCTCTTGCCTGAGACCCACGCCACCACAGGGTCTACTTCTTCTCCTTAAGTGGTATTGATCGGTTGGTCGTCAGTTAATTATAACTTCAGGGAAGAAGTCAACCCAACAACCATTCCTAATTCAAGAGAAAGAAACTGACTGATTCTTAGGTCGGGGGAGCCTCTATCTCAACCAGCTCTGCTGATACCAGAATGGCCCACAGATCAAGTGTCAGTCTCTCCAGCCTGAATAATTAATGCCAAGGCCAGAAGTGCTGCCTTCTCAGGAGCCTGTCTCTTTAAATCAGGTCTGGCGCTCTTAAGTTCTGGGGGGGGGGGAAGAATCCAGAACAACCCAAACCTATGAACAGCTCAGCACTGGCTCCCTCTGAGACCCCCGATTCCATGCTGCAAAATCTGCTCCTGTTCTCACAACCTCTGGAGCCCCAAACTCTCCTACCCGTCCACCATTTATAGGTGGGGTACCCTACAGGGGAGGAGGGGCAGTTGGTGGCATCCAACAACCCTAAGGTCCTGAGACCAGAACAACCTAGCAGGGTGCCCAGGTGCTAGGGCAGTGAGGGTCAGTAAAGAGCTGAATCACCAGACCCACAGAGTCCCAGAGCCTAGGAGAGTGAGTGGGGGTGGAGTCCAGCCTGGTGGAGGAAATACGATGGAAGAACTCCAGGCAGAGCAGCCAGTGAGTTGTGGGGGTGAGGGGAAGGAAGGAGGAGGGGATGTCACTGACTTCCTCAGGGGGGATGGGTTGAGGGTGGAGAAAACAGTGGTCTCAAAGAACTTGCAGGGGTTTTGACCCAGTCAGGCGTAAAGTAACGGGTCACAGAGGAGGGAACCGAGGCTGGGAATTTTCCAGTCTCTCCTAGCACAGCCCACTCCTTGATCATTGGGATTAGGAAGAGGCTGAAAAATGAGTAACTTTCTCATCCCACCCCTCATCCCTGCCTGCGCTTGTAGGAGAAACTAAAATTTAGTCTTTCCTCTAAATTCTCGCTCAGTGCTGCTGACCCACCTGCCGGCTCTCCCCGGCCCGGCCCTGCCCCGCCCCACACGTGCCAGAGAGGGAGGAGGAAGGAACCAGCTTAAACGCGGGGGATGGGGAGAGATGAGGAGGCAGCAAGTCAGAACCTCGGAAAGCCAAACTTCTCAGCAGTCCGGGAGCCGAGAAGGGGGAAGAGCAGCCAAAAGCAGCAGCCAAAAGCCCTGGTTTTTCGGGAGCCTCCCACTCCGCCTCTCCGCGAGGAGGGCGCGGAGACACCGCTGGGGGCGGAGGAGGAGGCCGGGAGGCGGGGAGGGGGGAGGCAAACCCTGCCCACTCGGCTCCGAGCCCTGAACGGCTGCAGAAGTCGGAGGCCGGTGCGCAGGGAGAGGAGGGCACCCGGGGCGGGGGGCTCGGCTCCCCGCCGGACCCCTCTAGCCCCAGCCAGGAAAGTGAAGGCTCTTCGGACTGTAAAGACAGCGGACGAGCCGACCGCGACCGCCAGACGCTGCGGGTCAAGGACTTGCCCCACCCGCCCCTCTCCCCGCCCCCAAGGCGCTCCGAACTCACTGGTGAGCGCGGCGGAACGGGCGCTGGATGCGGGGGCAGCCGCGATGGCCCCGCGCGTGGGACAGCCGGAGCACAGGTGCCCGCTGCTGCCTGGGCTGCTGCTCGTGGCAGCGGCGCTGAGCCGGCCCGCCGCACCCTGTCCCTTCCAGTGCTACTGCTTTGGCGGCCCCAAGCTGCTGTTGCGCTGCGCGTCCGGCGCGGAGCTCCGGCAGCCGCCGCGGGATGTGCCGCCGGACGCGCGCAACCTCACCATAGTGGGCGCCAACCTGACGGTGCTGCGCGCGGCCGCCTTCGCCGGCGGGGACGCGGACGGGGAGGAGGCGGCGGCGGGCGGCGTGCGCCTGCCTCTCCTGACGGCGCTGCGCCTCACGCACAACAGCATCGAGGTTGTGGAGGAAGGCGCATTCGACGGGCTGCCCAGTCTGGCGGCGCTCGACCTGAGCCACAACCCACTGCGAGCCCTGGGCGTCGGCGCCTTCCGCGGGCTGCCCGGGCTGCGCTCGCTGCAGCTCAACCATGCGCTGGCGCGGGGCGGCCCCGCGCTGCTGGCCTCGCTGGACGCTGCGCTCGCCCAGCTGGACGAGCTGCGCCTCCTCGGCCTGGCGGGCAATGCACTGAACCGCCTGCCGCCCGCCGCGCTGCGCCGGCCGCGCCTCGAGCAGCTGGACGCGAGCCTCAACTCTCTTACCGGCCTGGGCCCCGACGAGCTGCACGCGCTAGAGCGCGATGGCGGCCTTCCCGCGCCGCGCCTGCTGCTCGCGGACAATCCCCTGCGCTGCGGCTGCGCCGCGCGCCCCCTGCTGGCCTGGCTGCGCAACGCCACGGAGCGCGTACCCGACGCCCGGCGCCTGCGCTGCGCCGCCCCGCGGGCGCTGCACGATCGGCCTTTCCTGGAACTGGACGAGGCGCGGCTGCGCTGCGCCGACGGCGACACCGACGGTCGCGGGGAAGAAGTAGAACTCGCCAGTCCGGAGCTGGAAGCCTCCTACGTCTTCTTTGGGCTGGTTCTGGCGCTCATCGGCCTCATTTTCCTAATGGTGCTCTACCTAAACCGCCGCGGCATCCAGCGCTGGATGCGCAACTTGCGCGAGGCCTGCCGGGACCAGATGGAGGGCTACCACTACCGCTACGAGCAGGACGCCGACCCGCGCCGCGCTTCCGCCCCGGCCGTCCCAACAGGCTCTCGCGCCACTTCTCCGGGCTCTGGCCTCTGAACTTCTCCTGTTGAGACTTGGGGGCCGCCCCTGCCAGCTGACGACCTTACTGGGGCAGCCTGCCCCAAAGCCATGGTTGTCAGATACCCGCGAGCTTGGGGCTTTGAGATCTGCCCCTGACCGACCTGAGACCTTTGGATTATGGCATCTCGCCCACCCGGAGGCCCCAAGCTGTATTCCCTCTCCCCCAGCCTCTGAGACCTGTCACCATCAAAGACGCAGACACCCTCTTCTGATTCCAGAAATTCCATCCACCCATCCCAGGCTCTGACATCCCTCCTGAACCACCCAAAGCGCCTCCTTTTCAGGACTCACCCAGAGACCCTGTCCTTCAATCCCCAAACCCTGAGACTGCTTCCCTACCCTGTGCTTTAAGCCCAGACCTCTCAGGACTGAACATCCCCTAGACTACACTCCAGCTTAGAGCCCTCAGCTCCCTTCCAGAGCTCAGGGACCCTCACATCCCATTCTGGTCTCAGAAGCAGAGCATCCCCACCAGAAGGTTTTTGTGGAGTTTGAGCCTTTTTTTTCTCATCCCAGAGCTCTACCCTCTATCCTGCGTAGAGATCTGTATCCCGGAGCTCTGAGGGTTGGGCACTCTCCCCCAATCTGAGGATGTATTTCATACCTCCTACCACCCCAGCTTTGGCCCAGGCCCCTTTCTTCCTTGGCCCAGGCTTGAGGCTCAGTTCCTGTCTCTCCCATCCCAGGAACAGGCACACCCCGTTATAGCCTTAGTGTCTGGCCGATCCTCAGCCTTTCCCACTTTTGGCTCTGAGCCCCCAATACTCAATTCTTGTCTCCAATCTCAAACTCTCACCTCTTTGCTTGGATCTGAGTTTCATCCCCTACCCAAGTCTTAGGCTCTCAATTCCCCCCACACCTATTGCTTGCACTCAGTACCCACGCCTACCACTCCCTATGTCTGGGTCCAGTGAGGAATCCATCCCTGTGATATGCCCATCCCCCTTTCCTCCTAGGATGAGCTCTCCAGCCCTGCAAAACAGGCGCAGGTGCCAAGCACCCCCTCCAACCATATCAGCAGATCCCCATGGGGATCCTGGAGGAGAGAGTCCTGAGGGTGCAAAGTAGATGGTCTGGCCTCAGAACCAGGGTCACCTGACCATCTTGCTGAAGAGAAGGGTAGGGGAGGTCACCCCCACGGGCTGGGAGCTGCTGCCCACATGCTCTTTCCACCCATGTGACTCTTCTCCCCTGGGGAGTCCTTGCTGCCACCCCCCCCAACCCTGCCCCTGAATGCCTTCTGGAAGAGGAAGGAGGTCTCTTCTGTCTCAGGCACAACCTCTCCTGTCCAGGGTCAGAGCCTCAGCGCCCTGCCTTCTGCATGATCCCAAAGCACAATCGGTGAGTGGGGAGGGGGCTGCCTCTCCCTGACTCCCACCCCCTAGGTCAGGCAGAATGGCTGGCCTGTGCTGTCTCTGCACACAGGAAGTCACCCTTCTTCAATATACTGGCTTGAGGTCTGCATTCCCACCTCAACCTGAGAAATCTGGATCTCCCCTGGGCAGTTTTCTATAAAGTCTGCAATAATATCAGATACTCTGCTCTTTTAAGTGGTGCTATGTCATGGAAGTGTTGACCTTGGATTGTTGAAGGGGGTCAGAGGACACCAAGGAGAGCATTTTGGACCTTCTTGAGGTGAAGCAATGACCCTCGGTGTCTTCTCTCAGACTATAGGAGAAGAAATGGGCTCTGACTATATGTAGTAGGACTGAGGCTAGACACATGGAGGGACTTCCCATTGGGATAGCATTGCTCTCTAAGCCAGTTTGCTTTTTATCCTGAGATAGGCTTATCCACAGCCAGGGTAGGATCTTGTGCTTCCTCTGCATCCTCTTACCCACTGGTTCCATTACCGAGGTGGAGTTGGGAGTTATGGGGGAGATACAGCTGGACTGACAAACTAGCATCAGATGATACTATCAGGGAGAAAATTCAGGTACAGAGAATCAGAGGCAGTTAATTCAGACAGTAAAGAGGAGGGATCATATAACTTTGGCATCATCTCAGATGAATTACCTGATACTCAATTACGTACTGTGTCACACCATGCTCTCCTGGCTAGAAGGGTAAGAACTGCAGGAGTATATGAGAGGCTAGGGGGAGAGGCAGCCTAGTTGAGGGCGTTGGGGAGTGGTGGGTAAAATAACCCCCTGAGATATGCGGAGCAAGGAGGCAGATGAGTTGTGGGCCATTAGGACCAGGATAAGAGGCTATCTTCTGCCTCAAGGTCTCCAGGCTGGGTTATTTTACATCTAGGGTCTCAGAGCCCTAGAACCACATGGCAGAAGTCTAGAATTCTGGCATTTTAGAATCTTAGGGCTGTGTAGTTCTAGAATTTGTGTCTTCTAAACATTGATAGGGACCTCAGAAGTAATGTGGGAAGCCTCATAAGCTGTCAACAAAGAGCACCCTCTCTTGATGAGGAGCTCACTCCCTGTCCTGGGAGCATCCCTCTCAGTGCTAGAGAAATCTGCCTGGGACTCCTTGACACTCCCAGTTTGCCTTGAGGCAAGGAGCACACCTCACCCCAGGACAGCTCTTCACAGAGTGGTTGGTCCTGCGTCAGTGTCCATATCTTCTCCCAGCAAATTCCTTACCCCTTCTTCCAGTCATCTCTCATGAAAAGGGGTTAAATTCTCTTGAAGCATTTCCATCCATCCATGACCTTCAAAGGGTGCTCTGCGCATCCTGCAGGACAAAATAGTGATGGTCTCCCTAATACAGGTTAGAGAACTGTGTCTCTAAAAGGTCACCTCCCCAGTTCCAAAGACATGTCCTCTGATAATGTAGCCTAATACTGCAGTAAGTCCTAGCAAATGAAACATGCTACTAGCTGTGGGTTCATTGTCAGCAACAATCTTTGAGGGTTAAATACCAAATCAATAGTTGTCAAAAAATCAATAATTGAAGCCTAATGTATGCCAACTGACATTTAACCTTAGTACCATTCACTGATTCTCATCAAATGTCTCTGAGCTGCTACCCTTCTTGCAGCCTGTCAGTGGCCTTTGGCTTTATGAGACTCTCAGCAGGTTCCCAGGGCCCCCAGCCTTGCCTCCTCTGCAAATCCAGCCATTCACTTAGTCTCTATTGAATACAACTTTGCCAGTCCTAGAAAAGCTAATGACCTTGGGAGAAATTATATTCATTCAAGTTCTAGAGAAAAGAGGTGCCAGGAAACCATGAGAGCTCAGAGTAAGGGCTCTCAACCAAGCTTAGGGAAGCTTCTTAAAGTCACATTTGAGCAGGGTTTTGAAGGATGAGCAGGAGTTTGAAGAACAGAGAAAGATCAGAAGTATCAGCTTGTGCAAAGTCCTGGAGGCAGGAAGATCCTGTTAGTCTGAGAATTTGAGAAGACCATTAATGGTTGGGGGTAGATGGGACAGTGTGTGTGGGTAAGGTGATTCTGTGTTCCCTTCATTCTCCCCTGGGAGGCACTCAAGGGACTTCCACCTTCAGAAAAGAAGACAGGGAAGTGGGAAGGTGTGATATGTGGACCAGGAGAACTGCATGGTGCCTCTTACTTGTGCCTTCCTTCTGCCCATCCTTTTTGTGCCAGGCCTCATGCCAAGCAATGAAGACAGAGAGAGGAGTCAGAGCTAAGACCACGGGAGGCCAGATGAACTAGGGGGTAAGGGAAGGGGCCACGGAGAGGCCTTGCAGGAAAAGGTGAGATGGAGGAGTCTGACTGGCCCTCCCCTTACACCCTGATGTCACCCACCCACTCCAGACCCTCTCTCAGCAGTGCCAGGGACCGGCTAAATGTCTAGTCTCCCCCCAATCAGATGTTATGAATGCTGCTGAAGTTGTGGGTGGGCAGGGGACTGCAAGGGCAAAGCTGGGGCGGGGTGGGGTATGGAACCCCGTCTAGGATGTGCCCTTAAAGAGCAGGTACGATGGAGAGCAGGGAAAGGGGGAGAGAAAAGTTGTGTGACTGTCAGAAATGTGATAGACATGAAAGCAGTTCTGCTCCAAGAAACATGTCCGACTTCCTGGAGTTCTGTGAACCTGTGAAAACTGAAATTTCCTCTCAAAAACAAAGAGATACCATGATCACCATCTCCTTGAGAAGACTTTTACTTCTGCGACCCTTTTCCTACTCACGCTCCTCAAGTCTGAGTGGGAGCCAGTGAGGGCCCAGCTGGAGTCCAGAGGACTGAGTTTCAGTCTGAGCTCAGCATGACTTGCCGTGTCATCTGGTCCCTAATCAGTTGGAAACATTGGTTAGGCCCTACACTGTGCTGGGTGCTGGGGATTCAGCCGTGAACACGGCAGAGCCGGCGCCTGCCTTCCTGGCCCAGTCTGACCCTGACTGTGGACATCCCCCGCCCCTCTCTGGCTCCAGGTTCCTTCTGTCCAGGCTGGGGCTGGACTTGTGACCTCCAGAGGCACTGCCGGCTCTCACTGAGGTCCATCTCCTTCTTCATTAAAGTCTCTGCCCGGCAGACTCACGGCCCTAATTTATGGGCATGGCCTTTCCTGGACTGGGAGAAGTGATGGGGGCAGTTAATATTCCTGTGGTAATGGTTTGGCTGCCTTCAGAGTCCCCTCCTCCACCCCTCACCCCTCCCTCACTGCCCCCACCCTCTTCCCTCAGCACTGCCCCAGGGCAGTTTGCCTGGTACCATGCATAGCACCTCAACTAACCCTTCAGTGTCCTGGTGGGGAAGTTGAGGCCCAGAGAGTGCAGGAGCCCATCCAGGTCACACATCATGTCTGGAGCAGAGCAGATCCAGAGTTCAGGATGCCCCCTGCAGACATCTCTACCCTGCTCTGGGTCTGAGTGTCTGACAGGGCTGCCCCACTTCCTGACTCTGTGTCTGTACACCCGTGATCATTGCCTCCTGCGGCCAGGCCTGTGGTGGCCTCAAGATAGGAAAAAGAAAGCCAACAAGGAAGGAGTGGGGAGTTCTCTTCAGCTCTCTTCATCAACAGCTTCCAGCAGGTCCCAGAAACCTGCTCTAGCCCCTTGCAGGCAGAAATCCTGATGAGGGATCCTTCTTGAAGGGAGGGGTGTCTCTACCTGTCTCTGAGAGGAGAAAGGGGTTTGTTCTGGACCCCTAAGCTCTGAGGTTCCCCTGCATGAAACTCATACTTCCTGAGCCCCTCCTCTCTGCTGAGCACCTGCTGAGATGGACCAGATCTGGCTCCTGTGCTCAGTAAAGATGTGATAATGGAGGCATGGAGGGCCCCTAACTAGGGTGACCATCCAAAATAGGAGACTTTGGAGAGTGAAAGGGACCGCTACAAGTAATTACACTGGGACAAGAATAAGGTAGGACTGTACCAGGCTGGAGGGCCCTGGACTCCAGTGAATTTTGACAAGACCTGGTGGGGAAAAGAAAAAGTGCTAGACTGCTAGACTAGCTAGTCTACCAGCACTGTATAGCTAATACACTCCCTGTCCTTGACTCTGTCCTCCAGCCATGCTAAACAACTTCTTGAATGCTATTCACCAGCCACACCAAACTACTCAGGTTTTAAAATGGAGCCCAGCTATTCCAGGCCCCATACCTTTGCTCACACAGTACCCTCTGCCCAGGAAGCCTTTCCCACACAGAGGGCAGCAGGACAGCTCAAGAGCCCCCTCTGCTTTCCTGACCTCACTGTCTTCTTCCTGTCACTGGATCCCCCAGACCTTCATTTGTGCTGATTGGTTTTCTGGCCCATTATCTGCACCAGACGCTCCCCCACGGGGCTGGGTCCAGTTCCTTTCTGGGTCCCCATTCCTGGTGCATAGAGATTTGTGAGCACTGTCCCTGCCCCGCAGAAATCCGAAACACAGAGGAAGAGGCATCACGCAGGGCTCAAGGCCTCTGTCTGCTGCATGTCAGATGCCTGCTCCCTTTAACTCCCACAACCTCTCAGCTCATTGAACTGAGGCTGCGATTGTAGAAGATGCCTGCATGGCCATCCTTGTTACTGTTCAATAAAGTGAGAAAACAAAGAAAATGCAGCTTTAGAATATGTAATCATGTAAAACATAATTTAGCTTTAGCTTTTCAACTTTACTTTTTATCACAATTATAGCTTTCTGGCCCTCCATTGGGAGTACTTGTCCAGCGTCCTGTCTGGACAACATCGGCCATTGACTGGCTCAGCCCATCACGGCCTTGGTTTCTTGACCCAGGGAGCTGCAGCGACATCTGTTGGCCAATTTGTGTAAGAGCGGAACCAGCTAAAAAAAAATTTTTTTTTTTTTTGCATACATGCACTATCTGCTGATGAATATGGGAACGTTCCTTCTTCCTTTTTGACATGATCCATTCAGCAAGTATTTTATCAAGTGCCTATGATGTGCCAAGCTCTATTCTAGGAAGAAGCTGGGGGTTGTTCTAAGCACTTTACATACATTAACTCATTTTAGTCTGATGGCAATTCTGTAAAGTAGGTATTATTATTCCTACTTTACAAATGAAGAAAGTAAGGTACATAAGATAGATGATCAATTTGTTCAAGGTCACACTGTGAGTAAGGGCTTAGAACTCAGAGCTCATGTGCTTAGACTATAAGCAAGTAAATAAACAAGAAAGATACTTCTTATGAGGGAAATAGAATGATGTAAGAGTGATGGGGAAGTGTGTCCTCTGAATGGGGTAGTCAGGCAGGCTCCTGTGAGAAGGTGGCTTACCCTGAAGAATGGGAAGGAAAGAGCTCTGTAAAGAGCCTAGGAAAAGTCAATCCAGGCAGAAGAAACGGTGAACGCAAAAGTGCTGAGACTGAATATTCAAATACGAGATGGGAGGCCAGTTCTGGCCATTCTACCCCTAAATACCCCTCCAATCGGTCCTTCTTCTTCCCCCAGCTGATCCCAGCCTCTACCTCTATCAGCTGGGTCCCTGCCCCGCTCCTCCCTGATCCCTCCACTTCCAGCTTCCCCTTTTGGCCTGTCCTCTGCAGTACAGCTGCCAGGGTGATCCTAAAAATGCATAAATCTGATCCATCTCACTGCCCCACTTAAAACCTGTTCCACTGTCTTCTGGACAAACAAACAAAAAAACCAAGCTCTTTGGATTGATTATCTGTAACCTCCCTCCCTATGGCTATGGTCTGGTCCCATGACATGTTAGCTCTTCTGGTTCCCTTCATTTTGTAACCACATCAAAGTCCTTACAGTTCCCTGAAGGTCCCGGGTTGTCTCACCCCAAGGCTCCCCATGTGCTACCCCTTCTACCTGAAATACTCATAAGCCTCTCTTCACCTGCCTAACTGTTCTCATCCTTCAAAACTCAGCCAAAGCAATTCCTCCTCTAGGAAGTCTGTCTCATTTCCCATCTCACTCACCCCAGCTAACTGTGATGGTCCCTCTCTGGTGCTCTCCTGGCATGCCATGAGTACATGTCAGCACAAATCCACAAGAGAGAAGAGAAATAAAAGGGAAATTTACTCCATGCAGGTAACTACCCCAAATTTTTACTCCCCTGCACCATCTACCTGCTTTTGTTTAATTTTCAGAATCATCAGGAAGTTGTGTTTTGTATTTTTGTTCAGTTTTTATGTAATCAGTAGGAGGGATCGGCTGTAGTGGACTTACTCTGTCTTGGCCAGAATTTGAAACTCCTACATAGTTAATTTTAAGTTGTTGTAATTTTTAAAAGCTAAGAGAAATGAAGTCTCAAAACACCATGAAGACTGTGACAGCAGGAGAAAAGCTCAAAGCTAAGAGGCAAAAACAAATACCTCTCCCATGTTTAGAGTCCTATTTAGATGTCAGGCCACTCCTTCTAAATTGTGGTATCCAGGCCAACAGGATTATTTCTATTTTTTTTTTTTTTTTGAATGAGAAGATTAAGGAAGAGCTGGTGATTTGCCTATTTGGTCTCAGATCTAATCCCCTGTCATTCTCCTGCTCTGTATTGCAGGGTATTGACCATTGCAAACTACATTTCCCAAGATTCTTTGAAAATTGGCTTTTAATTAGAGCCTGCCAATAGGGGGGCGAGAAGAGAGGAGAAACCAGAGTACTTCTCCCACTCTCTCTGCTTTGGGCAGCATCCCAGCGACAGCTGTGTTTCTTCTGTGTTCTATTCTTCGTATACCATCTCCCTCAACATCCCTGCTGGGCTGCCCTGGTCCCCAGCTCGGTAAAACCACCTCCTCTCTCTGTCCTTCCACAGTACAGGGGGTAGTGGTTTCCCACTGTACCTGATCTCCGGGTTGTCCTACATCCCATTTCCCCTTTCAACCCTTGCAACATTTTTATATCCAGTTTCTTTGATTAGATTCCTGTACTGAAATACTGGCATAGGCTGCAAGGGAGCATCAGAGGAAACAGACCAACTTCTGGCCAGTTAGGAGGGCAATGCATTGATCTAAGTTGCACATTATCTTACAGGAATGTGAAAAATTGTTTTATCTATATAACCAATTTTCTAGGAAAGTCATCTTATAATCAGCAGCATCATCCTTTTGTTTTAATACAGTACCCTGTCATTTAGGATTCTGAATCTTCCTCACCTGTATCACCACTCCTCCCATGTGTTCTTTTAGAACAGGCAGTGGGTAAGTTGTGGAAAATGGAAGTGACTTCGGGGAGACCCAGCAGAGCAGGAGATGAGAACTGAATAAGAACCAGGGCTGGGACAAAGGCAGGACTCCAGCAGTAGTCAGTGCTGCCAAAGAGAAGGTGGGATGGCTTCACCCCAGGACCAAACCAGGGGTCATGGGATCCAGTGGTGTCTGAGTGGGATCACAGGTTTGGCAATTTCCCCAGGCCATATGGCTGGTAAATGGCAGTGAGGGGAGGAGAAAGCTTCCTGGCAGTCTCCAGAAGGGGGTACGGAAACCAGGTTGGAGTTGGGGCAACACCTGACCCAGCCACAGGCCCCATCGCTGGTCCAGGGCAGCAGGCCCAGCATTTGCTGGTCTATGTCCTGCTGTGGGCTTATGAGATAGAAATAAAAGCACAGCCAACATTTCTCACAAAAGACCTTTAATGGTCTCCTATTTATGATCCCTTTGTTCATTTGTCCTGTTAGAGCTGAATAAACTGTAATAACTTATCTGACATAATAAGGAATGCCATAGGTTCAACAGATAAACCTGGCAGGTGGTCCAGGAATAAGGGCATCACAAAAGAGTCACTCAACAAAAGGGCCACAGACCTGGAGGCCCATCCCAGTTGCTTGTCCCTCCCCACACCCAGGATCCACACACAGTTCCAGGCTCAATCAGGCTCCCACTGGGAAGGAAGAGGCATCCACCAACCCTCAGCATCTGTGGCTAGACCCTAACACTGAGCAGTGGTGCCCCGGGAAGATGGTGTATCCTACGCTCATCCCGCCAAGTGCTCTGCTGATCTGCAGGGCAGACTGTGACCACATCCCGAGTTTGTGACCCCTCCTTCATACCCACTTATCTAGACACTTGTAGTAATCCCTCTGAGGTGGGCAGAGCCTGGTACTATCATCTTACACAAGGGGAAACTGAGGTCAGGTTCCCAGAGGCACACTCACACTGAACGGACAACACCAGTTGGCACTTCTTCTCCCATGCCACATGGCTTGCTGTACCCTGAGTCTCACATTTTCACCTGAAATGCCCAGAGTCAGGGACAGGCAAGATTCTATGCCAAGGGCTGGGTCCCCAAAGTGCCCACCTCTTCATCAACCCTGGTGAGGGACTTGGGCAGAGGGGCAGGCCAGCAGGGAGAGAATTGGGGGGCTATGGGTGGGGAACCAGCCTCTCTTCAGGCACCCTCCTGTTGCCACACACTCAGTTGACCATAAATATGGGAACGGAGTCTTATTAGAATTGCTCAAAGGAAATTTGCTTCTTAAAAGGTCTCTGTAATCTTGCCTTCATAGGAGGGACTTGTGTCATAAAGTCCTCCCTCAGCATTTCTTTTATGAAACCAAGACTTCCATCCACCTGGCTGTACTAAAGAGGAAACTGACTCTAGTTTATCCTCCCATTACATTGCTCCTCTGTCATCTCATTGGCCTGGGCCAGGGAAGAGGGATGTCACACTGGGGCACAGATGCAAGTCCTGAGAGGGGGTTGGGCCTCTTTGCTTCCTCCACCATCCCCCACGTTGCATGGGCCAATATCAGGGCCAAGACCCATCCTCACAGCACCAGGCCCCTGCCCAAATCAAACCGAAGCCAGAGCTTCAGGGGGAGTGGGGACTACAAAGCCATCAAATGTGTACGTGTGTGTGTGTGTGTGAATAAGCAAATGCGTGGGACTGGGTCTGTGACCCAAGTTCCAATACAAAGATACTTCGCATTGGAATGCTAGAGCCATTCCAACATGAAAAGCCAGAATAGAACCTGTGCTTGCTGGTCTAAGATCAAACCTCAGAATAGTGGTTTGAAGAAGTTTTTCTTCAGAAGAAAGTTTGAAAGTGAAACCTCAACAGGCAAGACAGATAAAAGCGGCATTGTCCTGGTGGAAGTAGGAATGGGGGGAGGGCTGGAGACCTATCCTTTGCCTCCACCCTCATCTTCCCACCTTAGCAGCCCCTGACAAAGCTCTGTGGAACACCAGGGGTTCCACAGCACCTGATTTGAAAACCAGTGTGTCAGAGTCTATAGATCATGGGTCCTGGGGACCTGTGCTTGACTTCCCTTTTGGGGTGAAGACTTGGGAGTGAGTGACGGGGGACGATGTTCCCCTCTGTGGGCCTCTCTTTGAAGCCGCTGTGCATTGAGCTTACAGGGGAGTGGCAGAGGTGGGGATCCAGCCCCACAGGTAGGCCATTTCAGTCCTGGAGAGAGGACAAAAGTGATGGAGCTGCCTGGGCCAGGAGAGCAAAGTCCTAGGCCCAATGCAGGCTTATGCACGAGGGTTGGGGGAGTCTGTTTTGGTCCTTGTTGACTTAAAAAGAAAAACATCAGAACAGATATGGGCTTACATCCATGAGATCCTATAAGAGTTTAAGGTTGGGGCCTAATGCCTCCCTCCGAGATGGATGGAGAATGCCCAGCCCCAGTCGCTGGCAGGAGGGAAGCTGCCTTTGTGGGCTGCTGAAACCACTGGGGATGGGTCAGCAGGGGCTCAGCTCTCAGAGTTAAGAAGCCTGGGTTTCCCCTAGACCCAAATCTCTCCCAAGCATCACCAAGAAGTGACAATTGGCAGCTCTGGTTGATCCTAGAGGGGCCTTGTAATCTGAAGGGAAGGGGCAGGCAGTTTCTGATCCACCTCATGCTTGGGGTTCTCTCATGGGGTAGAGGGGGTTTCAGCCTCTCCTGGGCCTGGGGGCTGGAGGCTCTTCCTAACCTGGGATCAGAGCCAAGGCATCCAAGATGCACCCCCACCTCCCAATCACTGACACTCTCCATGTCTTGTCTGTCCTGGCTGCTGGGACCACTGCCTGTGGGCATGGCATTCCTGAAGAGAATCTGAATTTCCCTCTCAGCTGGGTCACTGAAGCCAAACTGGTCGCATCTCGTTCTGGTTGACCTCAGCATAAGGGAGAGGGGGCAAGAGATGAAGACAGGTGGGAGGAGGCCTCAGCCCACAGCAAACTTCCTGTGTGACCCTAGGCTACTCCTGCATGATGGCAGGAAACTTACAGAGCTGACTTTCGTCGCCACTGATTTTCATCTCCACTGACTTTCATCTCCTTTGGGCCTCACAGATTCCTTGAGTCAGGCAGGGAAGGGATTACTGTCCCATTTTCCAGTTAGGGAAACCAAGATCAAGAGGTTGAATGAGTCGCTCAAGGCTACTCAGCTAGGTAGTGACAACCGGAACAGAGAAGCATTGTGGACTTCCAGGCCAGCGTGCTTTTTACTGCACCATGTGGGAACCAGCTTGTCAGCAACTCCCCCAACTGAATCAACACCCCAAGCAAGCCCACTCTCACTGGTCCAGGCTCTGAGGCTGAGGAGGTCTGTGGAGTCCAGCCAAAGAACTCAGTCCTTCTCTCCACAGGGACTGAACTCTTCTCATGGTTGGAAGGCTTAGGAAGTCCCGCTGGCCTTCTGCCTGCATACTTTCACCCCGGGCCATGCTCTTCCCTCCTGCCCAGACTACTATCTACATGTCACCCACCTGGCCTACTGGAAAGTCCCAGTGTGGAGCTGCATGGCCAGCCCAAGCCCCAGATGTGTGGACAGAGAAAGCCAGTACTGTGGGCTGGTGCCAGGGGACCAGTTTGGCTCCCTGACTCCCAATTTCACTCCACGGGCTCACCTGCACAGGCTGACTCCAGATGGAGAGAGGCCCTGCAGAGAAGGACTCAGTTGTGCATGGGTGGCTCTGGGCAGCAGGATCTGGAGCTAACCAGAAGCTTGGAAACATGATCTGGGCCTTTCTCTCAGGAAGAAGCTTTAGTGTCCCACTGGGCTACAGCACATGGATGTGCAGGAGGGTGCCCAGCCCAGGGGCAAGTGGGGCTAAACTCCAGCCAATGACCACTCAAGAAGCTGTGCATTTCAACATGGGTTCAATCCACATGGAAGGGGCACCATTTCTAATTCAGATCAAGGCACTATACAGACTAGCAGCAACCATGGAGCCCTGAATGCAATGCCTTCCCCGTTACTTCCCCCTGTAACTTTCCCTTGATCATAAGCTTTCCAAGGACAGGTGCTGGGACCAACCCAACTCTGTCTCCAGTGCTCAGCACAGAGTGGAGAAGTTGTCAGGCAAGGATGGTTAAGCCAAATTCAAATGATCTTGACTACTGCCCTTCTGTAGTTCTGGGTCCAAAGAGTAAATAAAAGATTAAATGGGTCCGCGATGCTTCTTACAGCTGGAGAAACTTCAGTTCAGCACTAGGATAAACCCAAAAGGGTGAGTGTGATATTCAAGTGGAAAGAGGTCAAGAAACCAGCCTGACAAAGCTTTTGTGTGACCAGGTTAGAAGAGGTCATTTTGTAGGTGAGTGATCACTCCAAATCCTAAATGGTCATGTACCAGCCCTAAAGGTTCCAGAAGACGACCCTGGAGAGCATATGCTTACCATGCGTTGTTCCAAAACTTCATCAACTCTACAGCTGCCTAAATGAGGTGCAAACTGCCCAGCAAGCTCTGGAAGGGGGCTGTACGCAGCTGGGACCGCCGAACTGGCCAGAGAAGTTTGTCTGCCCCGAGCTGACTTGGTTCTGACCTGGGGTAGGGGTCCCGAGGGTTGCGTCTTCATGAGATCCAAAAGGGAAGGGCTAGGGTGCAGGGCCAGGCGTGTGAACTGGGTAATTTCACGGTGGAAAGTGGTTATAAAGTCCACCTCAGGAGAGGCTGGACTGTAAAGTACTGAAATCCAGCCTGTATATTAAAATTTTGTTGTCTCCCTTTTCACAAATATGGGACAAGGATAGAAGGGAACAAGAGATCCCTTTGCCCTGCTAATCAATATATTTGCTTGGGTATAAGGCCAACTTCAGGACATCCAAAGCGAGTGTGAAGGTCCTAGCACAGCCCCTCCCCCAAGCCTCGGCTACAAGCTCTGGCCTTCGGTGGTGCTGGAGCCCTGGGGCCAGGTGGTGCGTGCTGGCTTGACATCAGGCAACACCCACAGGGACCCAAGAAGGACCCTTCTCAGGGCTGAAGCTGTACAGGTGGTGGTGCTAACAGCTCTCCAAGGCACTTCCTGGGGCCCAGTGAATCCTCGACGGTGGCAGACAGACCGGAGTCAGTGGCTCTGGCTCTGCCCACCAGAACAGAAGCTTTAATGTTCACAAATTCTTGGAGGCAGAGCTGGGAGAGTCCTTTGTGATCATCTAGTCAAACCCCTTGGCTTTCTTGCTAAAGAACTGAGACCCAGAGAGGAAAAGAAACTTGCCCAAGATCACACAGTAAGTGGGCATCAAAGGCCAGACAAGAACAGATACCTTTTAACACTTCCTGCCTCATCATCTGCCTGCTCCATTGCCTTGGAAATGCCCCACATCCCCATCACACCAACACCAGCCAGTGGGTACTGGATACCCATGACACTGGTAACTACTTGGGGGGGGGGTGGGTCATCAACTCCCCAGGGACACAAAGGAGTCCCCCTTCCTTTTAGGTGAGGACATGTCGATGGACCTGCCACCTTCTGGGGAAGGATTCCCTTTGCCAGTGGGCACAGTGGCCTCAGGTGCTCTCTCCTAGCCTGCAGGGCCAGCCCAGCCTAGCCCTGGAGAACCGCAAGGGCAGGAGGACACCGGTGGCCCCAGCCCCTCTGGCCCTCCACTCTTGCTCCTGCAGGATTCCTGATCCCTCATAAGTCTACAAAGGAAGGGAGTGGGCAGACTCTCATCTTCCCACCCGGCCCCCATCTCCCAGGCAACCTCTTCAGGAGCTTGGTGCTTTCTAAAGAACTGTCCCTTCTCTCTCTCTCTGCATGTCTGTGGACAGGACACACACATAAGATGAAAGACAGCTGGGCTATCACATCCTGATGATACTGAAGTAGAACTTGGGCTAATTCACACAATTTGCCTTAGACTAGGTAACTGCTGGTAAGAAAGTCCAATTGCTTTTCTCCACACCTGGGGTCTACAAACCTTCACCAATGTCACTGTCAGTCACAGAGGAACATGGGGTGGAGACAGGGGAGGAAGGGGAGAGGTGTTTGGTGGGTTCAAACTGCAAAAACAACTACATGGAGAATCTATCCACAGGTCTGCCCCTCCCAGCCAGAGGAGGGTGGCCTTCAATGCAGTCACGTTTTAGCTGCCAGAACTGTGTTAATCATCTGCGACAGTAGACATCCTCTCATGTGTCTTGAGCCCCCATCCCCACCCATCCAAGCCCTCGTGCCCCATTCTCCTGTTTCTACTCCCCATCCAAAGTCAAACTCAGAGCCGTGGTGGCTTTCCTGGGGGTCAACAGGAAAAGAGAGGGGGATGGAGAGGTGACTGCAGTGAGGGGGTGAAGGTGGTGCATGTGGCCCTGCTGGCATGGTGATGTGGGCCAATCCTGAGGCCAGAGGTTCACCACCATGACCTGGAAGACCACTGGGCCCCCTGGAAGAAACTGGAAGAACAAAGGGGAGGGGGAACCAGGACAGGAAGTAGACAAACAAGCATCCTAGTGCGTGAGAGTGGACCTGGAGCCGCCCAGAGGGAGAGCCAGCCCCAGTCTATCTGTCGTTGAGCTGTGGAGAGCCGGTACCATCCTCCTCTTCCTCCTTGTCGTCCTTCACACCCTTCAGTCTCTGGCGGGCAAAGTCCTCAAACACAATGTCGTCATCGCTGGTGGGAAAGACAAGGAAAATGGGTGTGTGTGCAGGGCAGGGAGAGGAGGCTTAACCAGAGGGGTCAGAGGGCCAGCCCAGCCAGGTGGGGCTCAGAGGCTGGACTCTGGGGCTGGCCTCAGGCAGAAAGGCTTGTTAAGCTGGCACATCTGGATAGCCATCTGTGGCAGTGGGACTGGCCAGTTGTGGCAATACCAGAGGGAGGCATGAGTTTGCCGTTCATGGAAAATGACCCAGTTCTTGAGGAGCTGGGGTTGGGAGACATATTAAATGAGGGGTGGGTGGTGTGGCTGGGCTAGGGCCAGAGGAGGACCTTATTCTCACTGTGAGAGACCAGGCCACCAGTAGTTTCACAGCATATTCTGAATCTCCCAAGAACAAGCCCAAGAAAACCCACTCACCCACCCAAAGAACTGCCCTCAGGAAACATTCCTGTTTTCTGCACAGGAAGAGTGGGCTTGGCTTGAAAGAGAAAACCACGAAGGCCCTTTCTGCAGGGAAGTGTCAGCTCACATTCTATGGTGAGGGAACTCGGATAAGTCAGGGTCTGCTTCAGGGGGAGAGGGGACAGAGTCGGGGGGAGATTGGGGTGAGGGGCAAATCTAAATAGCAGGGCAGAGAAAAGGTGGGTGGGTAAAGAGGGTGCCTGAGTGGGACTTCAGGGCAAAGAGCTGCTTCTAAGAACAGTGACTTCTCTTCTACCATAAAACACGTCCACATAGGCCCACCCAAGGCCCCAGCCCCACAGAATTCAGTCAGCTGCATGGGGTGTCCTCGTAGCTGACTTAAGACCCCCTATCCCAAATATCTCCTGGTGGACAAAGGAAGGGCAGATTTGGAACTGGAGTAAGAAAGCTGCTTGGCCCTGGAGATGCTTTGTGATGTCCACCCAGGTCCTCCTGCTCTGGCCACTGTCCAGTGATGCATTGGAAATCCACATTGGTCCTCAGGAGTCAGAAGCAACAAGATTCCCCAGAGTCTTCCCCACCCCACAGCCTGATTCCACTGGCTGGGCACGGGCAAGGCAGGATAGCCCCAGCCCAGGGCCACAAACCAGCCCTGTGACAGCCGAGCCGGTGCTGTGGATGGACGAACAGACTGACGGACTGACGGACGTGCAGGGACGAGGGAGGAAGACAGACCCCACCAAGGCAGGAGGAAGAGGAACAGGCACCGAGGGTCCTTCAAGTCACATGCAGGCAAGCAGGTTGCTGAAGAGGTGAGCAGAGGCAGCTCTCAGCAAACAGAGTTAGACCAGCTGCTCTTCAGGGGTTAATAAGCATAAATGCAAATAACCTGGTAGCCCTGCCCACCACCCAAGATCTGCCCCCCAGACATCTGCTCAAGGTTTGGCTTACTTGGTGTCAAGTTCTATGAGATTGGTATCTACCGGCGCCTCGTTCTCTGTAACTGAACACAGGGCAAGTGAGCGCCTATGGGTTAGTGGTGAGGAGGCTTGGGAGCAAGTGGGCACGGGTCCCCACCCCAGGACAACTAAGCTAAGATGGGGAGGGAAAAGGAAGAAGGGGAGTGGAGAAAGGATGGGCTGGTCCCTTGTCTCAGAAATACTCCAAATCATTTTAAATGCAGGAAGGAGGGTCCAGGGAGTGCTGAGGAGGCCCACAGCATCCCCAGGGTAACAGAAAAATCTCTGGACCCTGCTCCTTTTGGCATTTCTCCAACACGACTTAGATTCATTTGTTGCATGCATGACAGCCACTAACTCTAACACAGCCATTTAATCACATTGTCACATCTCCGAACTTGGGGTATGTTTTATGATCAATGGTATTTCATAGTTTAATTGGAACATTTTTCTTCCTTTGTGCTACATACTATAATGTCTCTTTTGACTGAAACAGTCTTAGGTTTAATGAAAGACGACCAATCTGGTATCACCTGGAAAAATTAAGGGGATGGTGTGTCCAGGGACCATCTTATCCATGCAGCCCCTCTGCTACACCTGGATGCAAGCCAGGGCTCCAAGCATGGTCAGTACCCCTCCCAATACCACCCCCAGTCCATGGAAAACAGAGCCAGACCTCTCTGTCTCCTAGGGAATCAGATGCAAAGAGGAGTGTGGGCCTCAAAAAGCATCCTGTGAGCTGGGGAAGAGGGCTGACCCTGGGCTGAAGGCCAACCCAGAGGGAGGTGGGGTGATGGCAGCTGGTGGACAAGGGGGTCAGCTGTCTGGAAACCCCATCCCAGTGACCCACAGACCTTACTCACCTTCTCGATGTGGGGGTTCCTCTTTGGGCTTGGGGTGCATTAGGGTGAAGGGCAGTTCCACGGCCACATCACTGAAACAGAGACCCAGTCCCAGTGAGCCTCAAACCCAATCCCAGGCTGTAAGACTCAATGTCTTCTCAGTTTGAGGACTAGGAAGGATTTCACGGTTAGAGGAGGTAGCTCTGGGGCAAGGGGCAGGAAGAAATCTGGCCTCAAGGCCCAGTTCCATCACTCTCTGAGCATCAGTCTCTCTAGGAGTTGAACTGGGAGAACTTTTCTCCTGGATCCAAAAAGACATGGAAGCTTCCCTTTTCCTGAGAAGGATCCCTAGATTCCCACAAACCTGGAGAGGTCATAGAAGTGGGAAAAGGATCGCCCAGGGCAGTGTGCATCTTGGTCACTGGGTGGCTCTAGAGGTGCCCTGGGACTCTGCTAGCCTCAAATGGCCACAGTCAACCCAGCTTTCCCTGACACTGCTCTTCCCAACTTCCAGGCTGGAACTCCTCCCACCCTCATTCTGTCCTATCTCCCAACATCTCCAGCAGGCTCCTGCAAAAGTGCTTGGGTGGCCCTAGCCCCCCGCAATCTGGATGATGCACTGCTGAGGTCAGTTTAATCAAATTCAAGCTGGATGGGACCCAGGTCTCAGCACTGTCTACATTGTGTACAGAGCCTTGAAGCCGTGTGGGGGTGGAAGGTTGGGAGAGATGCTGCTACTGGTTAGTGCTTCTGAGCAGGCCTTCTCTCCTCTTATCCCTGATTGACAGAATAATAACAAGAGCAGACACTTAACATGGTGCTGACGCTCTGCCAAGGAGTATTCTAGAGTAGCTCACTAAATCTTCACAACAACGCTATTATTATACCCAAAGTACAGATTGGGAAATTGAGACCAAGGAGAAAATGATCTTGTCCAAGGCCACACAGCTATTAAAGGGAAGTAACATATTGAGGATTCTGACTCCATAATTCACACCCTTGACCACTGTGTGGTAACAGATCAGAATTGAGAAGGTGATTCCACTCATCCTTGGCTCTTCGCTCTGCTCAGGGTGATGTCACCCTACAAGGCCCTGCCAACTGTTGAGTGCCTGCAGGCACTGCCTCATCTTACTGACCTTGCTGTCCAGAGCCCAGCTGAAGGAGGACGGGACATGGGAAACAGGCAGTGCAACCAGAAAGGGCAGTTCCACCAGCCCCACCACTCACTGAAGGGCACTTTCCATCTTCAAGTCTCACTGAGCTCATCCAGAAAGCAGGGATAACTATGCCTACTCTCTAGAACCACTTCCAGGAGATGATGTAGGTAGCAGGCTTGGTAAAACTGACACTCGTGCCTGCCAGAATCATTACCTCCCCTCAACAGGAACATGGGCGTTTCATAAGGGTATTGAAACAATTTGGCTGTGGGTTTTTGTTTTTGTTTTTGTTTTGTTTTGTTTTTTGGCTTCCAAAAGGGGATTGCTTCTCCAGATTCACTTGTAAGAATGAGCTGTCAGAATGGAAGATTGAGATTGCCAATCTTTACTAAAGCCATCCAGGATACAGATGGAACAATCTGGACCTTAACCTTCCACCAGGCTATGAGCAATCAAGGGCAGGGGTGTGTGTCTGATTCCTCTCTGAGACCTTGGTCCCAGCACAAGGCTGAGCTCAAGTCTGGGTTCAGGAACTCTTTACTGAATTATATTGAATCAAACCGAATTGAATTAATTTCATCTCTCCAAACGGACTAAGATTTCTTGGGATGAGTAATGTTGGCTGGCATCTTGTGACAGGAAGCAAAACCAATGGGTTTGGGGCACATAGATTTTTGGAATATATATGGATCCAGCTGGCTCCAAGGAATTCTTGTCTACAAAAGCGAATCTCTTCAGGACTTCTTAGCAACACCCAGCCAGCAGTTAGTTCTCATTAGTGTAGAAGTTTGAAAGCCACAAAGCCCGCATTTCTCCAAAACATCCTGTAAAACAGACTGATTTGGGGGGGGGGGCACTCCCAGATCAGTGAAGCCAGCTCTGCTGTCTGCATCCCATCCAAAGCCAGCTCACTTGGATGGGATGGAAGAGCAGAGTGAGGTTTTAAAGGACAAACTGCATCTCCCCAGTTCCTCTGGAGAGGGTTCTAGACTCCATACATGCCTGAGCCTGGCAATCAAAAGTGACTGCTTAGAGTCCTTCCAACCTGCTGCCCGCAGTTCTGGATAGTCAGGCCAATGGTCTGGGCCCTTCAGAAAGTGGGTTGTTGGGGTTGAAGGGAGGGACTTTACCTGGATGCAAGATCTCCCAACAGGCTGGGTAGGTCAGAGGAGGCGGGAGAAGTGGTCAGGAGAGAGTTCAGAGAGGAAGAAAACAGAAAGCACGTTCATTCACTACCTCTGTTCCCCTCTGGGGTAGAGAAGACCCTGGGACACACTCCACCCACCCCTGTACAGTTGTAACTACCCATTCAGGGATATACAGAAATGGCCTGAGCCCTGACTAGGGAACTGAGACCCAAGTGCAGCTCAGTCAAACCCCCTGCGAGGCCACACTGGGCCCCAGGATGGTCATCTGTAAAGAAGACATAAAAGCTAAGCCCTGTGCCGCCTGCCCTGGGGAAGCTGGGACTATACAATGGCAGAAGGAAGCACTTTAGGATTCCCCAGGAAGGAGCCTGAGGCAGACTGTGGGTCCTGCAAGAGTCATAGGACACAGGATTTGGGATATGCGACTCTGAGATGTCATATAATACGTGGTGAGTATGACACACTGCCACCTGCACGAGGCATTATTCTAATAATAAAGGGGATTTGATACCTAATGTTATTAGCTTCCCAATCTTGTCATAGAAATTTACAAACTAAAAAAAAAATTCCCTCTGACAAATTAGAAATCCTAATTCTAAGTTTATAACAACACATAGGCCAATATATGGGGAAAAGTGGGAGTTCTTTCTGAGCTTCCACCAGACTATGCTCCAGGTCAGGGAATATGTTTGGTCCACAACCATGTCCCCAGCACCCAGCCCATGACTTGCAATTAGGGGAGGAGATTTCAGGAAATGTTGGGGGAATTGTTTGAGCCTCTGTTTCCCCATTTGCAAAATGGGAGAGTCAGAGTATCCCTGATCCAACTTTGGGATTTGGAGCTCCTTGAGCCATTTCCCCAGCAGATCAGCCTGGGCATGAGTTGGGGTGGGTACTGTGGGCTGAGATGTGATGGGGAGCACAGAACCCCTTGGAGACCCCAAAGCACAGACTCTGGGGAAGCTTCCCATCACTTCCCACATGACCAGACTGGGGATAGGGAAAAAGAGGAGGAGAAAGAGGAGGAAGAGGAGGAAGAGAAGGAGAGGGGTGGGGAGAGAAAGAGGGAGGGGCAAGAGAGGGGCTGAAGGCCTCCAAAGCAGGAGAGGGAAAGGGGTGGAGGAAGAGGAAGAGGAGCATTGCAGGAGGAAAAGGAGGAACAGGATGCCACTAAGAGGTCCAGCAACAGGCAAAATAGGGCAGGGACACTCCTTGCTGCACCTAGAGGTCTGGGGCTGGGCTGGAGCACTCACCCGCCCCGAGACACCACCAGCTTCACCTTCACTTTGTAGGAAACAATGATGCCCAGGATCTCCCGGTTGGCTCCTTCCCTCAACCTGCAAGGTGACATAGGAAAGCCAGGTCATGGGGCTTGCTGGGCAGGCAAGACACTGCAGGAGTAGGGTGCAGAGGGGCCATCGGCTATCAGTCCCTCTCCTGGCCACTCAGCCACCACTGCAGGTGGAGCCCAGTGTGTGAGGAAGGCGAGGTCTGCCCTGGGGGAACAGGAGCTCAGAGCCCTGGGTTCCAAGTCTGGCTGTGTGACCCTGGGAACCCCCACTTCCCTCCTGAGGCCTGAGTCCCAGCAGTGCGGTGAGGGGCGGCTCTTCCTGCTTTCAGGTAGATTCCCCTTCTCTTGCTGCTAAACCAGACTGGCAGTTCTGAGAGGTGAGGGCAGTTGGCAGGGGCGGGGGTAACAGACCTGAAGAAGGTGGTGTTTCAACTAGGTCTTGAAGGCAGGTAGGACTTGCGAGCAACTGCTTGGAGGGGAGTGGGTAGCATATGCAGGGGTTGATAAGAGAGCATTTGGGCTGGAGTGGTGGGCAGGGGTGCTGCAGAGGCAAGTCAAACTCCCAGGAAGGGCAGAGCGGGTCCCTACACTCCCAGGTCTCCACTAGAGCAGGGTGGCCTCAGAGAGCCTGTGATGACCTTGGAGCAGGAGTGACCATATGGCCCTGGGATCCCTGCCTTCCAGGGGCACCCCCATGTGGTTTAGCCCAGCTCACTGCCCTCATCTCTCCAGACTCCCCAAGCCCATCCTGATTCATCCTCTCCTGCTAGGACCCTTCCAGAAGCCACTCCCTTCCTTCTAGCCTTGCTCTGCCTCAAGGACACACCCCATCCAACTGAAGACAATAGGTCAGGAGCTGCTGCCTCTTACAGGAAGCCTCTCAGGTTGCCCTCCCCTAGGCAAACCAGCAGAGCCCAGCACTGACTAAGAGAGCCTGGGCTGATGGTCCACCCTGTTCTCTGGGGCAGCCCTGGATAATGGTGGGAGTCGGGGACAGCTTCTCTAGCAGTTCAATCTCCTGAGGATGGGTCCTGGACAAGGCTTGGGAAGGGTGTAGCCAGAGCCCGTGCTGGCACTTGTGGGACCAAAGTGGCTATGAACCTATCTGGGGGAGGGGGGACATCCAGGAGCCTGGGACTAGGGAGGGTGGGTCCTCACAGGGTGCTGGAGGCCAGGTTTGTGTCCTCATGCTTGAGCTTCCCGTCCAGGGCGAGGCCTCGCTTCTCTCGGTTGTTGGCCAGGAAGGGGGTCAGCGTGTAGACCTTGCAGAATGTGGAGCTGGGCGCCACTGTGTCACTGGGAAGAAAGGAGGCAAGTATGGAGATGCCTCCCCAGAGCCAATCCCAGCCTCACCCCCAGCCCAGCCAGGACACGGAGCGCGGCCCTGCTCCAAGCCTCCCTCCCCCATGGCAGGGCCACTTGGGCCAGGCCCAGCTCTGGTAGGGAGACCACTGCCACCAAAAGGGGCACATCTCTCCTCCACACACAAACAGCAGTGACTCTGGAATGATCCAACAGCTTCATTCATGGCTCACATGCAGCCGCAAGTTTTTAAAAATTCAGTGTACTGCTTGGCACTTGCTGTGTGACTAGGATAACTTCTTAGTGGAGAGAGCATGGACTATATTTTTTTCTACCACATCATGAAAAAATTTCAAACCTACAGGAAAACTGAAAGAGTTGTGCAGTGAACACCCATATACCCAACCTCTGGGTTCTACAATGAAGACTTTACTTGTTTTACCTCATCTCTATCCACCGTGTGTAAGGTGTTTGGATTGCTGAGCTTTTACCTGCTTTTGCTCTATCCCCCACCCCTTTTCAACAATGAGAGAGCTGGGATGCAGCAGGCCTTGGAATTGGAAGAGCCCAGCTCTGCCACTGACCAGCTCTGTGAGGCTGAGCAAGTCACATCTCTCTGGCCCCATTTCCTTCTCTACATACTGGGGCGGCAGCAACCCTGACTTGGAGCGCTTTGTGAGGACTAAGCAAGACTCGGAATGGGATCGACTCCCCAGCCATCCAGGCTGGTAGGTTAGGTGCCGGGGCCATGCAGATTGGGCATTTTCCATTCTTTACGGATTACATGTTATTTTGGCCTAGAGTCACTTCACTTTACCCCCACCTCTTGCCAGAACACTATGCCTTGTGGCTTTGATTTTCTAAAAATCAAGAGTGGATATAGTACCTAACAGCAGGGAAATGTTTAACCCAATCATCACATGTTCACCTATATGACATTAAAAACAATCTCAAAGACCAAACAGTAACATTCAAAAAATATTTTTAGGTTGCAAAAATACCGATTGCTATTGCATGTAAATAAACATACACATGAAAATTTACATGAAATGCAGTTGCCCCCCAAAATTATTTGCAGGGCCAGGAGAAAAAACAAATGCGTCTTCTAATGGGCCCATCTACTTCCTTTACTTAAGAAAAGATACTTCACTTAGGATCTCTCCTCTTGCCTTAGCTAACAAGCTTGGGACAAAGTTCCCTGGGCTCAACCACAGTAGCCCTCCTTAAACTAGATTTTTCTGTTGTTTAATGTAATTATTTTCTACCCTCCCGCACAAACCCCTTTTATCCAATGACTTGAATTATTCTTTTATGTGTACCTAGTGCCTTACTCTCTTTGCTTTAGCTGCCAGGAAGCTCAGAGCAAAGTCTCTCCCTTCAGTCTAGGTTTCTGGTACAGTGTAATTATTCTTTTCTCACCATAACCCCAGTCCCCTTAGATTCATTAGCTCTTATTTTCTTATTCTAGTTTTAATGGGTCTTTTCCCTGACTGTCACATGCACTTCCTTGTAGCTAAACCAAGTAGATGGTCTCTAAAAGGCTGTTCAGGGTCAGCTACTCTGAGTGCAACAAAGTCTGAGGCCCAGCCCTCTGCCAGGTGGAGAAGAGCCATCTGATCCTGTAACTGGACCCAGGGCTTCTCTTTCCCCCATCCAATCCCACACGTCCAAAGCTGGGCTTTTGCCCACTTACTCAGCCTCTTCCATGGCCACGGGGCACTTGTACTGGGCTGTGTTGAAAAGGCAGATGTCTGCATACTGGCGCACTGGGGAGGAAGAGGGAAATGAGGTGGGGTGAGCCGGGGTACAAATCCCAGGCATCCCAGGCTCCCTGAGTCAGGGAAGTTCAGCACCAGGCAATAGCTGGAGTCCACTGGGGGCTTCTGCAGGAGATGGATCCGTCCTCCACCCAAAGGACAGCCCAGACATGCCCATTCCCTTCCACAACCAAAAGTCTCCTCCTCAGGGAAATCTACCCAGAACCCAGGGAACCTAAAAGAAGAAGGGGCCTCAACAGTAAACTCATTACCTGGCCAATAACCAGCCTGTGTTATCAGTCTCAAAAGCCTTACCCTTTGGCTTAGAGTAGGCCTTGGGCTTCCCTGAGGACCAACAGTTATTTACAAGGCTGTTAATGAAGGGAGAGCCTTCAGCTACCCCAACCCCTGGAAGGAGACTCCTGGGTCGCCCCTGGGCTGGCCCTCTGCCCGGGTACCCGAGATCTTGATCTTCTTCACTGTCTTGTTGGTGTTGTTAGTGACATGGACGTTGACGCTGATGGGTTCTCCGTGGTAGTAGATCTGGGAGGCATAAGAAGGGAGAGGGGTGGATGGGAGGATTCCAAAGCTCTAGATGAGAAGGAGGGAGAAGAGGTCCCACACACATCTCTGGGATTCCCTAGGCCTTGGCCACTCTGACACTGACCCCAAGTTCATCAGCCACTTCCTACTGATGCTACGCCACCAGGCATATTAGACTTAGTTCCTTTGAGGGATCTTGAAAGATAACTGAGTTAGAAGGTGGTATTTCTGAGTTCCAGTCCTGGGTGGGTCACCAGAAGTAATGGTAACAGTAATGATAACGATAATGAGAATGTGAGCGGTGTGACCTTGGACAGGTTATCTAAGCCTCAGTTTCCCCGTTCATACAATGGAAGGGTTGGAGTAGGTAATATATCAAGTCCCTGACGGCTCTGACGGCCTGGAATTTAGACTAAGGTGGGTCTGAAAGAAGCAGGAGGAAGGTGAGGAGGGGCTGACCCCCTCACTGAGGGAACCAGTTCTGAATCTTCATTGAAGACCCTCAACTTGCATCTTTCCCCTAGCACTTGCCTTCAGCTGCCCCTGCCCCAAGAGAGGGAGAGAGGGTGCCCACACTTCAAGGGGGGACAGTGATGCAGGGATTCGGCCAGGACCCTTTGGGAGGTACAATGACCTCTGAAGTCAATTGCAACATTCAGGCTCATGCCCCCCTCTGCCACCCCTTTAGTCCCCAGGAGGCTTCTCCAAATCCCCCAAGGGAGGTCTCAGCTCCCCGGAGCCCTGTGGTCCTTGGACTGGGGGCAGAAGCTCCTACTTGAGGAGTCCCAGAGGCCATGAGAGAGCTGGGATCTGAGGCTCCAGCCCTGGGAGATTAGCTCCCACCCCCACCCCCACCCCCAAGCCTCCTACCTCCTTATCCAGGGAGGCCTCCAGATGCAAGGGCTTATCTGACATAAGGAACTGCCTGGTGGTTTCGGCTGTGGGCTGGGGGCCAGGCCTCTCTGGGGCATACTGAACCTTCCGGATGACCAGGCGCACAGAATTCCTAATAGAGATGGGCAAAGCACAAGACGATCAGAGTCACCTGCCTCCATCCCCTTCCCTTGTGACCCTCACATCCTTCTTTTACTCAAGAGACTGCTATGGCTACCATGGCTTTAGAATCCAGTCCAAACTGCAGACATTGGCATAGGTCTTGTCACCATCTGGTCCCATTCCAGCCTCCCCCATTCTGTCCCCAGCCTCCCCCACTTTCTCACTGTCATCCTTAATGGTCTATCTAGTTCTCTTCCTGGAGCTCAGCCTACACTGGGTCTCAGCCTATAACACGCTCTTTAGGCTTCTGCCTTCATTTGCTTCCTTCCTCAAGGCCCAGTGAAACAACTGTTCTTACAGGAAACCTTCCTGGATCCGCCCACTCTGATCTTCTCCTGGTCTGAACTCCCACAACATCAGAGGCCAAACCATCCCATGGTCACAATTTAGGTGGATTTGCGTCTTGGTAACCAGCAGGATGCTAAAAAAGGGACCGTGTTTCACTTCCTGCATCCCTTAGGTCACCAAATAGTGTGAGCTCCTTAAGGACAGAAGCTTTTGTCCAAATTGTTCACTGTTGTATTCTCAGCACCTATGACAGTGCCTTCTGTCATATAATAGATACCTGCTAAATATCTATTAAATAAGAATGTGCACAGGGGACAAGGGACCCATGAAGAAACAGGGGCTTGGAAAGGTGACAGAGTTCAGTGAGGGGGTACTGATTCCGTCAGGGGCATGCAGGCCAGTAAAGAGGACAAAGACTCGGTGAGAGGGTGGAAGCTCAGAGATGAGATGGGGCTCAAGGAAGGTGATGGGCTCATGGAGGAAAACAGGGACATGAAGATTTGATGAGGGGATGGGGACTCAGTCAAGCAGTCTCCGGGGTGTGCTAGGTATTCCAGCATCCTCATGTCCCAGATAAGCCACCTCCACTCCCTGGAACTGGATAGTCAGGGTTAAAGTCCTGGCTCTCCCCTTACTAATTGTATGACCTTGAGTAAATTAACCTCTGTGCCTCTGTTTCTTCATCTGTGCAATGGTGACAAAAGCCAAACCCACTTCTTAGGGTTGCTGTGAGGATTAAATTAGTTCAGACATGTCTACCACTTTGAACTGTGTCTGGTGCCTAATAAGCTCTTGATAAGTGATAATTGCTGTATCATTGTTAGTGACTCTGGCGTGGACTTAAAATATCCCATTGGTGGTCAGTTGAGAGTGCTGGCTCTCAACGTTGCTTCCTCTTCCTTGCTCTAGTTTGGATCCCTGCCACAACCTACAACCCCCTTCCTTTCTCCTTGTTGCAAGTCTTAAGAAGAAAAGGGGGACAAAGAAGCAAGGGAGAAGGGTCCAATCTCCCTACACACGTAAACTGCCCCCTCTGGAGTTAGAGATGCCTGCAATGCATCCTGTGACCACCAGGTGGCAAACTCAGCCCACTCCCTAAGAGGTTGCAGCGCCCTCAGGAAGCAGCTCAGGAGGCAGGGTACATCAGAATTGGGGGCTGAGGCCAGCCTCGCCAGGAGGCAGGGCAGAGCCTGACCCCAGGAAGGGCAGGTATGAGAGCGGGGCTGGGCAGCTCACCCTAGAAGTCAGGGCCAGTTATTTCTGGCTGTTAGCCTGGGGTCTCTGTCTGCCCAGGGCTGTGTCTCTCCGGGAGAATGCTTTCCCTCTCTGAGACATGGCTGACCTCCTGCCCTGGGTAGTTCACTTTCTCCACTTCCCTCCCTTGCTTAGAAGCCTCCACTGACCACCACCACCCCACCACCCCACCACCCCTGCCTCCCCAACCTCCTGCTGCTGGCCTCCCGGGAGAACTGGTTGGGCAATGGGGGTCCAGGCTGGCCGGGAAACATCTTGTTCACTGTTTAAAATAATATGAATTTCGTGGGTTTGTTTTTTTTTTTTTTCCAAAACAAAATAAAAGGACACTCTGTCTGGAGAGGAAGAGATTAGAGGCAGGGAGATAAAGGAAGCAGGTATAGTGGTGCAAAGGAAAAAATGCTGAGGCCCGAGTCAGAACCATTGAGCCACCTCTCCCAGGAAACCCTCATGACCTGCCAGGCTTCCAGAGTGCCCTTCACAGAGCTCCCAAGGCTGGAATGCGGGGCCCCTCCCCGCACACTTCCAGGCATTGTTACTTCTGTCTTCTCCGGACTCAGCCCGTCCTGTCTCCCTCCCTCTGCCAGCAGGCAGCCAATTCCCAGGGGGGGAGGGGGGAGGGCGGTGGGGGGGGGGGCAGAGGGCTGCGCCTTCTTACCGCTTGTGGATCTTCTCCTCCAGGTTCTCCGCGCAGAAGGCTTTGACTTCGTAGTCCACCCCACAGGCCTGTAGGGAAGGGTCATTGACCACATGGCCTCAGAGGCCAGGCTCCCGCGAGCACCGCCAGCCCACCCTCTTATTTAACAGGGCCTCTGGATGGGAACACCAAGTACCCTCCCCAGCCTGACCCAGCTCACTCTCTGACTCGGGCCCCTGCACTCTGCCTGGTGTGGGGTTGCCTCCCCTACTTGACCTTCCCACAGAGCTGCTCCCTGACCGGGCTCCTCTCCAGACCCCTGCCTGTCTGGGTGGCTGTCCTCATCAAGGCAGCCGCCCAGAAATAACAATAGGCACCTCAACAACCCTGTTCTGGGAGCGCAGACTACACTGGCTGCACCCTTCAGCATCTCACTCCCTGCTCCTGACCCCATGACCAGGCACATCCTATCACCTTCATTTCACAGATGAAGAAATGGGCTCAGAGATCTGAGGCTTGGAACACTCATGGTGTCACGTCTGAGCCTCAGTTTCCCCACCTGTGAAACAGTGATAACTGCACCTCCAGACAAGGCTGCGAGACCAGGCGGTAGTCCAGAGAACATTCTGCAGCCAACACCGAAGCCAGTGAGAATGACTCAGGAGAGCCCCTGGGCACATAACTGAGAGCGTGAGAATGACACCATACCTGCCACCCCTTCTGAAAAGAGACTGCTTATCTGAGCCAGGATCAGCCTGGCCTAGATGCAAGGCGACTTCTACAGGAAGGGCCCCAGCACTCCCCAGAGAGAAAGCCAGGGCCCTGGGGACACAGGGTCATCGACCCAGGGAGATGCTCCTTCGGGGGGTGACCCACCTTCCCTGTGTCTTCAGGCCCCGGCTGCAATGTCACAGAGCATGGGAGGTTGGGAGGGATCTGTTAAGAGGATAGACAGACCTGTCACATTCACCACTGACCTCCCGTGTCTCCCATCCCTGCCACCCCTACACACATTCATTAGACCAGGGACCCCTAAGGACAAGCCATGTCCCTTCCATTAGACTCGGGGATTCAGAGGACAGACCATGGCTCCCCATCAGACCATGCCAAGCCATGTACGTTAGACCAGAGGCCCCTTCACTAAAGCCAAGGATTTCAGTGTTTTTAGTTATCTAAGGTTTTAGCCCAGTACAGTCCCTACAGAACAAGAGTTGGAAAAGGTCTTTCCATGATGTCCACTGTGGTAGGCAGAATAACGGCCCCCCAAAGAGGTCCACATCCTAATCTCCAAAACCTGCGACCATTACCATAAATGGCAAAAGGGACTTTATAGGTGTGATTGAGTTAAGGATCCCAAGATAGGGAGATGCGACTGGATTATCCAGGTAGACCTGATGTAATCACAGGGTCCTTAACAGTGAAAGCAAGAAGCATAATAGTCAGCATCAGAGTGATGGGATTCGAGAAAGACTGGACCTGCCATTGCTGGTTTGAAGATGGAGGAGGGACAGGCTAGGGCCCAAACATGTGAGTACCTTTCCTCTAGAAGAAGGAAGAGGCAAGGAAACAGATTCCCTCCTAGAGCCTCCAGAAAGAATGCAGCCCTGCTGACACTCGATTTTAGCCCAGTGGGACCTGCTTTTGACTTCTGGACTCCAGAACTGTAAGGTAACACGTCTGTGTTTTAATTGGCAGGTCTAATTACTGCCAGGTTTGTGGTGGTTTGTAACAGCAACCACAGGAAATCTACAAAGGAGAGGATGGCTCCTCCTCTAACCCTCACAGAGAGCCAGGGGATTTCACTGAATCACAGAATCAGAGTCTGAGAAACAGGAAATTTGAAAATCCAGAATCTTGGAGTCTTGGAGGGGAAAGGTGGCAGAGAAGGGAAATCCACAACTTGCCATCCTCGTTTGTGAGCTGGGTTGAAGCCGGGCTAGTGGGCAAATGGTCTGAGGGAGGAGACAGCCTTGTAAAGTGATCCAGGGGCCAGAAAGGGCTCCTTCTGTCTCTGCAGCCCCCACCCCGACCTCCCTTTCTCCCACCAATGACATGGACTCAGGAGGGTCTGAGGAGTAGCCCAGAAGTAAGGGTGACGCCGCTGGCAGTGGCCAGAGACAGTTAGCAGGCGATGTAAGTGCCAGTGCCCTGGTCCCAGCGTACACGGGCAAACTGGTTGGCATGGAGCTGCTGTCCCAGCTGCCCCCATGTGCCCCGCAGAGGGCTTCCCAGAGATGGTGCTTCTGGACTGGGGCCCCAGGGGCTGGCAGTCCCTGACCTCAAAGGTGAAGGGGTAGGCATGCTCGCCCAGCTTCTTGATGAGGCGCTCCTGCAGCCGCGTCAGGGGCTTCTTGTCCTCGGGGGCCGGTGGGAAGGACTGCACGTTGGCCACAAACAGGTCCTTGCGAAAGGTCAGGCCCAAGACATCCAGGTCCTCCCGGCCATAGCGGAAGGCGCAGGTCAGTGTCACATATACTGTGGGAGCAGGGGGCACTGAGGAGGGGCCTGGGAGGGCAGCAAGCATGCCTCCCAGAGTGCTAGCCGCAGCCCTGGGGCTGGCTCCAGCGGAGGCACTGGTCTGTCCCAGAGCTCCTGCGGGGAGGGCTGCGCTGCCCTTGGGAGGCAGGTGTTGAGTGCTTGGCCCCTGGGAGTAGGTGGTGCTGACTGCTGGATCAGTTCTGTCCTTCTCCACCCCTACTGCGGCCCAGGGAACGTATGGACAGGGTTGACAGGGTTGACAGCGTTGGTAGGGGCTGGGAAGGAGCACAGTAGGAAAGAGTAGAGGGGTGGAACCAAGTGCTGGGCGGTGTCCGGAAGGCATGGAGTCTTGTCCCAGCTCAACCCCCACCTGCTATCTTCCTGCTGACCTTGGACAATCCCTTAACCTCCCCAGGAATCAATCTTCTCTTCTGTACAATGAGACCCTAACTACTGTCCTGTTCGCATCCCCAGCCTCGCAACAGTGATGATAGATTTATGTAAAAGT
This sequence comes from Camelus bactrianus, assembly GCF_048773025.1. NCBI lineage: Eukaryota > Metazoa > Chordata > Mammalia > Artiodactyla > Camelidae > Camelus > Camelus bactrianus. The sequence continues at coordinate 49,371,768 of NC_133548.1, forward strand.
GCTCAGAGCATGAAAATGTTCTCCCCAAGTGGGTGTGGGCAGGGCCGCCTCAGGCTGGAGGAGGCTATGGCACCTGATCTGACATTGGCTGGAGCTGTCAAGGGAAGAACCAATGAGGAGGGACAGGGACAGGCTTGTTCCCTTTATCGCCAGTGTTCTGCCTGGGAGTCAGGGAGGCCCGGGGCTGGAGGTTATAGGTGAGGAGGAGGCCCCTTGACAGGCTGGGGGAGGGGGCCACAGCCTCACCTCTCCTCTCCTTGAGATACTCAGGATCCACCAGGACCACACCATCTGGAGGAAGAACAGAGAGTGAGCAGACCACCCCGACTTGACCTCTAAAACTTCTGAGCCCCAAACACCAAGTTAAATTCAAACCCAACCATCTGTCTGTCCAAAAGCATCATGAGAGAAAACGAGAGGCCAGCACCCAGGGGATGGTACTGCCATGCCCTCCTCCACCCACGCACCCAGACTGGCCTTACAGACCAAGATTTTGACTTTGGGGAAATTATTTAACTTTTGTTTCTTCATCTGTTAATAAGAATAGTAAGATGGGTCCAAAACCCCAATATCAGGTATACTTTGGAATTCAGAAGTGTTGCCTTGCAGAAAGGTCAAATGGTCCATCTTCCATATACTCTCTAACGCCCTCAGCAGGCTCTGGGGCCACACCTCTTGGCAAACCCATTAATACCTCTTCAGGGTCATGTGAATATTTTCACCAAGAAGCTAAGGCATAACTAGCCTCCCATCAGCTCAGGTCAGGTTTGCCACTAATTGAATTCTGTGTCAAACTTATGAACAATTTGAAGCCTTCAGAACTTTTGGATTTAGGGATCAGGGCTTCTGATCCTGTAGTACCTACCTCACAGGGCCCCTGTGAGGACTAAATGAATTAATATATATACAGTGTTAGATGGTGCCTGGCACATGTGACACCATGGAGAATGTCCCAAAGCCTGGCCTTGGGAGTGCAGAGTCCAGCTGGAGACAAGATATTCTCTCTGCCCAGGACCCCAGGAGGCCAGGAACACTGGCTCAGGGGTCACCCCTTGCCTGACATCACCAATCTAACCCACCGCTGCCCCACCCCACACTGCCCCCTACAACCAACTGCTCAGGGAACCTCAGAGGCCACATTAAGAAGTGTACCTGCCCAGTCCCATCCCAGTGCTGGGCAGGTCCGAGGGCCAGCTGGTCAGGGTAATGCCCACCCTGTGCGCAGAGCGTGCCAGGCATCTTCCCTCCTTTTACTGTGGGGTTTCCTCTGTGCCTGGGCACCAGGGGCTGAGTGGAAACTCAGTGGAGGGGGCATCTCAGAAAGGGCACTCCCTGAACCAGGGGTGTCAGGGAAGGCTCCCAGGGGGAGGGAAACTGGGGTCAGGTCTTAAGAGCAAGTAAGGGCTGTTATTTAGATGACTAAGGGACGGGCCAGATGGAAGAGCATGGCTCTAAGGCTTGGGAGATCAGATCCTGAAGGCCAGTGGAGCAAGGAGGGCTGACCCTGACCTTAAATGTCCTGTCTGCAAGGCCAGGGGGCTCAGACTTGCCCCTGAGTTTGAAGCGGAACCAGGGGGAAAGTTAAGCTTCAGGAAGACATAATCACCTCAACATTGTGAAGGAAAAAGGTTTTCTCACTGTGTGTCATTTGAACAACTCTTGACAATGCCCCAGCACTCTCTGGGGTCTGCAGGGCCCAGCACAGGGCCTGGCCTGAAGTAGGTGGTCTGTGAACACTTGTCAAGCAGTTCTCAGATGCCGGTGTATGTTGGGGTAGCCAGATTCCCCGGCTTCTGCCCCTACCCCCAGGCCCCATGCCCCCGCTGCTGTGCTTAAAGGCCAATAGGTGTGGACATCCCTGGCCTCCGACAGCCTGTAGGAAACTTTGCCTTGAAGCAGGTCACAGGCGAACACAGGGATGCTTGCTCACTGCCTCCAAGTTCAGGGAGGAGATGGAAACAGCAGAGGGGGCAGTGAGCTTCAAAGGACACCAGATAGGGCAAGGAAGGAAAAGTGGGGTCCTGTTACTCCAGGTCAGGAAGGGAGGGGACTGGAATAGAACTGGACTCTGCAGCCCACAGCCTGCTCGGGGACCCCGGGGAACCTCCAGGTCTCCTGCCCCAACATTGCAAAGGCCTTCCTCCCAGAGAGCTGAAACCTGCCACTCCGCTTTCTCTGCCCAGCCTGGGCTCTGGAACCACACATCACTCCTGCCCACTTGGCCCCAGCACAGCCCCGAGACCACGTTCTCTCTGTGAACTTTTCCCCGAGCAACACATCCCAATTTCTTCACCTCGACGTAGCAGCTTCCAGGACCCATCCTCCCAACCTGCCACCTTCTTTGGCCTCATTCGAGTTTGTTCGTGTCCTTCTTTAGTCATTTAACCTCTCTGGGCTTCACTGTCCACATTTGTAAAATAGGGGTAATCCTGGGCCTCAGACAGCTGTGGGACGAGGCAATGAGATCAAGGCTCTTCTAACGAGAGCTATGGTTCTTAGAATCCTAACCGAGGGCGATTTTGCCCCCAAAGGGACATTTAGCAATGTTGAAAACCACTTTCGATTGTCACACTGGGATAGGGGGACTCCCAGTGTCTAACGGGTAGAGGCTAGGGATGCTGCTGAGTATCCTTCAACGCACAGGATGGTCTCTGCCAGCAAGGAATTATCCAATCCAAAATGTTAAGAGTGCCGAGGCTGAGAAACCCTGAACTAGGAAAAGTCCTTGTGGCCTTTAGCCACAGCCCAGCCTCTGGTAAGACCCCCATGAGAGTGAGGACAGCCTCCATTTCACAAGCCCCTAGGTTTTCCTTCCACCTCCCATCCTTCTCAATCAGGAGGCAGCAGAACAAAGGTTCGGTGGAGCCAGACTGCTTGGGTTTGAATCCAGGCTCCTTGATCTACTAGCTATGTGATCTGGGGAAGTCACTTAACCTCTCTGTGCCTTGTTCTCCTCTGTAAAGCAGTGATATAACAACAGTAGCTACCCCAGTGTTGGGAGCATATTAAGCCTTATGATAAGTGGTGGCTACTGTCAGCATCATCCTCATCCTCCTTACCAGGACATCTTCCCTGCTTCTTACCATAATTGCCTCTCGCATGCTCCTTAACTGAACAGGAAAGCAGCTGCTTGTAAGTGTTTGCTGACTGAAGCAAAAAGCCACGCACACCCTATTCTTGGACCAGGTCCCTCTGGAGACCTGAAGGCTATTTCTGGGCAGCCTCAACATGCCCTTCTCTGGAAGGGGCCAGGCCAGCTCTGCCTCCCCCATTGCCTCCCTCCCTGGCCTCCAGGGACTCACCCACGGGGTCCACGAGGTCGATGTGGTCCACAAAGTCCCGCTTTCCCAGATAGACAGTGAGCTGGGGAGGAGAGGCACAGGGCACATTAGCAGCTGTGGGCCCCGCCCTGGAAGAAACCCTGGGAGCTGCCGCAGAGATCCCTGGACCCATCCCTAACCCTCATTGAAATCTCAACTGGACTTGGACCCAAGCCCCAGGCCTGATACTAAGAATAACAAACCCTTGTACAATTTTAAAAGCACCCGTTCATCCCAAAACCCATGAAGAGGTTGTTACAGTTCCCATTTTGCAGATGAGGACACTGAGGCCTGGATGGGTCTTCATGCCAACAAGCACCACTGAGGGTCGAGGGGCAGCAGCAAAGAAGTCTGCTGAGTGGGGGTGCAGGCACATCTCTGAGAGGACAAGGGGATCCAGAGCAGGGCCAGAGGCACCGAGAACTCTGGATGCTGAGCTCTGTGCCCTTTCTGCTTCCTGCCCCTGTGCAGTCTGCAGGGATCCACTCGAAGGAGGACTTGTTTTCTGAGGCAGTAAGCCAGTGCCTCGCTCAGTAGCCAGCCTTCGGGGAGGAACCCCAGAGCTAGAATCCAAAGTGTCATTCTAGGTGCTTCCTACTCCTCCACAGTCCCTAAATCCTGACGAGTCTCCTGCCATCAGATTTCTCAATCCACCCCCTCTCTCCATCCCCACAGCCACCCTTGCCTGGACTGCATACCAGCCCCTCAGTGGTCTGCTGCCTAGAGCCTCCTGCACTTCAACCATTCTCCCCTCCTTAGCCAGACTAATCATCCTAAAATGCAAATTTAACCATAGTAGTCTGGTCTGAAAACCCTCTAATGGTTCCTCAGTGCCTGGAGGTGAGATGCCAAATGAGTTTCATTTCAGATGCCAACTCTGATCGATTGGTAGGGGCTGCCTGTAGCCCTGGGCTGAAAAGGAATCCAAGATGGAATACTGGCTCAGAAGGAAAGGGTAAAGGGTGACTGGTGATGTCTGCTGTGGGCACAGAAGGGAGACATGGGCGCACACGTGGTGCTATCTGCCAGTCCAAACCAGGAGTCCAGACTCCTAAGCCTGGCCATAAGACTCAAGTCCCAGCCCTGCAACCTCCCCACCTCAGCTCCTGTTCCCTCTGCCTCCCTCTTGGCATCCAGACTCCCTGCGATTTCTGTTCATGCCTCCAATATCCTTTTCCACACTGCCTTTCCTGGAAATGCATCCTTCCTCCAGGAAGCCATCCCTGAGCACCCAGGCTGGGTCTGCAGCCCCGGGGCATCCCTCTATCTCATACTTGCCACTTTATATGGCTGTAAGGGGCACGGGCTGTGCCTTATTATCTCAGTACACCCTCCCCCGATCCCCACCAGCTCAGCCTGGACCTGACATGGAATGATGACAGTAATATCTGTTTGCTAAACTGAGAAGAAAGCAGGATGGAGCCTGGGGCTGTGTAAGAAAGTGGGGCAGGCACTGCGAGCTGCCCCGGATAACAGGGCTGAGTAGAGAGGCTCCAGGGGCCACTCGCACCAGAGGCCTTGGCTCCCGTGAGGCCCTTGGCACGTGCTCTCATTACTGCACTCACAGTGCAGCCTCTCTGTGATAGGTCATGTCTCCCCACAGCAGGGCAGGGGCTCCCTAAAGTCCAGGGGTGCTGCACACCCCCTTGGACAGAAGGTTTGCTGAGAGGGCTCCTCCTGCTGTGACCAAGGGCTCCTAAGGACAGAGCTGTGTCTGCCCCTCAGACAGGGTGTTCGGGTCCTGCATGAGCAGAAGAGATGCTGGAGAGAAGACGAGAGTTTGGGGACAGGGAGGAGCCAGGGTGTGGCTGCTACAACTCACCTTTCCATTGGGGCTCGCCTTCTTGAACACCCTAGGGAGAGAAAGAGTGGGAAGGCCAGGTTAGGAAATCCTGCTCAGGGGAAGGCTCCTGCAGGCCATCCCTCAGCAGAACCGAGAACAAGGGGCCCAGAGTGACTTGCAGGGACCATCCAAGCATTGGGAGCCAGGCATGATCGGATCTCACCACCTCCCCCACTATCCCCACCCCACCCCAGCTGCCATGCTTGCCTTGATAGCTCTCCTGGGCTCCCTTGACACCCCCTTGGTCTATTCTTAACCCAGCAGGCAGGGGGAGTCTTCCAAGATGGGTCAGACCATGCCACTCGTTTGCTCAAAGTCCTCCCAGCTCAGGCAGAGGCACAGCCTTGTGTGTGTGTCTGCCCGCCTCCTTTCCCTCCCGGCCTCACCTCCCACTCCTCTCCCCAGCCTCCAGTCACGAGCCTGCTTGCCTTTCCTCCAGCACACCACCAACACACCCGGACGCTCTCCCCGCACAGAGCTGCTCCCCTGGCCTTAAGCCTTACTTATATGATGGGCTTCACCCTCTGTCCACTGAGCATTCCCAGTCCTCCTCTCACTCGACCTTCCCTTTTCCCACAGCACTCATGGCTTCCAAACCTACTACACAGCTGACTCGCTGATTACATTTATGCCTGTCTACTCTGCCAGTGTCAGCTCCGTGAAGACAGGGATCTTTGTCTCTCTTGTCCACTGATGCATCTATAGCACCTAGAATGGTGCACCTAGTAGGTGTTTAATATATCTGTGTTAATGAATGGCAGGGAGCAAGCTTCCAATAAATATTAGTTGAGAGGGTGAATGAATGAATTAGGGAAGGAATCAAGCGAGAAACTGAGGCCCAGGGAAGGGAGGGGATGTGCCCATGGCTGCACAGCAGAGCACTGGGTGTGAAGTCAGGAAGAGGCATGGTTCCTGACTCCCACAAAGTGCTCCCTCGGCCTTCCAGAGCCCGCTGTGGCCCTCAGCAACACCTCCTGCCCTCCCCACTAGCTGGGGGAGAGGGTCTGGGAGCCTGAGGCCCCTCACCTATCCCCATCATCTAGACCCAGAATTGCTCAGAGTAACATTGGGAGGGAGAGGAGAAATGTGAAAGGTAGAAACAGAGACACAGAAACAGGAGAAGGTAGTGGAGGAGGGAGGGGAGGGAGGGAGAGGAAAGAAAAGGGACGCTGGTTCTGGAAGTGTGAAAATAAAAGATAGAATGAGAGAAGAAAAAATAAAGAGAGGGAGAGAGAAATAGTCACAAACAGAGAGAGATGGAGCAGACACAGAGCAACAGAGCAGGCCTCCACGCACTGAGAGGGATCCAGGCAGCCCAAATCCTGGAGGAGCAGGAGGCCCAGCAGGCACCCAGGACAAGGCTGGGTGAGGCCCACAGTGTCACAGTGACAGCAGGTCCTTCGAGAAAGGGAGTGGGGTGGTGGCTTTGAGCTGCCTCCACACCTGCCCCGTTCACCCCCACCCCTTCCTTTTGGGGCCCAAGGGACTACTGATGGATCTGAGCTTGGCTAGCCAACAAGGACTAGCCCGTCCCTCCCCCACCTCCCCTAGGACTCTGGGCTTTTCTCCTCATAAATATTTATCAGTGTTTGGAGTGTGAAGATGCCACAGTCGGCGAGGGTATAATAATTGCTAAGGTGAGAAAAAGTACAGATCACACGGTTTGAACCAGCAGCTCCCAATCTAAGGCTGGACCCGCAGAGGAGACCAGAGAAGTGACAGGCCTCATGTACCCCAGCTGCTTCCAGAAGCCTCAGTGATTCAGACCCTCGGAAGCCCCAGGTCTGAGAAAAGGGAGCGGCCACAAATGCCCAGGGCCACACATAACTGAGCCAGGAAAAGCCATTCCAGTAACCCCTGAGAAGGACTAAGGCACCCTGGCCACAGGAGGAGGCCGGGGCCAGCAGGGAGGAGTGATAGGGAGGGAGGGAAGGAAGCAAGGAGGAACTAACATTTTTAAAAAGAAGGAACTGGAATTTGTTGAGTGCTCAATTAATTATTTCTCATAACAGCACTGTGAAGTGGGCATTAGAATGCTCATTTTATAGATAATGAACTCAAGGCTAAGAGAGATGTAGTAATTTTCCCAGGAACACACAGCAAGCAAGGGGCCGATAAGTCAGAAATCAGACCCAGTTCCATCTGTCGGCCTCCAGAGGCTGGGTATTTTATATCCAAGCCTGCTGCTTTCCTGAAGCAGGTGTTTTTAGCAACATGAAGAATAACAAAAAAAGAGGGGAAATGAGGACAGGAGGGTGGGCGGGAAAGAAGAAAGGAAAGAGTGAGTAAGGGGCAAGGAGGAGAATGAGGGGCAGGAAGCAGGGCCAGCCCAGCGGAGGGGGATGTCCAGTCAGCCTGGGGCCACCTCCTCAGGGTGCTGGATACTGATGGCTTCCTCAGAAACAACAGCAGCCGCCCATGCCCTCCAAGCATGTACGCCCTCATCATGTCTCTAAGTGTTTTTCCCAGAACATTGTTGTGGATCCTTCAACAATCCCATTTCAGAGACAATAAAACTGAGGCTCAAAGAGGGAAACTGTGGCTGCCTGTCTCCAGAGCGAGAGTCCCACAGCCAAATCGTCCCTGAAACAACTCCACTGGCTTCCTGACCCCAGTGCTGGCAGAAAAAAGGCCCCCATGGAGGTGCTTCCAGTTCACTGGAACCCCTGCCCATACAGCACCTTACAGATCGCTTCTGCCTGTCCACTTTGAAGAGCAAGCACAAACACGCAAGGCTGAGGTCAAAGCCAAACTTCCAGACTGTGGGGTGGCTGCATTTGGTTCACCACCAAGTCCCATCCGAGCCCCACAAGCCTGATCCTCAGAGCCAAAACTGCATCCCATAAGAGAAGTACCGGCGGTATTCTACATGATTAAGACTCTGGAGACAAGGAACAGAAACCCACCAGGCAGAGCTCAAGAAAAGGAGTGGGGGGTATGATAAGGAGGCAAAAGTCTCACGGGAAGGATATGCAGGCAGGATGCACGGGGGCTGGAGCCAGGAACAGGGAAGCCATCAGCCTCTCAGGCGGCTGCTCTCTCTCTCCATCTCTCCCCCTGGGGCTGCATGTTCTCCTGGCTGCACTGCTCTCTGTGCGGCTGCTCCATTGTCTCTGTGGACCAACTCTCTCTGCTTACTCAGAGCTTTTCTGCTCCTCCATCATTTTGGCTTGCATGTGGCTCTCACTCCAACTGGGCTTCTACTCTGCCTCTGCTCAGCTTCCCACTGTTAACTGGCTGAATGGCCCAATTCCAAATTCCCAGGAGAGGAATTTGATTGGTCAGCTGTGGTCAGGTGTTCCACGACTGGGCCAATCAGCTAGGCCTAGGTTGTGTCATGTGGTCCATGAGGCATGGGCAGAGGAGGGCCTATAGAGAAATGTTTTTCAAACCAGGGGTCACAACCCATTAGTTGACAATGAAATCAACTTAAGAAATTGCCACCAGCACTTTGTCACTGTTATTGTTTAAGGGAATAGAAGATTTAAGCATGAGGTGCAGATGGCAAGGGAACAGTATTTATTACCACATTTACCAGTATTCCACTCCCCTCTAAGACTGGGTATATGGGTGAATCAAATTTCTCCAGTCCTATGAAGTCAGACATGCCCGTGCAGCTTGTCTGGACAAGGAAATACAAGTAGAAGTTCCATATGTCACTTCCGGGCAGAAGCATTGAAAGGCTGGTGCATGGTTTCCCCAGGCTGTTTATATTAGTCTTCTATGGAGATTATAACAAATGATCATGAACCTAGTAGCTTAGAACAACATAAATTTATTATCTTGCAGTTTTATAGTTCAGAAGTTCAAAATGTACTTCACTAGGCTAAACTCAAGATGCTGGTAGGGCCATGTTCCTTTCCAGAGGTTCTAGGGAGAAATCTGTTTCCTTGCCCTTTCCATGCACAATCCATGTCTTAAGGTCTCTTCCTCCACCTTCAAAGCCAGCAACAGCAAGTTAGGTTCTTACCACATTGCTTCACTCCAACCTCCTCTTCTGCTTCCCTTTTCCACTTTTAAAGACCCTTATGAATACATACAACTCCCTATTTTAAGATTAACTGATTTTAGGAAACTTAATTCCATCTGCAACTGTAATTCCCTTTTGCCATATGATATAAACTATTCAAAGGTTCCAAGAATTAGGATGTAGACATTGTTGGGGGACCATTCTCCTGCCTACCACACCCTCTTTCCTCTGTCACTGAAACTAGCCATGATCTGGCTAGGGAAGTCTCCAGCAACCTAAATCCCAGGGCTCTCCTGCTAGATGATAGACATGTAGCATGAGGAAGAAGGCTCTTGAGCCACTAAGACTTGGGGACTGTTTGTAACTGCAGCAGACCAGCTTTTGGCAGACACAAAAATTATTATTTAATAAAACTTTTGTTTCAGATGAACTGAGTTGCAATGTAAAATGAATGTCATGCTGTAGATTTTTCTATGTTTAAAATCCACTGTTCTAGAGAAACATGCCGAAAACAAACATGCTCTATCAGTGTCTATGCAGCCTACTGGATCCTATTTTCTGATTCTGCTGCTCTTCTGTGAGCCAGCAGTCCTCCCAATGCCCACTTGTGCCTGTAGGCAGAGGTCTACATCATGGGGGACCCAGAACAAAATATCTTCCTAGAAAGATCACCCAACAACTAGCAGTTTATAATTCTGTTCAGCCAAATAATGGAATATTACACAGCACTGAAGTTATGCTTGCATCTTTCATAACACAGGGAAATGCCTATGATAGAATGTTAAGCAGAATAAATCAGGAATAAAAGCAATGTTTGGCATGAGCTCAACTTTATACTCAATAAACATGCCAAAGAAAAAATGAAGACAAAGTTGTTAAAATGGCAATACTCCTCATACTGACCTATGGATTCAGTGCAATCCCTATCAAAATCCCAGCTGGATTTTTTGCCAGAATTGACAGGCTGATCCTAAAATTCATATGGAAATACAATATCCAAAACAATCTTCAAAAAAAATAGAACAAAGTTGTAGGACTCAGACTTCTCAAATTCAAAACTTATTACAAAGCTACAGTAATACAGAATGTGTGACACTGGCATAAAGACAGACATATGGATCGATGGAACAAAACTGAGAGTCCAGAAATAAACCCATATATTTGTCAGTTGATTTTTGACAAGGGAATCAAGACAACTCAATGGGGATAAAAGTAGTCTTTTCAACAAATGATGCTTGGACAACTGGATATCCACATGCAAAAGAAATTAAATTGGACCGCCTACCTCACACCATATACAACAATTAACTCAAAATGTATCAAAGATCTAAATATAAGTGCTAAAACATATTTTCTTAGAAGAAAACATTAGTGTAAACCTACATAACCTTGGGTAAGGTAATGGCTTCTTAGATACGACACCAAAAGCACAGGCAACTAAAGAAAAAAGTAGATAAACTGCACTTCAAAATTAAAAACTCTGGAGCTTCAAAGATCACTATCAAGAAAGTAAAAAGATAATCCACAGAATGGAGGAAATACTTTTAAATCATGTATCTAATAAGGGTCTAGTATCAAGGATATATAAAGACTCTATTATGATTCAACATCAAAACAGGCAAATAATTAAAAGCAGGCAATGGATTTGAACAGACATTTCTTCAAAGAAGATACACAAGTGGCCAATAAGCACATGAAAAGATGTTCAACATCATTTGTCACTGGGGAAATGCTAATTAAAGACACAATGAGATACTTCACACCCACTAGGATAGCTATCATCAAAAAGGACAACAGCAAGTGTTATTGAGAATGTGGAGAAACAGGAACCCTTGTACACTGTGGTGGTGATGTAAAGGGGTGCAGTCACTTTGGCAAACAGTCTGGCAGTTCCTCTAAATGTTAAACATAGACTTAACATATGACCCAGCAATTCCATTCCTAAGTAGATACCCAAGAGAACTGGAAATGATATCTACACAAATTCTTGTACATAAATGTTCATAATGGCATTATTCATAACAGTCATAAAACTGAAACAAACCCAAATGTCCATCAACTGATGAATGTATTTTTTTAAATGTGGCATCTACATGCAATGGAGTATTATTCAACCATTAAAAGGGATAAAGCACTGATTCGTACTACGACATGGCTACAACTTGAAAACATTATGTTGCATGAAAGCCAGACACAGAAAGCCATATGTTGTTTGATGTTTGATTCTATTTATATGAAATGTCCAGAACTGGCACCTACATGGACACAGAAGGCAGAGGAGAGGTTTCCAGGGGCTGGTGGGAGGGGGAAATGGGAAGTGATTGCTAATGGGTAGGAGTCTCTTTTTGGGGTGATGAATATGTCTGAAATTAGACAGTGGTGATGGTTACACAACCTGTGACTATACTAAACACCACTACATTTTACACTAAAAACTCAATATTGTGGTATATAAATTATATTTCAATTTTAAAAACTAAAGCTAAAATGAATGGAAGGAAAGGAAGTGTGCCTAAATGCTAACAGGGGTTGAAGGACCCTTCGTCCATCCACCAACTTGCTTCTTTATAGCCCTTATTTTTCCACATTGTACAATGAGCACAAATTACTTCACAAAGATGCCAGGGCCTCCATAACAGGATATGTCTCAGGTCTTAGTGAAAAAATACTGATGTGAGATAGAGAAGATAAGAATCCTATGACTCTGAATCCTTTGATGTTAGAATCTCAGATTCTGCGATTCCTCAGATCCCTCCCCAGGCCTGCTGGGTCAGCTGTCAGAACTGCTGTGCTGTGTCTTCTGCTCAGCTCTCTCTTTCTCCAGGAAGCCTTCCCTGACTCCCCCCAAATCTGGATTAGATGCGCCCCAACTCCCATACCCAGTGTGTCCCCAGTCACAGTATTTATCACATTTTGCAAAAGTCTGTTAACTCACTCTCTGCTTCCCTTCCATAATTTATATGAGAGTAGAGATTTTACTTGTGTTATTGATCCTGGATCCCTGGGACACAGCATGGTGCCTGGACCACAGCAGGTGCTCAGTAAATACAGGTGGAATGCTGTTGAATGAATGCCCTAAGAGAGAATTAGTCAAGAGCGAGGATGGATGAAGTTTAAAAAGAGGTAGTGATGATCCTTTGCTCTGGGTGAGTGGACTCCAGGGATTTATTCTTCTAGCCATACCTCTCTAAGGCTCTCAGGATCAGTAGCACTGGGCTTAGAAAATGCTTCACAGGGGCAGGTCCCAGCCACCATCAGGCTGAGCCAGGAATACAACTGACACACCCCGACGGGCCTCTGCTCAGCTTTGACCAATGACTCTCCCATTTATCATTCACTTACCCAGTAAACATTCACACAGCTCCTACCACTGCCAGGCTCTGCGGGCACTAAGATGAACAATTCATGGTCCCTGCTGATAAAAGACCGTGGTAGAGCCAAGTTAGAGAAACCCTCAGCCATGACGGCCACTGTGCATGAGCTCTCCGTATAAAAGCCAGCTGCTGTGCTAAGAACTTCACACACAATAAGATACCATATTATTCCATCTAGATACTCCCTTTTTTTCAAAAGAGAAACTTGAGATTCAGAGACCTTAAATAACTTAACCAAAGTCTCAAAACCGTATCAGAAAACTCATACAGGAGAGAAACCCCCTGAATGGACCATCTATGGGAAATCATTCAGCCAAAACACATCTTACTCAACATCAGAAAACTCATCCTGGAGAGATTACCTGTAAATTCAGATTTACTACCAGTAAATTGAGAGAGCACTGGCAACAATTCATTCCTCTGTAAGCATCAGAAAATTCATGTTAGATAAAAATGCTATGAATATGGTGAATATGGGGAGGCCTTCAGATAGTAATCTTAATCAACAACAGAAAACTTATCCAGGAGAGAAACCAGGCGCCAATGACTGCTCTAAGTGTGTTATAAATATTAACACATTTGCTCCTCCAACAACATGTAAGGAGGTACTATTATCCCCATCTCACAGATGAAGAAACTGGGGCACAGAGAATCTAAGTAATTTGCCCAAGGTCACATAGCTAGTAAGAGGCAGAACTAGATACTGGAATCCAGGCAGTCTAGCTCCAGAGATCACACTTTCAATCACTCACGATACTACCTTATAGGTGGGATTGTGTGGTTCTGTCTGTCAGGAAAGGCTTCAAGGGAGGAGGCAGCAATGAGGGGGATCTTTAAGAAAACACAGAGGTGCAGAAGAGGTGACAGCCCTGCAGGCGGAGGCCTGGGGAGGGCAATTGAGTTCACTGGGTGTTGGGGAGATAGTGAGAAATCCAGTTTGTCCGAAGGGCCTGGGAGGAGCACCAGGGAAGAGGACAGACCAGAGAAGGGTCCATTCACTGCCCTGATAGTCATGGAGCATCTCCATGCATGGGGCCCTGGGCTAGGTGGGAAGGGTCTCAAATGCTAGACTAAGAAATTTGAACCATATCCAGAAGGCAATGGGGAGCCATGGGCACTTAAGGGGAAGAAGAATGGGCAGGGCTACATCTTAGACACAGAGATGCCTGTAACCCCATACCTTTCCCCTATCCCTGCCCAACTGGGCAGGGTGGCAGCCTGCAAGGGGGCATTCATCCTCAAGTACACCTGCCCTACATTTTGACCCACTTTCCCAGGTGTGAGAACAGCCATCAGGGAGCAGGGAGGTGTGAGGAGCAGGTGGCTGTGGCAGCAAAGAGGTTTCTAGGGCCCTTATCACACTCTCCCGGGTAGCAGAGTTATTTGTGTACCAGCTTGTCTGCTCTGCCAGAATTGAACAGCCTCCTTGTGTCAGTACATTGCCTGCCTGTTTACCCACCATTAGTGCACCTGCTTCTCAGGACAGCCCAGCAGAGGGGGTGGGGGCAGGAAGACAGGACATGTCACCCCTGTTTCACGGATTTGGGGAGCATGAAAGATCACAAAGCAGCCTGCTTTATTTCCCAGAGGGAGAAACTGAAGCCCAAGGGAGAGAAGAATCTTGCACCGAGACCAAGAAACTCAGGGATAGGGAGGCTCACGGGTGTGCCCAGAGTCACAGACTGGGAGGAGAGCCCCAGACTTCTGGTGCTCCTGTCACATTCCTGCTCCGAATCCCACATGGCTCCCTTGGGCACAGGCCTGAGGGCTGAGGGGTGGCGGGTGGTGGATTGGGGGCTCTGGCCAAGTCAAGCTCCAGGGCTCCAGACTTCTCACAGGCTTCCAGGCAGACAGCAATTGCTCCAGCTTCCTGCCAACATTCACGTGTTCACTTTTTTGGTCATGATCTATATTTGTGAAGACTTTCAGGGGGTGCAGAGTGAGGGAGGAGGGGAGCCTGGCCCATTTTCTAGTGACCCATGATACTGGAGATCTGAAAATCAAAGGCTAATAAACATTTCACCACGCAGACTGGCAGCTGGATCCCAAAGAGCCCACAGACCACACCTGAATGCTCTCCAGCCTTCTCGAGGGTCGAGAGGCAGGAAGGGAAGGGTGCTGGCAGAGGAAACAGTGCAGACGCTGAAGCAAGCAGACCCTGCCTGAGTCCTGTGTGACCTTGAGTTTCGCTTCCTCTCTGAGGCATACTTTCGTTGCCTGGAAAATGGGGGTGATATCTACCCCATAGGTGAAGGCATGTATAAAGCCTTGGTACCTAGTAGGGGATGACAGAGGGAAGCGGACATCATTGGTACTGAAATTATTACTGTTATTGTCATCATTCCCCAGGCCAACACCCTGCCTTCTCTCCAGCACCCAGGGGAGAGTTCTTGCCCAGATGTCCCTCAGGTAGAAGGGGATGATTACATTACCGCCACTGGAGACAGACAAGGTTTTTTCAGCTGTCTGTCTCCCACCCAGTCTCTGATAGAAAACAGCAGTTTATGATTTTCTCTTCCTAGACCCTCACATTCCAGAAATCTCCAGGGACATGCCCTGCTATTCCTTCTTTCTGTAATAGCCTTTCCATCAGTTCCTCCACTGTAGTCCCTCCCATCCTTCCTTCCCAATGTCACCTCATCCAAGAAGCCTTCCCTGACTGTTTCAGCCTAACATGTCCTTGCCCTGACCCCTCCCCTCCTTCCCTTCTTTCCTCTTCCCAACCATCTTTCTTACTTCCTTCCTTGCTTTTCTTCCTTTCGTGTTTTCAGTCTCTGGACCTGACACTGTTCTTACTTCCAGGAGGCACAGGGCCCTGTGCACCTACACACTGGAGCAGGAAGACAGATACTCCACCAATAAACAAAACCCTCCCTCAAAAGCACAGCAGGAGGGTGGGATGATAGGGTGTACGATGCATCCAACTCAGCTCCAGGCTCCCCTTCTAGGGTGGGGTGCACCCCACACAGACGCACCTCTCCCTTCCCCTCCTCCATTCTGTCCCTGTGTCCCCTCAGCATCCCCATGAACCTGCATATCTCTGCTCCCCCGTGGGCGTGGAACCACGTCTTCCTTCGGTCATCTTTGGTATATAGCTGGTGCTTAGTAAGTATCCTGAATGGATGAATAAATGAATAAACACGAGCCAAACCCTGAGCTTGAAAATGGGGAAAAATAGAACTTGAGCCAAGAGGCAAATTAGAGGCAGGCTGCCTGGCCACCAGCATGAGACACGGGTGTGTGCGGCCTCAGCAGGAGCACGTCACATGCAGGGCGGCCCCAGACACTCGGCAGCCCGTGATTCTTCTAATGGGAGGACTTTATTTAAATTTTCATTTGTTTGGGTTTGTTTTTTTCTTTTCTTTTCTTTCTTTCTTTTTTTTTTTTTTTTTTTTGCCAGTTTGAACATACAAAGTTTTAGAGCTATAGAATAACGTATTATATTAAAACGAGATTAATGAGAAGTATTATTTTTCCCCCATTCTCACATTTTATACAACATCAGAACAGATTAGCAAGGTGGCCATCTCCAACTCTGCGTCACCCACTCTGGGGGCCAGTCAGGGGCCAAGAGCCCTCTGTGGTCGGGGGCTCTGTCCAGACTAAAAGCTATGGCCTAAGGTAGTGGCTCTTTCCTAAGAAAGAATTTTGGGGAGGAAAATCCACACCTGCTATTTTGCCAGACATAGTGCCCTTGCTGTGCTGGAGAGTGGCTTGGTACAGGCTCATAAGAACCGACTGTCACCTTCGTAGGAATTTTGTGAGCTTGTTGTTAAACACAGCCATTGCTGGTGGCTCTCTACTAGGGGTGAGTCTGTTCCCCGGGAGGGCATTTGACAATGTCTGGAGACATTTCAGGTGGTCACGACTTGGGGGAGGGGTGCTACTGGCACCTGGTGGGTGGAGGTCAGGGATGCTGCCTGCACCAGCCAGCCCCCACCTGGCCCTCAACAAAGAATCTCCGGCCCCAGTGTTAACAGTGCTGATGGTGAGAAACCCTGATCTAAACTTACAATTAAATAAATTATATTAAAGACAAAAGGAATACACACTCAAACTTATCACTTACTATTATTTTACTGTATTTCACTATAAAGATGGTGTCCTACTGTGCATCTCCTCCCAATTCCATGTTCAGACATCACGTTAGTCGGGGGAAATCCTTGGCAGGAGAACTTACACCACAGAAATCAGCAAATACTACAACCTCATCCTCTCTTTGTTTCCCGGCCAGTTGTTATCAGGGCACTATTGGGTGTGACACTAAGTAGAGAAGGGAAATTCACAAGCCTGGTGGGTGCCTCTAAGTTTCCAGCCCAGGCAGACAGCTCAGCACCAGCCCACTGTATGCAGTGTGGAAGCAGGATCCAAATGTAACCACGTGCACAAACTCTACACACCACACACACACACACACATACATTACTAAGCACACCCCATGTGCACACCTGCATCACACAGCCCACATACAACTCCCCCGACACACCCATACACACACCTCATAAATACACCTGTGCTCCCACAGCAGCCATCTAGCCAGACTGGACTAACTTAAATTATGAGAACAATAAGAGAATACCAGTCTGACTGACCATCTTCCTTGATGCGTCTGGACACCGCTGCCTTTACTCTCCCGTCTTCCCATGGTCTATCCTCCCCATACCCCCACACCCAGCTTGCTAAGGCAAAGGTCTCAACACCCACCTCCGGGGCACCATCCAGTGACCCCATCTCAGTGTCCATTCCTCTTGGCCACTGGAGCCCTGGCTGAGAAGTCCCCCATCCCTGCCCTGTGCCCTGCTTTCTGCAGGCTCCAGAGCAGAGCCTGGCTGGTTGTGACCTTCAGGGCCTGGCCTCCACCCCTTCCCAGAGCCTATGATGAGCAGTTCCCTTGGTGACTCCACCCACTCGGGGACTTCAGCTGCCACCAGATGCTGGTAAGTCCAAACCTCCATCTCCAGCCAGAGTCTCCCGGACCCCACACCCACCAGCCTTGGTACATCTGTATTTAGATGTCCCCTGACTCCTCAGACAAGTCCCAAACAGACTTCCTGTCTGCCCACACCTGTCCCTTGCCTACACTCTCTGCCCCTGCCCACCCCAGAGGTCAGCACACAGGAAGTGCTCAAGGCACATCTCATGGATAAAGGGATAAATTACATAATATCTATAAAGAAAGGAAAAAACAAACTTCCTTATGAGGCAGATAGGAAGTCTTACCCCATTTTACAGACGAAAGCCCTGAGTCTCGGTGAAATTAAGGGGCCAGCCCAGGAGCCGCAGCCGAGGCAGGGGGCTGTGTGTGGGGAGGAGGGAGGCCGTGTAAGACCTGGCACTGGGGGCTGCAAGCAGCAGCCAGGCCAGGGTAGCCCCGCAGGATCGGCTCTCCCCAGCCCCAAGTGAGGGGGTTAGTTACAAAGAAAAGGAAAAGGCGTTCCTGATATGCGTCCTGTTTCCTCTCCTCCTCTGGGCTTCTCAGGCCTTGGAGGGCGGATGTCTCTGGGCTGGCAGCACTCAGCCAGTACACGCACGGACAGGCAGGGGGTCAGGGTCTCCCAGGGCCCCTTCCACCCTAGCAGTCTGGCCTGCATGGAGTCAGGGGCTCCTGAGTGACCCTCAAGTTTCCCTTCCCAGCCCAGAGGAGCCTCCCTTATCCCTAGTGAGTACTCGTCACAGCCAGACACCTCCTTCCATCAGACTGTCCCATAAAGGCACCTCCACTGGGAAGCCTTCCATGTCACCCTTACTTGCTCCGAGGGGGCCCTCTACAGCCCCTCTTCTTCCCTTCCTCCCTGCCCCTCAGCCACCTAGTCCATTACTCTGCCCAGCTCTCTCTGTGGCTATTGCCTGCAGATGGGAGCTCCCCATGAATCAGGCCAGGGAGCAGGGAGCAAAGGCAGAGGCCATCAAATGGGGCTTCTTCAGTGAAAGAACAAGATGAACCTCCTCCATCAGACAGGGAGATTGGGGCCTTCCTGAGGACAGGTTAGATCTCCTCTGTCAGGTAAGAATTTCGCTGAGGGAAGTGGCCGTGACTCCTCCATCAGATAGCAGGCTCCTGCAGACAAAGCTCATGCCTCCTTCCAAAGACAAGGAGCAGCTAAAGGACAAGAGGGCTATGTCCTCTCCATTAGATAGGGGACCCCGGGAAACAGGAGCCATGTTCCCCCCATCAGATCAGAGTCTCTCTCCTAGAGGACAGGACCATGTCCCCTCCATCAGACCAGGAGCCCCAGAGGGCACACTCCCTGTCTGCTGCCTCCTCAGCAGTTTCTAAAACAGTCTTCGGCTCAGTCTAGGACACAGAAGGAACTCCCCCTGGGGCAGAACTGGGGGAAGTCGTGCCCACATCCTCCCTTGCACAGGGTCCCATGCCAACTTCCCATTCACGCCCTCAACTGAATGGATGCTGCCTTGCCATCTTTAAGACAGCCATGTGTCTATCTGGACAGAGGCCAGATGTCTTCTATTTCAGGCAGGAACACTGACTTCTAGAGAGATAGCAATGGGGACAACTGGGAGAGCCCTAACAAGAGAATGCCCAGGACCAGATGGGCAGTGACCAGATGTGTGGGCTGGATGGGTCTCTGCTCCCGACTCTGCTAATAAGTGGGCACACCTCTTCCCCCTGTGGCCACTAATACCCCCCACCCATCTCCAAACTTTGTCAGCACCCACTGCTGGCCAGAGTGGCTGGAGGCATCAGGGAGGAGGGAGAGCAGGGCCCTTCCCAGGTCCCACCTTGAGGATATCACTGGCCTTCCCCGGTGCTGTCGCTGAGCCTGGTCCAAGCTGCCCCCACAGCCGTCCTCCCTACATGTGCCCGCTCCAGGAGCTGCTATTAGTTAGCATCGATCTGCAAAGTGCTTAGCCGAGACATTTTATGAGCTCAGCCTCACCCAGGGCCCTGGGGGCTGAGAGCAAGAGGTGGAAACTGAGTGGGAAGCCCAGGCCACTTGACAGAGCCTGGGAACAGCTGAGCCCCAACACGAAGATCCAGACAAACCCAGGGCCAGCATTCAGTAAATGCTAGCTAAACACATGTTCACTGAAAAGCAACCTAACTAGATCTGGTAACTAAATCCAGGTGTATTTTTTTATTAAGAAAGAATTAATATTATTATTATAACTGATTTTTATTAAGTGTTTAATACAAGTCAGGCACTATTCCAGACACTAGAGTAACTCACTCACTCCTCACAAGCACCCGGTAAGGTTGATCCTCCCCACTCTACATACAGGAAACACAAGGAAGTTAAGTAACTTGCCCAAAGTCACAAAGCAGAAATAAGAAATGTTAGCAGCTCAAACCATCTGCTTGATAAATTAGGAAGTAAAAATATATTAACAATGATCTGTTTTAAAAGAATCAGACACTTTTGAAAGATATAACTAATCCTAAGTGTGTTCCAAACCAAATACTTTCATTATCGGACATTCCGTGGTATACTTGGGATGTAAGAGGTTCTCTGAAAGAGCAGTATCACAAGTGTAAAACATGCGCTTGTCAGTCATCTCAAAATCATGGTTATCCTTCTTTTGAAACTTCTAACTAAGCAGTTTTACTAAACTTTAGAATACAAGCCCCCAAGACCACAATAACAATTATTTTAAGATTTCTCATTTATTTATTTGTCATATGCTAAATACTTCACCTATTCCTCCTGTTTCACCTTGAGGACAACTCAAGGGAAAAAAGACATTACTCCGTTGAGGAGGGCTTCCTCGCACCTCCATGCTGAGGGCACCCATCCCATACACCTCGTTGGTGGGCATGATCTGGCAGGTGTTTGCCCCTCCAAGATGGGAGCTGCTCCAGGCAGAGACTGTGCTTGGCACAGACAAGGTGCATTACAAAGGGCTCGGGGTTAGACAGGCCTGCTGCTTCATCACTCTGCGCTTCAGCTGTCTAGGGGGTGAAGTGAGGTCCCGGCACATAATTAGAGCTCTGTAAGTGGTGAAAATACTAACCACCACCATCACCATCACCACCACCACACCATCCCCGCAATGAACAGACTTGCTGGGCGGCCCTCAGCAGGTCCTTGATGGACAGAGTTCAGCTGGGTCACCAGGTCTCCGAGAGGGTCTTGTTACCTCATAAGGGCCTGGGCAGCTGAGAGAAGATAATGGGTATGATGAGTTCCTGGGAGGCCAGAGTGCTGGGCAGAGACAGTGGCCTGTTATTAGGACAAGGCTGTCTTAGCGAGCATTTTTAAGAAACACATTTCCATTACTTCCAAGAACACAGAGGCTTGCAGATGAGGTGGGCACAGCAAAGCCAACCAAGAACAGCTGCCCTCAGTGAGGCAGCAAATGGGGAGGGACATTCTGTGGCATCTCTGAACATCTCCCCAAACCACACCCTGGGGCTTGGTAATCCACCTTCCACCTGCTCCTCACACACGTCCCTTCCTTAGTCTTGGGGGACAGGGATAGGGTGTGAGAAACCTTCTAGGAGGAACAGTGCTGGCCCCTTTCTTTGCCACCAACCTGTTTGGAGTGACAACCAGCTCCCCATTCCCTGACCTAGATGTTCAGGCTGTCTTTCCCGCAACCTGAAGAAGGCCATGCAAACAGTGAAAGGTGTGGAGAAGGGCAACTGGGAACAGGGTCCAGATCTCTACCCTGGCACTTTATGGTTCCTGACCTCACCTGTCCTCACCTGGACAATGGGATAACATGATCACCTCCAGGGTGTCGAGGAGAATAACTGAACTGATGTCTGCCTATGCTTGGAACATAGTCCAAGTTCAATATATGGTAGGATTAGGGCACTGAGAGGCACCAGAAGAGCCAGGCTATCCAAGTCCCTGGAGAGGTGGGGAGGGGAGGGCGGAGGCAGATAATCACAGGTTAGAACACACAGCGAGGAGGTGGAGGCACCTTTGACCACCATGCCAAATCTCCCAACATTTTTCTGGCCCTCTCTGTGTATCTAGTGGGCCCGAGGCACTGGGACACCTAGGGGTCCCTGGAGGATGACAGATGAGCTTATGGAATATACTCCTTAGGGCCTAGACAGCCTCTCTGGAAACACTCTCCCCCTCCTTTGGCTCAGATGTCACCCTCATCAGAAAACTTCATGACCAACATGGTCCCCTTGGTGTCCTGATTATCAGTTGGTAGTCCCGGGCAGTGAGCATGAGCATTTACATCACAGAAAGTGAAGGGCTCTTGTACCTGGATGATTGGTTACCTGCTTTGAGCTGGGTCTCTGTGAGTCTGATTGAGTCCATCATGGGGGCCTTCTCGCGTCTAAGGGCTGGACTGCCCTGCAGAGACCTTGCCCAGGCCAGCCCCCGGGAGACCAGCTTCCCCAGGGCCTTCGCCATCCTGCTTCTGTTCTACCACAACCACAGTGACCTTAAGAAGCAGAGTAGTCTGTGGGGAATGCACTGCCCACATATGCAGGGAAGACATACACAAACCAACAATATCCTGCAAAAGGCACCAAGAGAGGGTTATAAAGAGGGTGAGAGTAACTCTGGGGAGGGGGTAGCTCCATTCTTCCCAGATGGCCAGGGGGCTGCTGAGGAAGTTACAGAGATCAGGTGACATCTGAGCTGGGACTTGAAGGATGACTAAGAATTTTCCAGGTCATCAAGGTGCAGAAGAAAGAACGTCAAAGTGACGTGCATATGTATGGAATTACACATCCTTACAGAGCAGAGTGCACATTTCAAAATCACTGTCTCATTTGATTCTCTCCAATCCCATAACAGTGTTATTACCTACTCCTCCCTGCACCTCCCTCCCCCCGCACACACATACATGCAAATAAGAAAAGTGAGGTACAGTGAAGGCAGATGATGGGCCAAAGGGCACATGGTGGCTGACTTCTGGGCAGAGGGAGGGGTGGGGGATGTGTGCTGGCTGGGATGGCCCTCTTCTCACAAAGGTGAGGGTATTCCTCTCAGGGAGCAATCCCTCACTCCCGGCCCCTGCTGTCCTGTGATAACCCTCCTCCCATCCCCAGCATACCTACACACTCCTCCGGACCCCAGGGCCTGTCAGAAGGGGCAGCCGGCAGAGGGACAGAGCAGCTTGGCTAGGGCTCAGCAGAGGGGGTTGAGGAAGAGCTGACCATTTTCTAAGGCCCAACCTGGAGGCCCTGCCCCGCCCTCTCCCATTCACCCCAACCGCTGATAACCTCCACCTCTCCCCCTGTAAATCTCCTCTCCTGGCCTCTCCTCTCCCCTTCTCTTGAAGCAGCTGCTGCCAGCCTCTCCCTCTCCTCCCTCCACCCCACGCCCTCCCGAGGGAGCTGTGAGCTCAGCCTTTCCCATCAGCCGTCCCTGGGAATGATGGGAAATGCTCGGCAGGCCAGGAACTGAGAGGAGGCCAGCCCCTGAGAGGGAGGAGGAGAAGCAGGGCTTTTCTGAGGGCCGCTGGGGGCATCCTGGGGGCAGGGCTCAGTTCTGCTGCTTCCTATGAATCCCAGGCTGGGCTTATGGGTGCAGTCTGCCTGACCACATTACACGCTCTAGATGAGGTGGGCTCCAACTGCTGGAGCCAGGATGGGCCTCTCTTTACAGATGGGGAGACAGAAGCCCAGGGAGAAGACAAAAAAAAAATGCGTTGAGGGACTGACTGCCAAGTCCCAGGTACTGCTTGAGCCTTTCATACTTCTTGTCTCATTTAATCCTCACAACTACCCTGCAAGGAATGTGTGATAGGCTGAATGATGGCCCCCTGAGATGCTCACATCCTAATCCCTGGAACCCTGAATCTGTTACCTTACATAGTAAAAGGAACTTTGCACAAGTGTTGTTAGTTAGGGATCCACAGATGGAGAGATTACTCCCTATTATCTGGGTGGATCCAGTGTAATCACAAAGGTCCTTATAAAGCAGGAGGCAGGAAGGGCAGAGAGAGAAAAGGCAAAGTGAGGATGATGGAAGCACTGAGAGAGAAACTGGAAGATGCTGTGCTGATGGCTTTAAAATGAAGGACGGGGCCAGGCACCAAGGAATCCAGGCAGATTCTAGAAGCTAGAAGTGGCAAAGGAAAGGAGTCTTCCCTAGAGCCTCCAGAAGGAACGCAGCCCTGCCAACCTATTTTAGGACTCTGACATCCATAACTATAAGAGAATAAATTTGTTTTAGGCCACTAAATTTGTGGTAGTTTGTTACAGGAGCAATGGGAGACTGCTGAAGTAGGTATTCCCAGTCCCATTTTGAAGATGAGGAAACCGATGCTCAAGAAGGCACACGATGTCCTCAGGTCCTGCAGGCCCTCCTCCACACCACCCTGGCTCACTGGGGATCTCCACAGGCTCTTAAAGTTGGGAGCCCCTTGGCCAGGGCTTCAAGGTTGGGGAGAGTCTGAGGAGGAGGAGGCAGAGGTCTGCTGCTTGTAGGGCCGAGGCTGAGGGCAGGGAAGGGATCTGGGGAAAGTAAAGCTCTGCTTGAAAGGGGCTGTAGTGTGGCTGGGGGCTTCTGGAGCCAGTGGCTGAGTCCTATCCTGCCCAGAACTGGGAAGCAGGGAGGCATGTGACACAGAGGAAGGGCTCTGGCTGTAGAGCTGGGCTCAGGGGGCTGAGTGTTTGCAGGATTAACTGAGATGAGATGAAATCCCCCCATTATCTCTCTTTGATCTTGACAAAATCCTTGGGAGGAAGGCTCCTTATCCTTCTTCCTGCATTACTGGTGTGGAAAATGAGGTCCTGAGGATTAGTGGCTGGCCCAAGTTCTCACAGACGGTAAGCATGGAATCTGGGTATTCATAATGATCAACATAATGAAAAGCATCAAACCATGATGGATGGCTATTGAATGTTGTGTGCCTGACACTGTGTTCATTGTCCCTGATCAAGTCCCTCCTCTGCTTCAAACTGCTTAACTGCTTCCCACAAGTCCTTCGCAATCTGGCCCCTGCTCACCACTCCAAACCCCTTCCACCACATTCCCCTGTCTGCCATCCTCCCCACCAACACCCTCCAGCCACAGTGACCTTGGTCCCTTCCCTGGAGCCATCAAACTCGTTTCCACTTTGGAATCTCCCACAGGGTTCTGGGCCCCCTCAGCCCCAGGCCACTTGTGAAGGAGAAACCATGGGTCCTGGCCACTCCTGCTCCTCCTTATGGGTAAGGAAGGGAGCAGAGACAGGGGTCAGCCCTAGATGGCAGGCCTTGAAGGCTGGAGCTGAGAGGGCCTGGGTAAGCTGGTCATTTCCTACACAGTAAAGACAACAGCAGCCTGGAGGTGTGGGGGCAGAACTCCCCAGGGGGTAAGCCCACCCAGATACATAGAGGCTAGCACACTGGAGCTGAAGGGGCCTTGAAGAATGTTGGGTCCCTCCCCTCAGGGCACACATGGTGACACTGAGGCCCAGAAAGGGCAGAACTTGCCCCTGGCTCCACAGTGTGTCACTGTGGGAGCCAATCTGAGGTAGAGGTAAAGCTTTGGGGTCTGCCACTCACTTGCTGGGTGCACTTGGGCAGGGAGGGAATCGCTCTGATCCTCACCTCTAGAATGGGAAAAGCTTGCCATTTTCAATGAATGCTTAGGAAGCACCTGGTGCAGGTGAAGCCCAGGATAAATGAAAGCTGTTCTCACCATTGACAGAGCTGGGCCTGGACTCAGGACACTGATGTGGGAGTGCACCCCCTCTCAGCGACATAGCTGGTGGGTTTAATTTAACCCCCAGGTTAGACCCAGGAAAGCACCCAGAGAGGTGGGCACTCAGCTGTCTCCAAAGCCACTGCTTCTGGGCCCTCAGTGCTGGTCAGACCTTGACCTTGGCTGATCATCTCTAGGAAGGGTTTTGTTAGCCTCGTTTGCCTTACAGTTAAAGAAAGGACCCCCCAGGGAAGCAAGCCTGGACCAGAGGGGCTCCTGGTCAAAACCCGCACTTCCCACTTCCACGTGGAAAGAGGGAAAGAGGAATTGACCACATACTGAGCACTTCCTGCAGGTGGTGCTGTGCTTGGGCTTTTGTGCGCTCGCTCACTTGACCCCCACCACCCAGAGGGGATTAGAAGGCCCACTTGCTGAAGAGAAAGCCAGAGGTTTCCAGAGGGTGAAGAACTTGCCTGTGGCACCAGCTGGTAAAGTCCTGTTCCTACCCTGCTCCAGGAGGCCTCCGGGCAAGGGCCCATTCCTATTCCAGAGCACTGCGTCTAGGGCCATTTTGAAGAGAAGGAACCCAGACTGAGCCAAGGCAGACTGACCCGCCTACAGCCCGCTATGGCCATCTCCTCCCTCCAGCGCTTCTCACCTCACCTCAACCTCCCCAGAGATCT
Source organism: Camelus bactrianus (assembly GCF_048773025.1). Taxonomy (NCBI): domain Eukaryota; kingdom Metazoa; phylum Chordata; class Mammalia; order Artiodactyla; family Camelidae; genus Camelus; species Camelus bactrianus. The sequence continues at coordinate 49,397,521 of NC_133548.1, forward strand.
GTTATTAATAAACTATGAAAATACCACACCATGATGCTGTTGCCTCCGTCTGGAATGCTGTCCAGCCCCACACCAAGTTCACATCTACTTCAGCTTAGATTTTTGCTCATTCGGCACTTCCTCAGAAAGCCTTCGGTGACCCCCAGCTAGGGCAGATCCCCACATCAGGCACCCTCAGCTCTTCTCACAGTGTGCACCTCCTGCCTTCTGTCTCCCTGCTCCAGACCATAAGCCCCATTAAGCCAAGGACAGAGTCTGTTTGCTGCCATGGTATCCCCAGAGGTGAGCCCAGTGCTGGCACGCAGCCTCCGGAAGCCACTCTACACTTGCCTGGGCCAGGCCCCACGCCAACTGCTGAAGCTACACATTATGTATAATCCTCACGATTACTCTAGGACGTGGCGATTATCACCCCCCACATCCCCATACAGATGAGGACAGCAAGACTCAGAAAGAAAGTGACTTCCCCGAGGACACCCAGCTAACCTGGAACACGCTGAGACCAGCACCTTGGGCCGGCTACAAAATCTGTGGGCCCAAGTGCAAATGAAAACATGGGGCCCCTTGTTCAGATTTCAAGAGAGAGACAGAAGAGCATTAAATCAATCAAGAGGCACTTCTGAGCTCAGGACCCTGAGCAACTGCCCAGGTTACATGCCCTGAAGCCAGCCCCAAGGGCACCCGTGTACTCTGACTCCCAGCCCAAAGCCAGGCTCCTCCCACGGAGAGGCCCTTTGGCATCGGTCCCCTAAGACGGTGGTTCTCACACTTGAGCTTGGGTCAGAATCACCTGGGAGGCTTGTTAAAATCCAGTTTGCTGGGCCACACCCCCAGAGCACCCTCTCTCAAGGTGAGATGCAGGCCTGGGAACCTGCATTTCTAACTGCTGCTTTCTAAAGGTGGTTGCTGATGTTGGTGCTGGGGCCTGAGCCACAGAAGCCCTACCCTGAGGAATGCATATTTAATAGGGCATTCCAAATCCAGGGCCTCTCAGAAGAAGAGATTTCTGGTGGGCTATCAGAGTTGAGGATGCCCGAGGTCCTTCAAATCATACTCAGGCCTCAGTCCAAAGGGCCAACTCTGCTAAGAAGGAGAGGAGCATGGGGGAGGACAGGGAGAAGCAAGGTGGAAAAAGGAAAACTTTATACAAATTACCCTGTTAATTTTTGTAACAATTTTGAGAGGTAGCTTCTATTATCTTTATTGTAGAGAAAACCACAGCATAAAGAAGGCAATGATTTGTCCAGGATCACAGTCAGGAAATTATGGAGACCATATCTGAAGCTGGTTCTATCTTAGGTATGGTCACAAAGTCTGCTTCAACCATCTGGCCCTGACAGGTTCTAATCCCATGACCTGCTCAGGCCAGAGGAGCAGAGCCAGGGGCCTTGGGTTGGATTCACACAGTCCCAAACCCTGACAAGATCTGAAAAGCCCCGGCAAACCCCCAGGGCCCTCTGCTCACTGCCTGCCTGCCCTCCAAGGTCAGGCCTGCAGCTCAAAGACCTGCGACTCAGCAGGGCTAATTGCTGGCATCATTCTAGCAGGCCAGGGTGCCCACCCCCAGATCAGAAGTTCCTTCCACATGCAGGCCCTTCTCTCCAGCCTCCCCTCCCACTACTTACTCACACATACCCTAAGTCCCAGATCACACACCATCTGTTTCAGGGTTTGCCCACACTATTCCTTCCTTCCTGGAATGCCCTTCCTACCCTGCCTATCTGTCCAACTCTTACCCATCCTTCAAAACCCCAGGTCAGCTCTTCCGCCTCTGAGAAGTCCTTCTTCATCACCTTGTTCATCCTCACCGTTCTGCCAACTTCTGCTTCCCTGGCTGCTCCTCCAACCATTCATTCTACAAATATTTATTGAGCATCTGCCTTGCTCCAGGCACAGTGCAAGGTGCTAGAGGGGCAAGGCTGAGTTCCGTCAGGCTAGGATATGGGTCTGCTTCATTCTATGAGCCTCTGCCAGGAGGGTGACAGAGAGGGGGACCGGTGAGGGTCCCCAGGGAGTGATGAGACCTCAGCTGGAGATTTGAAAAGGTAGTGCAAATGCTACATTTCAGGCCACTGCCAAGTTGTGGGGAGCAGCTACCCAATGCCCTTGGCAAAGCAGCATAAAACTACTACCAAATGAACACAAGACATTTACGTGCATCTGTGCCAAGGGGCTGCACTGGCTGTGGGCTCCCCAGGAAACCGAGGGCCAGAGGGGGACAGGGAAGAACCCCGAGCAGGAGGCAGCCCTGAAGTGGGCCTGCAGCCTCCTCTCCCAAGAGATGTGTGAATTAAACAGTGAACGAAGGAGGAGTCAATGTGCCCCCACCCTGAAGTACATGCCCTGCGGACCCCTCCTTGGGGGCGGAAGGCATTAAGGGCGCACTCTGGAAAGCCACAGCCCACAGAAGCCCCAGGCGGGGGAGGATGGCTGCTGCCCGCACAAGGAGGAGAGAGGCTGGAGTGGAGCCAGGCTGGCAGAGGAAACATCTTGAGAGGGAAGAGGGAGGAAGGGAGGAGGAACGAGAAAGGAGGAAAGAGCCAGACATGCAAACACCTCCGTCTCCTCTTTCCAACCAAAACAGAATCCCCAGCAGACTGAGACCTGTGAGGAAGGAGACAGGGAATGAAGCTGGGGCCTCAGAGGGGCGGGTGGCTGGAAGGCGCCCAAGGCTGGAGTCTCTAGAAGCTGGGTAGCCCTGCCAGGGATGAGGGGGGTGGGGAGGCCCAGGGTTCACCCAGCTCTGTCCCACAGGGGCTGAGGCTCAGAGAGGGAGAGGATGTGGACTCCACCTGGTCACTCCTACTGCTCCTTCAAGACTCACTCAGGTACCAACTCTTCCCAAAGCCCCTGGGCCCAACCTCTGGGCTGGGCTGGGCTCCAACATAAGAGTTAGCACATACTCAAAAAATACTGCACAGCAAAACTGATCTGATGGAGGAGTCCAGGCCTAACCTGTAGAAAGCCAACAGTCTGGTGGGAAACCCAGGGAATTCAAAGGAGGGAGTGCGGGCACCAAGGCAGCTCTGGACTCCCAGATAGCCAGGGACTGTCAGGCACTTGGGGCCATCCACAAAGCCTTAATGGAGGCCTTTTCCTCTGATAGGACACGCTACTGGGATAGGAGTCAGGAGGAGCCACGGGACTGGGGAAGAAGGAGGCATCATCTTTGCCCCCTACTCCCACTACATACACACCCACACATCCTCAGCGCTTGGGGCGGAGGGGCTTCCAGGGACCTGGGCTCTGGGACTTGGACAAATCCCTTGACATCTCCAGGTCTCACCTATACAATGGGGGCTCCCCATCCCCCTTTCCTCTCAGGAGAGCCACAAGGAGAAGGACAGCCCTTCAAGCAGGTGAGAACTGAGGCCTCTGGTATGACTTTAGCACGTGGGAGAGACTCTCACCCCACCTCCTACTTCCATCCCATTCCTGCCCCGCCAGCATCTTCCTTCCTCAGGCCTCCATCACGGTACAGAGCCTGGGAGACAGAGGCTTTGGTCGGGAGAGTAGGTAGCCAGCCCTGGGGCCCAAGGGGAAGAATGGCCCCAAAGCAGATCCACTTCCTGTTTCTAGGGGCTTGTCTCTCCTTCTTCCCTTCCTGCTGGAGGAAAATCCCCCTCCCTACCCATGTTCTTGCCATGATCGTGATGACTTGTGTCTGGACTTTCCCTCAGCTGACGGGCTCTAAGCTGCTGCAACACAGGGGTCCTTCTTTCTTTCACTTTTTTATTACAGCAAACCAGTCTGCCTCCGCTGAAACCTTCACTTGCTAGAGGTCAAGTGACCCCCCTCCCTCAGCCTGTTTCCTCTTCTAAAAAGAAGGAGCAACAATAGGGCCTACCCCATAGGATTGTTCTGAGGATTAAATGTGCCTGCCACCTAGTAATATATATTAGCTCTTATTACTAATAATAACAGTCAACAAATATCGAGTGCCTATTGTGTGTCAGATGCTGTTGGTCACCAGGGACACGTGGTGACGAGGGCAGATCTGTGCGATGGTCCCCTCCTGGAGGGGAAGACAGCAGGGCTCTGTGTTGCCTAACTCTGGGGGGTGCATGGCATAGACCACGGTGCCAATGGTGTCCCTTGCACACGTGTGACACAATAGTTCTGCAAGACAGATAGCGAACAAGTGGGCTAGCAGTAAGTACGCAGTGACTCTCAGGCTACACGCTGTCAAGTGCGGTGCTCCACGAGCACAGGGAGGGTGACTGACCAGCCTGAGAGGTTGAGCTAGGAGCTGAAGAAGAGGCAGTAATAACCCTGAAAGGGGTCAGGGATGGGGATGCTGCATTGAAGCAAAATGAAACAAAACCTGCATCGCGAAGGCTCTAGGGAAGAAAGGTGCTGAGGGAGATGGTAGGTGAGGCCAGCAGGGCTCGGTCACCAGGCAGCCTTGGTCAGGAGTTGGGATTTCACTGTTGCCGTAAGACGGCAGCAGGGTTTCAGCAGGGAATGGACACAATGTGATTGTACTTTAATATGCTCACTTCAATGGCTGGGTGGAAAAATGGAAGGGCAGAGAGGCTAGAGTGGACAGAGGGAGACCAGTTAAAAGCAGGATTAACAAGGCTGCCTTGGGTTCAGATCCAGGATCTGCCATTTATTCACTAGAAGACAGATCACAACAGCACTTGCCTCCTTGGGTTGTCATGAGGATCAAATGAGCAACTGCACGTATGTAAAGAGCTTGGGACAATACCTGGCCCGTGGAGAGTGCGGTGTGTTTAGCTGGTATTATTCATCCAGGTGAAAAATGAAGGTGGCCCAGACTAGAGAGGTAGCCGAGAGAGAAAGAGAGGAACAAGGCCAGACGCCAGGGATAGTATCACCAGGTCCTGCTGGAAGCACCCAGCTGCTGCAGCCCAGTGCCAGCTGCAACCACAGGAGAGGCCCTGAGCCCCAACCACCCAGTGACCTCTTCCCACATTCCAGACCCACGGAAACCGGGAGATAAGGAGATGGATGTTGTTTTGAGCTACTGTTATTGGGAGATTGGTTATGTAGCAAAAGATAAATGGAACAATTCATGTTGAGAGTTACCCAGAGGGAAACTCCTCTCCCCCAACAGGAAAGAAGGTGCCCCTTAGGTGCCAGAAAGGTGTGCGGGGGAGGGGAAAGGGGAGGGGGCAGCCCCAGCCCGGCATCTCTGCGGCCTCCAGGATTCTGCCCTTGGGAAGTGATCATATTGCTTCAAAGCTAATCATTCCAGCATTATTTAGAATAGCCAAAAAAAAAAAAAAAGTGGAAATAATGTAAATGCCAAATAAGGGGATGGTTCAGTAAATGGTGGGGCATTCATAAGAGGAACTCATGTCATTAACAAACACGGATATTTGGATAAGTTAAGGACATGGGGAATGCTGAAGGAAAAAAAGCAGTAATCCAAGTGCCACGCACAGTTTAAGCACGATTGTGTTTGAACACCCAGGCACATGCACGCACACACGTACACATACACACATAGCAAGGAGCTCAAAGACCACCCTCCAATTTTTTTTAATGTTCTAAGTGATGAGATTATGGATGATTGCTGTCTTCTCCCTGTCCAAATGTAAAGGGTTTTGTGTTTTTTAAAGTAATTATTGAAAGGTAAATGTCAGTTCTTTCAAATGTTCCCTCAGAACACTGGTCATTCCCCTCAAGGATGACAGCACTAGAATGGCAGCCGGTGGGGGTAAGGGTTCTCACCTGCTTTGGTCACGGCTGGTGCCGGATGCTAGAATGGTGCCTGGGACAGAGCAGGCCCCCGGCCAGCATTTGCAAGGGAGTGAATGAATGGTGCAAATCAGACGCCCAGCATCCCTGTCTGGGCAGCCTCCCTCATCAGCCCTCAGGCAGGGACCACGTCCCACCCCACTCTGTGTCCCCAGGGTTCAGCATAGGCCTGGCACTGAGCAAAGACAAATGAATGAATGAAGGGCTGAATAAATGAATATTCTGGCAAAGCAACTCTCCTTGATCATAGTGCATTGAGCTCTCCAGAGCCAGGATCTGTGTGTGTCACAGGGTGGTGCCTGTGCCTGGGAGAGAGAAGAGGATAAGAACACATCGGGGCTTTCTGTCCCTCCCTTCCTCCTCAGGCCCTCCCTGTTCAGCTGTGACTTTGCCTGTTAGGTCCCTACTTCCACCACCAGGGAGGAGTTCTGGAATGCCTGGCTCAAACTACTCAAGTCATAGCTTTGTTTTTAAAAGAAGAGGAGAGAGAAGAACAAGCTCCTCCCTGGAAAGACTTTTCTGCCCTTTTGCCCTGGGACAACCTCAGGGACGTCTGGGAGGGAAGCCAGCAGGTGGAGACTGAGTTCCAGGAGGGGAGAGGAGGGCAGGTGGCTGGAGTGTGAGGTGGCGGGGTGGGGGGTGCAGGTGTTAGAGGGCGGTGCTGGGGTGGGGCAGGTACAAGAGCTGAACAAGATTCCTCAGGGGGTGAATGGGAGTGAAAGCGGCCAGGTGGTAGTGTGTGTGTTGGTTGGTTATCACAGTGAGGGCAGCAGAGGTGACGCGCTGAGGACGGCAGTGGAAAATGTGTCAACATGGAGTGGGTGACAGAGCGGGGAGAAGCAGCAGCTAGAATCAGATGGTTTTAGTCCAGGAGGGCTGCGGTCAGACTCAGCCTGAGTGATTACTGGTGGGGGGAGACCAAAGGGGGCTGGCTGTGCCTGAAGGAAGGCAGAAGCCCAATCCTGAAGGCTGGAGCTCAGGCTGGATCCCCCAACCTCTACTGTCCCAAATGCCAGCCTAAAAAAGACTGTCTACTTTTTATAAATCATACCTCAGCAGACGTGACATCTCAGACCTGTCATAAAATAGGCTAGTAAGCTATGTGGCTCAGAGGTCTGGAGGCCAGAAAATGCTGAGAAGAACCCCAGAGCACAGCCATCCTGCCTCTCCCTTGACAGGTAGGGAAACTGAGGCCTGGGCAAGTCCTCCCTCCAAGCCCAAGGCACCAGCCTCCTAATCCAGGGTGTTTTCAAGAGGAGGCCCGCCTGATCCCAGGGGAGACAGTGCTTGTGCAAGCAGCTCTGGAGAAGCAGGAGGTGATGAACAATTTTCATTAACAGCTGAAGCTGCAGGCACAGCAAGGGGAGGAGGGTACCAGGACGTGAGGGAGCTCCTGAGAGCAGGCCCTGAGTCATGCTCACAGCTGTGTCCCCAGAGAATGCAGCCTTGGGCCTGGCTCAGTGGGGGTGCTCAGTAAATGAACAAATAAATTAAAATGTGAATGAGTGATAGTAACAGTAGCTAACACTTACACGGTACTTACTTTGTGCCAAGCACTATTCTAAGCACTTTACAAATATTAACTCGCTTAATACTCATGAAAACTTTAAAGGTTTCTCTAGTAAAAGATCTAGATTCCCGTAATAAAAATTTCATTATTCCCATTTTACAGATGGGGAAACCAAAACAAAGAGGGGGTGGAATAGCCTGCCCAAGGCCACACAGCTTTGCACCCAGGCAGTCTTGTTCCAGAACACTTGGTCTTAACCAGGCTGCCAAAGTGCCATCCCCTGGACACATTTACCCTGTCATGGCTGCTCGCTCTGCCCACTCCTTGTCCAGTAGCCTCACCCCAACATCCATGTCTCATCTTCAGTACCCCTTCCTCAAGATGCTGCCTTTTTTTTTTTTTTTTGATTAGCCATTTTTTAAAAAATTATTGAGGTAAAAATCACATCACATAAAATTTACCATTTTAAAGTGAACAATTGGTGGCATTTATTACATTCACAATGTTGTGCAAAACCACCACCTCTATCCAGAGCCAAAACATTTCCATCCCTCCACAGTAAAATCCATCACTCCTAAGTGGTTTTTTCCCCCAGCCTCCCCTCCCCTCAGAACCAGCAACCACCAATGTCCACTTTCTGTGTCTATGGACATATCCATTCTGGACATTTCAAATAAATGGAATCATACAATATGTGACCTTTATGTCTGCCTTTCACTTGGCACAATGTTTCCAAGGTTCATCCATGCTGCAGCATGCATCAATACTTCATTCCTTTTTATGACTGACTAATAACACTCCATGGTATAGACAGACCACAGTTTGTTTACCCATGCATCCATGGGTGGACATTTGGGCCATTTGTTTCCACTTTCTGGCTACTGTGAATAGTCCCTTGCTGCCTTTTGATCCTCACCATGACCCTGTGGGTGAGGGCTAGTGTTCTGTCTCAGTTTCCAGAAAGCAACACCGAGGTTCATTCATGGTAGAGACAGTGACTTGGACTGAAGCCCCCTACCTCCCAGACTAGAGTGTCCTTCCCTACGTCCTCGTGTTCAATCAGCCATTCACCCATCCCCCGGGTCACACCTTCCCCAGGCATCAGTTACCACATACCAGGCTCCGCACCGGGTGCTGGAGACACAGAGTGGATGGCTCAGGCTGGGCCCCAGTCTCCACCACAGCCTGAAGCCCTAGACATAAGCCCTGCCCAGCCCAGGGGCTCCAGGATCCAGGCCCAGCATGTTCAGAATGGGTACATTTTCCTCCCTGGACTCAGCTTGCCTCCCTCCAAAGAGGGAAGATGGCCCCCAGCAGAAGGCTCTAGAGGTCTGCACAGCAGGACTGTGGGGTGGAGCAGGAGCTGCTGGGCTGAAAGGGCCTTCAGAAAGCACAGAACTCACAGCCCTGGAACTGGGTGGGGAATCAGGACAGTGGGGAGAGTCTCCCCTGCCAGTCAGTCATTTCCCTCTGAGACAAAAATGCATTAGAAGAAGCGCTTTGCCAGGGTCCTCACTACGCCTTCCTGCTGTGTAGCCTTGAGCCAAACCTTCTCTGAGGCCTCTCAGCCCAAAGGCAGGGGCCCGAGGATCTCAAATTTCAGATTCTGGTCTGGAATCAGTAGGGTGACCCTTCCTATTGAAGACTGCTTCCATTTGAGCCATCTCTTTGTGTAAGATGCGGTGGCTATGGCCACTAGAGACCCTGAGAAGCCACCCGCTTCCTAGTCCTCCAAGTAACCTCCTGCAGCCAACATGAGCCTGTTAATGGAACCAGACTGAGGGGGTTCCCAGCATTCAGTGCAGGGACAGTCTCAGCTCAGTCACTAACAGTCACCACTGCCTCCTCAGGCCCCCTTTACACATGACAGGGGCCAGACACATACGTGATGAATGAATAAATTAATGAACGATCAAACAAACATTTCCTCGGTGATTTCCCAACATCTCCCCTCACTTCTCTAGTCCATTGTTCTACACAGCTGTCATGTGAACCCTCAGATCCTGCCACTCCTGCAAGCTGTGTGTCCTTGGGAAAATTCCTTAATTTAGCTGAACCTCAATTTCCTCATCTGCAAACAGGGATTCTACTTGTGGGGTTTTTGAGGAAGATTAAAAAAGAGAGAGAGCCTAGGCCCAGCATCTCAAGGGCTAAGGAGGAGTCCAGGAAAAGCTGTTGAAGGAAAGCTGTTTCTCTTTGGCACCCCACCCCACCCAACCCCCACCCCCAGCCCTAATCCTCTAATCCTGCTTTGTTCCAAAGTCTGGAGGAAAGAGCCTAGCCCCTGGGCCAGCCCTGTCTGGATGTAAATGTTTATGTCAAGCCCAGCCTCCCAGGGACAAGTTACTTGCTCTGCTTGTAATTAATTGCAGAAGGCCCGACTGGGTGATAAACTCCGCTGGGGAAACATAAACAGTTTGTACAGAGTTCCAAATCCATTGTGAGACCAGCAGAGAGGGTCTATGAGGAATGGAATGTTCTCCCCAGTCTCCTCCCAGCCAAAGGCCATGAGGTCACTGAAGGTCAGAACCAGAAGGACCCTGGAGATCATTTGAAAAACAGGAGTTGACATGATGGGGTGCTCAGCTTGTTTCAGGCACAGCTGAGGACTTGATTATCTGGGACCACTATTCTGCCCATTTTAAAGATGAGGAAACTGAAGCTGAAAGAGGCAGGGTGACTCACCCCCAACTAGAAAGAGCCTGGGCCGGGAGGGACACGAGATCTGACCTCAGAGAAGAAAAAGAAAAGGACAGCCACTCACCCAACAAAAATGTACATGCACCCCTTGTGCCAGGCACTGGGACCTGGGGACACAGCTACTGTGGCCCTTGCATTCCAGTGGGGAGAGGCGGATCTCAAAGGCTGACCAGTGATTTGATTACAGGAGTGCTAAGCACGTAGAAAAAAAGAAAACCAAGTCACTGGTGCAGAGGGTCCCAGCAAGTTACAAGTGGCCATTCAAAGTCTGTAAGGCAGAGACCACACAGTAGGCCTCAGGCAGGAGAACATAGTAGGTGCCCAGTGAGTTTCTGGCTAAAACTTAGTGCTCTTTTCTTTGAGCCAGTGCAGCTTCTCGCCAACCAATTCAAGGTGTATAGAAGGTACTGTGCCAGGGCTGGGGTGTGATGATGGACCAGCAGAACACAACCTTTGCCCCCGGGAGCCCACAATCCAACCGAGGGCACACACAAATGAGTAAAAGGGTGCGGAGCGACACAGGTTGATGAGGGTCATGGAGCAGGGGAGAGGAGCAATCAGCATTTACTCAGTACCTACTGTGTGTCAGGCACTGTGCTAAGTCCTAGATTATCTCATTTAAGCCTTACCACAACCCTGGGGTGCTGGGGAAGGATATTATCACCCCCCTTTTGAAAATGAGGAAACTGAGGTTCAGAAAGATTATATAATGTTCTCAAGGTCACAGACATAACAAGCAATAGGGATGGGATCTGAAATCTGTCCTGACACCAAAACCAGGTTTTTTCCTCATAGCACCCACCCCTATCTCCTCCTCCCTCACCTCCCTGAAGGGCACACTGAGGTTTGAAGTTGAGAGGGGCAGGAGGCAACCACCACTAGTCCACCCTTCCCCAACCGACCCTGCCAGCCTGGCTTCCTTTCTGATCAGGAAAGGTCAGCTGAGCCTGCCAGGCTCCTCACCACCATCACCTCCCCTACAGCAGCAGGAAAGGTCAGTCCAGACTTCCACCCTGCCCCTCCTCCACAAAAGGGCCACTCAGTTGAGGACAGCTCCTCCCCAGGGAGCTTCATAGCTGATAAACACTTTCAGACTCTCAGCTCATCTGACCACCAGCACCCCACCCCAGCAGCCGGCATCCCCAGCGCTCAGCACCAGCACAGGTGAATCTGACAGCAAGACTGGCTCCATTCCAATAGAATGGGTGGGCTCCCCGAGCCATTTCCATGTAGCTTCCACCAACATTTACTGAGCTCCCATGATAAGGCAGGGGCTGTGCCAGGCAGTTACATCTGTGGTACATTATTTAAAACTTTCCACAGCCTTTTTAGGTAGGTATCATGCCCATTTCACAGATGAGTAAGACTGAAGGCAGAAAGTCCTTTCCAGTCTCTTACTGACACAGCAAGCAGGAGCTGTGGGTTTGGCCTGGCCCAGAATTGGCTCCCCCAGAAGCCTTTCAGGTCCTGCCTCAGCAGGGAGGCCTCTAACTGATGACAAGGTCCACAGTGGGATGAAACCTCCCTGAGGACATGCAGCAACATGGCACCAATCTCCTGGCACAAAGGACCCCTGGTCAGAGGAGGGGCAGATCCAGGCTTGAATGGGCCCGAAGCTCATGTAGTCTGGAAGTTGTCTTTAAAAAAGAGGACAGAAAATATCTTCTTCCTTTTGTGCATTTCACAACCCCCCTGAGCCCGTGGACACCTTGCTAAGCCTTGGAAAGGGCCCTGGAGCACGCAGGCCTGAAGCTGAAGCTGCACCAGCCTCACGGTGAATCCGCCTCTGGGCTGGAGGAAGGGCCCAGAGGCGATCCGAGCACTACCCGCCTTCACAAAGGCCCTGCCTCCAGCCCAACAGACAGACGAGGCTCCGGAACAATCCTTCTTCTTGTCACGTGTCCCGCTGCTACTAAACCCTCCCAAGTCTGTCTGTCCATCTCTCTCATGCCATGGTTTCAGAAGCAGCAGAGCTCACCTGAGTGCAAGGCCTTCCCACAGGGTCTGTGTGTTCACATGGACAGCATCGCTGGAGCACAACCCTGAGGATCCTTCCAGGCCTGGGTGGGCAGGGTTGGCCCCCACCTGTGCCTGGAACCCTGGCAGGCTGGCAGACGCAGCTCTACCAAGAACCGCATCCCCAAATCTTTGAAGGCTATGACACTGCTGACCAAGTGTTCCCACATCCCACTGAGCGCACACAACAGCCCTACAGAAGCAGACAACAAATGACACCAGTTGTGCACCTACTATGTGCTAGACATGCCGAGGGGACGACCACAAGCGACATCTCACAGACGCACTGGCAGGAGAGGCTGTATCCCCCTGAACAGGTAGGGAACTGAGGTCCTACTCAGTCTCTGGGCCTGGGCTGAAGAACGGCGCTGCAGCCCTGCTCCCACCTCCCAGCCCAGGCCTCCACCTAGTCTCATCTCAGTCTGAAGTGGACAGCTCAGAAGGCAGTGGGCAGACACACCAGAATATAGCAGGTGGAGGAACAAGAGGCCAGCAGCTTCTGAGGCAGAAGAGCAGCTGGGGGCTCA